>NC_089849.1:42146757-42479203 GCF_035609145.1 Eleutherodactylus coqui | reverse complement strand
CATTTATGCCTTTCCTTGCCACAAAGAGGCTTGAGCACCATAAACTAGCAAAAGTCCCATGTCCTTAGTGTCCTTTATTCTATACAGCAGGTCACGTAACTATCCACGCTAGTCTTGTTAGTGTTTTAACGAGGTCGGTCTCACTTTCGATCCAATGCAGGGGAGTTGCTGCTTCAACCGACCCCAGGCAATCCAGCAGCATGATACAGGGTGAGAAGCACTGCTCTCTATTCTTTGGGGATGTCAACAGGTCTTCTGACTGTCCTGGGTGGTTGGGTGTCCTCTTTCCCGCTCTCTCAGCAGTGCCAGTGACGGTCCTCCAGGTCTCTCTTTTAGCGCAGCCAGCAACTTTTCTTCTCCTCTAGCACCCCTGCAGCACCTCTAGCTCTACTGTCAGTCTATGTGCTCTACTGTTGCGCAGCAAATATTGTCCCTTTTATGCAACAGCCTCATCCAATCGTTACGCATCCATTGAACATGTTCAGTTCTGCTGTGTAAATTTTGGAGCATACGGTGATTTTGGTGCACCATACAGTTAATCTTCATAGCAACCTTTTAACCCTTCAGGGGAGTGCCTTACACTTCCTCACAGATTTGTGGCTCACCAGCCATTTGTAGCATAAAACCCATTGTCAAATCATATAGCGATTTTTGTAAGGTTTGAGATGCCCATACACATGAGACAAAACTCTTCTGAACATGCTGACTTTCTAATGTGTATTGGACCCTTCCAACTCTCCCAAGATGTTGAAGGAAAGAAGGATTGGGCATATTAGAATTCAACATGCCAAATATTTGCTCTCACAGAAGATAAGTCGCTGCAGGAGGTGTACAGCATCAGATTAACCCCCACATCGTACAACACAGCATGCCTGTGGAGAAAATGCAAAACATAGCTAACTGTGGCTGCTACCACTAGGTGTTTCAGAAAATGGGACATGCAAAATTTTTGCAGCACTACCCTCTCTGAGCAACATGTAATTCTCCATGGTCAACTGGAATATCATTTAAAGAGTTTGTCTCATGAAGACAACCACTCTCCATATGTCCTAACAAGGCATACAGACATTACTGAAGGAGGTCCCCTGCTTGAGATTCTATCTATGGGGGGAAACAACTGGACTGTGACAAAGAGCACAGAGAGCAGTGGTAGAGTCATGTTCCTGATCCCAGACAAACATGGGTCCATAGAATGGAATCGTATATGAGGCTGGCCTCAATCCAAATATTAGATATATACAACATTAGGGACTTACGTAGGTAATCAACAGGCCTGTGGGGACTATGCCCTAATGGACCCGGATGGTTAGTAGATATCTATTGCTCGCAGTCACGGCCTGAGAGTATTAAAGAGGTGGGAGCTTACAAAACAACCTTGCATTTCTTGGTTATTAAATATTGCATATTTTTGATACTCCATCTGCTGCATCATATCCTAAATTCTGTGTTGCAACACCTGCTGAAGTGGAGATGCCTGGCTTGCCCTGGCTTCCCCTGACAAAATCAGCTGATGGTCCCAGGGTGGCAATCGGCAAGAAGTTGTCACAAAGAAAGTAAATCTACTATTTAAAAAGTTTGAGGTTTACAGAACAAAACAGTAGCCTAAGGCCAGGTTCTCAAATGCCTGGCCATCCATCTTTTTCTTCTCTCCCTTGCATTGTAGTGAAACGCTGGAGGGAAATTAATATCCAGCATCAGTATGTTATGTTGAATGTCTTGAACGGTCCCATAGAAAACAATGGAATCTGTGCTAACTCCATGTGTGCAGTGTTTTTCTGTAAGGCTATGGACGCCGGATCTCTGCAAAAAGTTCACCAAAATCGCATCAATTGTGTAGGGAAGATCTTCTTTGCAAATATTTGTTATGCTCCTACAAAAATGTATCCGCACAAGTGAATATTTTTAGCACTAAACCAAATCTTTGCCCCCAGAATTGGCAATCTAAGGGAGGAAGAGCAAGAATTCTGGCACAAGACTGCATGTAAATGGCACCATGTTTTCAGAGTGAGTCAGACGTGCGGGACAGCTCTCCTATGGAGGCCTGTCTTTCCAAGTGCGACACTGGTTCCTTCCTGAGGGATTGGTGGTTTAAGTTAGACCGCAGTGCTTACTTTTGTTAAAGTATGAAGAAGTCCGAGAACTGGAGAAGGTACGAAGTTCTGAGTATCTGCTCAGGTTCTCGCCCCAGTGCCCTTCGCTCTTCTTCTTCGTTGGCGGTTAAACAAATTTTGACTTGACCGCCTTGGTCTTTAAGGTGAGCTATCAAAGAAACCGTATTCTGCCATCTTAGTAAACTGTGCTGGCTGTCTCATTACTCTCTCCGCTCAAGGGGAGCATATCCTATTATCCTTAAAGACTTTTCACTATCAGATTATATTGACTAGTGAGTTCGCTTCTGGCCAGGCACAACATTATTGTCAGTTCATAGTTTTGTATGTAACATTCGAATGAAGTATAAGAGCCCCAGGATCAACTGGAGAAAAAGTTTAATCACTCTGTTTTATTGAGCATTGATATGGAGTCCCTGTATGTAGTTGAACTTTCCCTGGCGGAGCGTCGGGAGTTGGATGTTCGTGCCATATCAACTCCTCCTTGGGTGCGAGGTCTGGGTAGAGGTTACCCAGTGTCCCATCCCTGGTCTGCTCCATTAGGGGCTACTGCCTCTAAGCCCTCATTGCCAAAACTCTGTCCAAGTACCCCCAGGGTCCATGCCCAGCTAGAGCTGGTGATGGAGCACCCAGCTCCAGACCAAACCACCATGCTCTCCAGCTTCAGTTGTGTCCAGCTCTGACTTGAAAATATAGGCTAGACACAACAGATATATGGGAACTCAACCTAAGGGCGAGCACCCACTGGCGTTTGCGTTTTCCGCGGGGAAAAAACGCAGCGTTTTCGCCGCGTTTCCCGCGTTTTTTCCGCCCGTTTTCCGCGGCGTTTTTCGCGGCGTTTTCGCGGCTTTTCTATTAATTTCCATGGAGAAAAATAAGGACACATATGCAACTGACAGCTCCTATGTTAAAAACGCAAACGCAACGCAAAAAAAACGCCAGTGGACAGGAACACATGTTATCTCTATGCCTGTGCAGGAAAAACGCAAAACGCAAAACGCAGGTAAAAAAACGCCAGTGGGTGCTCGCCCTAAGAAGGCAATAGACTACTACTGTCAAATTTTCCTGGACAAAAGACTTTCTTATCAAAACCAAGAACCTGCGAGAGAGAGCAAAAAAACATCTTACTGTTTTATCTGTGTATGAATACCAGCGAGCGATGTAGGAAGTTGGCTTCTCACTAGCACCCAGTACTATATGCTCCATTTACAGTTGTCATCTGCATGATTCGCAAAGCGAGTAACAAAATGCATCATTTCACGGATGACAGCCTCCCCCGGGATGGAAGTGTCTACCCCCTAGGGCATCCATGGTTAACTTGTTGACCAACTGTTGTAGTTTAGCAGCCATTTCACTGCTGAATAAAAGGTCAGAGAATATCGGATGGAAATAACTGTTCTCGGGATATTGCCCTGTGAAGGGGAAAGGCTGGTTGCTGCACTGATAAACAATGGAAGGAGCTGAGGATCCTACATACAACGGAGTCCATTTGTTGATTCGGAATAACTTGCATGTCATCTTCAATGATGGAGCACTTGATGCTAAAATATTAATAATGGCTAGCAATCTCCTGTGTTGTAAATATCCTTTGGGGAGAACGATTCAGGACCCCTTTTCCTTAAAGGGGTATTCTAAACTTTTACAGTTGATGACCTACCCTCAGGATAGGTCATCAATAGTTAATTGGCAGGGGTATGTGGCTCGGGATCCCCACGATCAGTTTGTGAGGGTATATGTATATATTGCCATATGTTTTTTATGCTTTTATACCTGTATGCAAGTTCTATTCAAAGTTAAAATGAGAAAAACTTATATGTCGCCTTACATCAGATATTCCAAAAGTTTGCAAGGCTGAGAGAGAGATGTGTCCAGAAATTCAGAGATAATACAGAGCCGAACACGAAGGCCGCATGCTTGGCTGTTTTCCCAGAGGCGCCATATCTAGATAACGACTGTTCAACTACATATATAATCATCAGTGTCTCAGCCGGAAATCCGGACTTCCCATATATGGTTATGCGGTGAATTTGAGCCAATGAGCCCATCACCCATTCCTAGTTATGAGACCAAAGGGTATAAGATCCCATGTAATCTGTAATAAAGGGCGCAGTCATGTCCCCGTGTGAGGAACTATACCAGACCTCCGTGTGTGGTGTCTCTTCTTTACCGCCGGCAGCGGGGCATTGGGGTGGGCCTGATTGGTGCTGTACGCAGAATTTTCCCTGACAAGTTGATCGCCCGGCTCGCTATCAATGTAGTCAAGCCACACATCGGAATCAGTGGGCAGAGCCAGAAGTCTTAACAGGTGGCTTTGATTGCATTGATTTCAATGGCAGTGAAGCTATTGCACTTCCGTCCCTAACCACGGATGATGACATCCAGCCCTGCTGCACTGACAGCAGGTCAGAAGATCAGCTGATCAGCAGGGAACTCGAACAGCGAAATAGGTCATCAATAGTAAAAGCTGGAATATCCCTTTAAAGTCACATATATTTCAGTATATGCATCTGTAATTTAGGATCTTTCTATTCATGCAATTTTGCAAGCCAGCTTCCTGTACACTATAAGGGTGCGGACAGACGAGCGTAGGCGTATTTACGTTCACACGAGCGCAACGTATAATCGCCCGAGCGATCATTTTTTACTGATCACGACCAGAGCTAGAAAGCGTATTTTCGTTTGTTCCTACTTTGCAAACGGTCTTTTCGGCGATCGAATATGCGTTGGCGCGTATTTCGGTCGCATATGTTCCGTTTTTTTCGAATTGCCGTTTTTACGCGCCGTAAAATCGCCCATGTGAACAAATACATTCGAAACCATTGCCTCAGATGGTCACGTATATACGTTTGGTCGCAAAAACGCGCCGTTTATGCGCTCGTCTGCCCGCACCCTCAACCAGTGGTTGTTATAGACATGCTCAGCAGTAGTGTAAAGCATCGGGGAGGGAAAGAACAGCATCTGGAGCCTTTCACACTTCTAATAGGTAGGTAAGCTGGAGTCATGTGCTGCTCCAGTTTGTGCCATATGAATGGAAATTGGCAATATGTGCAATTCCTGGGAAAGGAAGCTTTGGTCTGTGTCAAGTTGCCTTTATGGGAACCTACCCCCAGGTTCATGCTGCCCGAACCCAAACAGGTATGTACATTAGGGCATTTATGTCTTATTCTGTACCGTGTTTCAGAATAAAAATATACTTTGAAGATCCACTCTGGATGGAGTCAAGGTGGTGCGGCCATGCCGGCCTCTCTCCATCCAGATTGCCTAGAGTAACCTCTCCCTATACACAAATTGGTGAACGGGGCAGAAAGAGGCCAGCATAGCCCAGCCCTGCTCCAATGACTCGAAGCGCAATTCGGAGTGGATTTTCAAAGTATATTTGTTTTAAAACGTTGCAGTGTTTCAGAATAAGACAAGCATGCCGGCAATGTACATACCCATCCCTGGTTCGTGCTGCCCATGGTTAGGGCAGCAGCATGCACCTGGTGACGGGTTCCCTTTAAAAAGCACTGAAAGATGAGCCTATATTAGTAAAGTTGTCAGTGGCTAATACAGAGCTGTCCACAGTAAGGGACGTCCATATTAGCGAATACGGTTTTCATGATACAATCGCTTTAATTTGTGGTGGAAAAAAGCCAATGCTTATCCAAGTAATTCTCGCATCTGGCACTGCAATGGATGATGTCATGTGCCTTTAGCTTTCTAGTAAGAACTATGAATCTTGACTGATTCCAGAAACTGGGTGAGAGTTGCAGCAGGTGTAAGGCGAAGAATAATCCATTAGAAGGATGATTTGTTCCAAGGCGGTGATCAGAGAATGTGAAATAAATGAAGCAGGAGCCGTCTGGTAATAACAAGTTCATACGATGGAGCGTCAGCAGGCTCATGATCAAAGAGATGTCTTCACTAAGTAATCTGCGTGATCCAGAGGATGGGCATAGCTTCACAGAGGCATGTGCCCACCATGTATAATAACTGCACAGGTCTGGCTACTCTCTATGTGAGGCACACGTCAGCTCACAGGGGCGCACTGAGGGGTAAACTTTAGTTTAGTTTAGTATTGTCTACCACATAGGGGTCTTAATTAAGTAAAATGGGCCAAATACTACTTTAAAGGTGCTTTTAGACAGAACGATAATTATCATTCAAACGAGCGAAAGTGACCGATACTTATTCAGTCTACACACGAGCCAACGACTAACGATGATTGTTCACTTTTTGTTTTTCATTCATTTTATGCAGGCATTAAAATCATCATTGGCTCATTCACTAATCACTCGTTCAGTCCTTCTCATTCTCTTATACAGCAAATGTGAAAGACCGGATGATTCCGAACGATTTCTTGTGTGAATGAGCCAACGATGTATCTGCCTGTCTAATGACGTCATTCGCTTCTGCAAACGATAAATCGACTTGTCCAAAAGGGCCCTAAAAATAGGGACCCCTGCTAATGCATGTCCTTAAGCCCAACCATTCCAGACAGGAGGGTTCAGAGTCACCCTACACCTTTACCATCCATGTGAGTCCAATCCATAAGACGTGTTCTTCCTATGAGCTGTGTAAGTCTACTGAAGACTCCAGTTCCAGCAATGGAACGGGTTATACTGAGCTGGACCCCCTCTTTTCATTGGCTTCGATTTATATTATATCCCTAGTCATGTTGCGAGATCTGTTAAAGGGACGGACATTGACTTACAGCATTGTTATCCAGTAGGTGGCAGTAAAGATTCAGCTCTCTGCCTCCGGGATAAGACCTTACTTGTGAATGAGGGTAGAGTTTATTACACTTCAATGGTTACAAGATGCTGTTTTGTTACACTCCTGTCTCTTTAGGAGGAGATGGGAACAGGGCGAACAGACTCTGAGCGTGAAGATTGCCAGATGAGGGGTAGTTGGGGAGCAGCTAAGTTGTGGACAGAGGAAGAAAGTTCAAGAAGGGAGTATCTCTTGGTTCCTCCTATGGACAGGTTTTCCTCCGGTGAGCAGAGCAAGAAGCACTGAAGAGTGAACTTAGAGTTGAGCGCTTTCTCCATTTTCTCCCCTCCAACAACACTGAGTTTGTCTGAAATAGAGTTGTCCCCAATCAATCGGATGGAAAGAAGCTACAGATATCCAGTATTGACGGCTTTCAAACTGTGTGGGTGAACTTATTAGCACCTATTATTTGTTCTTAGTAATCAGGCACAGACTTTCATTATTTTACTGCTAACGAGGAACACAAGAATTGTTCTGGTCGATTGTTAACCAGTGTTATACGGTGTAGAGACTAAGCAATCCCGGAGTCCGGGACCCAAGTTTCATACTCTCCAGGCCGTGGCATCTAGGTAGGCCTACTTCAAGACTTGGTCCTCCCCTGACCCAGTACGGCTGGACCCAGGCCATGAGCAAAAGAGGCCATGACCTCTCTTATGGAGCTTGGTTTTGCACTCCCTCCTCCGGAGCCATGTCAGCTCTTTGTCCATCAGGCCAGCATCAACTCGGAGAATAGGAAAAGCCCCAAACTTGCTATCTACACCCTCGCTCATTTGCATACTCTTTTTCCCAGGCAGCATTGCCTGGCTCAGAAGACTATCTATGCTAATTTGATAGTCTCCCCAAGGAAAAATGTTATATCTCCCTACATCTTCCAGTTTCCTGATATAGGAAGCAATTCTCTGATAGGAACTTCTTTCCAGACATAACCATCTATACATACATACATTTTAATCTACAGAAATTCTTCTCTTTACACCTGCTGCAACTCTCGCCCAGTTTCTGGAATCAATCAAGATTCATAGTTCTTACTGGAGAGCTAAAGATTAACATTTCTGCAGATTAATCATGCAGAAATTACTGTGCGTTATTGCTCAGTTCACATAATTGATATATAGTCCTAATCGCTGTGTGGCTACAGTGCCCTAAGGGTGCATATATAATAATATATAGGGATTCAGATAGTTCCCTTGGCTTCCTGGGTAGTATGTACTATCGACATGGAGGTTTAGTATGTGCTGACTTACATATAATGTAGTGGATGGCAAATATTGAAATTGCTGTTGTGTATCCTCCTATTTTACCCATCTCGTTTCTTACTATTCCTTTGTAATACAGTGCCAATGCATTCCACAGCAGAACCTTTTACCATCTCGGTTCATTTTATACCTATGCCTGCAAAGACGTCAACTGGGCGAGCACCCTATTAGATTGTAAGCTCTTATGTAATCTTTGTGAGCAGCAGTATGTGTTGGTGCTATAGTAGTTGGACCCTCAGGCGCCAGACACTTCAGCGATAGAGTGTTATCTACTCCCTCTGCTGGTGACTTGTGCATATTACATGACTGCAACATTTTAATCATAGATTCACAGAGCGCTTTAATCCCTCAGGCTATAAAATGATATGAGACAATTAAAGCCTTTTAACTACAGCGTGTAGCGGTATCTTAATTAAAGCAAACAATTTAATGATTTAAAGGAAACACAAGTAATGTGGGAGCTAGATTAGACATATACTTCCTATCCATCATCAAAGGTCTCATGGGTGCCTACAGCTCTTCGGTTAGTTGGGGTAGAGATGCAAGGAGTGGTAGTGATGCAATCAAAAACTGCATTGGCACGTGGCTGGATGATTCTGCCATAAAATAGGGGTTTCATTTATAGAGCCACAGATTGCAATGACCATATAGTTCTGCAGGTGAAATAACTGTTTTCTGGGAAAATTGTGAAACCAATCAACAATTGACTTACAGAACTGTGCCAAATTTTAGGCAGGTGCGGAAAAATGCTGCAAATTAACCCTTTCCAACCCACTATCTGATGTCTGAAGAAATTATGATTTAAGGCTGTACAGCTCTGATGTTGGAAGACGTCCGTCGGGGTTCTCTTACTGTATATCGCCAGCCTCTCTGCTGTCGGAGCCTATCCAACGTGTCACCTCATGCAGTACTGGCTTTAGCCAGCATATAGCGCCGTTGTATAACAGCAGAAAAAGAGTAAGCCCCCTAGGAAAACCAGGATACAAATTGGATTGGAAAGGGTTAAGGGCAGGCTCACACGAGTTCATTGCATATTATGCACGCATAATACGCAGTGAATGGAGTCAATAAAAGTCCGTTGATCTTCACGGACTCACTCACACTAGTGTTTTTTTTATTGCGTATAGAACGCAGCATGCTGTATTTCATCGCGTATTACGCGCAATAGAGCCCTATTGTTCTCTATGGGTGTGTAATAAATGCTGTACATCCGCAATTACATTGCATATGTGCCGTGTTTATGCGCAACGTCGCTGAGCGACAGAACATGAAATTAGAAAGAAAAAGACTGCAGATGATGGCGTGTGTGAGATACAGTCATGCTCAGTGCAAACTCACTGCCCTACGCCTGCTCACTGCCGGCTCAAACAGTGCTAAAACGCTGCATTATACACACAGTACAGAACGCATACGCTTATGTGAGCCCAGGCCTAAGAACGCTTTCAAAAATAGGAGTGTTAATAGTTTATTTTTGTCAATTAACAAAACGCAAAAAGTCAATGAGCAAAAGAGAATTGTAAATCAGATGAGTGTTTGGTGTGTCCTCCCTTTGTCTTCAAAACGTCACTTCTTTTAGGTACACTTGCACACAGTTTTTGAATGAACTCAGCAGGGAAGTTGTTCCAAATATCTTGGAGAACTAACCACAGATCCTCTGTGGATGTTAGATTGCTCAGGTCCTTCTGCCTCTTCATGTTATCACAAGACTCCTTGTTCTTCTTTATGCCAAAGATAGTTCTTAATGATATTGGCTGTATGTTTGGGGTTATTGTCCTGCTGTAGAATAAATTTGGAGCCAATCAGAAGCCTCCCTGATGGTATTGCATAAAGGATAAATATCTGCCAATTTTTCTCAATGTTGAGGACACCATTAATCTTGACCTCCACATCAAGGAACCTCCACCATGCTTCACTGCTGCCTGCAGACACTCATTATTGTACAGCTCTCCACCATGCTTCACTGCTGCCTGCAGACACTCATTATTATACCACTCTCCATCGTGCTTCACTGCTGCCTGCAAACAATCATTACTGTACCACTCTCCACCGTGCTACACTGCTGCCTGCAGGCACTCATTATTGTACCGCTCTCCACCATGCTTCACTGCTGCCTGCAGACACTCATTATTGTACCGCTCTCCACCATGCTTTACTGCTGCCTGTAGACACTCATTATTGTACCGCTCTCCACCATGCTTCACTGCTACCTGCAGACACTCATTATTGTACCGCTCTCCACCATGCTTTACTGCTGCATGCAGACACTCATTATTGTACAGCTCTCCACCATGCTTCACTACTGCCTGCAGACACTCATTATTATACCGCTCTCCACCATGCTTCACTACTGCCTGCAGACACTCATTATTATACCGCTCTCCACCATGCTTCACTGCTGTCTGCAGACACTCATTATTATACCGCTCTTCATCATGCTTCACTGCTGCCTGCAGACACTCATTATTGTACCGCTCTCCACCATGCTTCACTGCTGCCTGCAGACACTCATTATTGTACCGGTCTCCAGCGCTTCAGCCAACAAACTGCTTTCTGTTACAGCTAAATATTTCACATTTTGACTCATCAGTCGAGAGCACCTGCTGCCACTTTTCTGCACCAGTTCCTATGTTTTCTAGCCTAGTTGAGTTGCTTGGCCTTTTTTCTACATCGAAGTCATAGCTTTTTGGCCAAAATTGTTCCATGAAGATCACTTCTGGGCTGACTTCTCCAAGCAGTAGATGGATGTACCTGGGTCCAACTGGTGTCTGGCAGTTCTTAGCTGATGGCACTGCATGATATCTTCTGATTTCGAAGGCAAGTAAGCATGATGTGTCTTTCATCTGCTCCACTATTTCCTTGGCCAACTACTGTGTCTACAGTCCTCAACATTGCTCATTTCTTTGTACTTCTTCAAAACAGCTTGACCAGCCCATCTTAAAACCTCAGTCGGCTTTGAAATCCTTGCCTGGGAGATACCCTACTGATGCAGAATAACTACCTTGTATCTTGTTACTGTGCTCAGTCTAATCATGGTATATGTGAAGGACCCGGTCGCGGTTGGTGGTGCGACACAGTTTCAGGATGGAGTAGCGATGACAAACACAGGCAGAGGGGCACAATCCCTTTCTATAAAAATAACTTTACTGAACAATTGCATCATAAACAGGTTACGCTCCATAGGAGGGCTTGTGTACTTTTTAACGTTATGTAATCAACCAATGGCATGAACTCTCACTTAGTGATAGTACTCTTAAAGCAACAGTACTTCTAATCACTTCATTACTTGGTATTCTGTTCTTCTATAGTTCTTCCTGGCAGCAACAAGGCACATGGTGTTCCTCTATTTTCAGCATAATTCTACATCTTACTACTTGTGGTATAACCACTACATAAATCATCATCAACATGGTCATAGGCCACAATCTCAAATGCCTCTTAGAATCAGCATTCCTACTTACAGAATGTGTTCACATGTCTTTGATGTCGCATTAATCCAAAGATCATCTCATCATCAACATACTAGCGGTTTCTCTAGCGTATTAAACATCACTTGCCTGCTGCGTCATCTTTAGCATGTTCTTTGCTGTGCCATCACATTTCCTTAGTCATAAAACCTCCCATGATTAGTGCCAGGGAGGAGGAAGGGTCTAGGCCAGTACTGTGCCCTTTCAGGGGCGGAGTATTCATAGCGATGATGTGTTAGCCGCATTCCCCATTAACACTATATATATCCCCACAGCAGAAATACAAATATGTGAATACAGTAGAAAAGTATTGTGCACAAGTAGATGAAAATATCCATAGCTCATGTAATGAAGAAAAATAGATAAATGTACATAAAAAATAAACAGATCTACATTAAAAAGATGGTACCGGGTTGTAATCGATGTTAAGACCTCTGGGCTGGAGAGTGTCCAGCCTAAAGATCCACATAGGTTTCACTGGGGCAGAAGAATCAACTAGATGTCCACAAAACTTTGTCACTGTTAGGGCTCCCACCCATTTGCGAGGGCGATAGTGCGTTTATAAAATCGCTGCGATATCGCAGTGAACAATTTGCGATTTTTGTGCAATTGTGCTGCGATTTTCCCCCCACTAAACTCGCATCACAAAGCTCTATGTATTGTGACTGTCCTGCGCTTTTTTTTTTTTATCGCAGCGTTTTTGACACTTTAAACTCAATTATGGAGTAAAGAATCGCAACGCATTTGCGCATGCGATTCTGCGATGTGCGATGCGATTTTTAGTCAACCATTGACTTGCATGGGCGAGGGAAAAATTGGACATCGCACAAATATAGAGCAGTCGCAATCGATTAAAAAATCGCACCCGCGCTGCGCAAAAAAAATCGCAAATGCACATAGCCACATTACAACTCATTTGTTTCAAACTAGAACTTTTTAGCGCTCTATCGCAGCGCTAAAAAATCGCAAAGCGCTAACGCAAGTGGGTGGGAGCCCTTAGGATTCTTGTAACTCAATATAAAAAATATGTGGCAGGCTGGCGGCTAAAGAGGCTGGTGCTTAGAGGTCCAGAAGTGGAAACAAAGAGTATACGTTTAGACCGTGCTCATTCATTTTGTTAGCCAGAGTAGAGCTACGTAATACAATATGGATTTTAGCACTCAATTCATCCATCAATGACCTAGGATAGCCCCTTAGCAAGAACTTGTTGCACATTTGGTAAAGGCAATCGTCGAGATGGGAATCATCAACGATCCTTCTCACCCTAAGCAGCTGCCTCCAGGGGAGTGGACGGAGCATGCTAGTTGGATGGCAGCTGTGGAAGCTCAAAAGGTTGTTACGTTCGGTTGGTTTGACAAGTCCATCTTTAAACGTCCATCCGAGACTGTTACCAGCACATCCAGAAATTGGATCTGATTGTTAAAGAACATAACAGTGAATTTGAGCTCATCAAAGATACTATTAAGTTCCTGATGGAATTGTAGTAGCTCATAGTCTGTGCCTGTCCAAATGAAGAAGATATCATCTATATACCTCCACCAGACCTCGGGAGACCTTCGTCAAGGCTGGGGAGATATACATATGCATCTCCTCAACACTGTTCATAAAAAGATTGACGTACATGGGGGCCACATTGGTCCCCATCGCCGTGCCACGTACTTCGAGATAAAATGTGCCATCATATATGAACATGTTCTCACAGATGAGCTTCTCAAAAAGCATAAGGATGAAGTCCAACTTTTCATTAGACATGTTGGAACCAATGAGGTGATCTGTAGTGGCTTGTAACCCTCAACGATAGTCTATGTTTGTACATATAGAGAGACCACGTCAGATGATCCCAACAAGCACCCCTCCGCAATAGATAGATCCTGCACCTTAAGTAAAAAGTCTGTATCTCTAATGTGGGATTTAGCCTGGACAACTAAGTTTCTCAGTATTTTGTCCAAGAATTGTGATGAGTTGCTGAATAGCGATCCTCTTCCTAAGATAATAGGATGTCCAGGGTGGTTTGTAGAGGTCCTTGTGTATCTTGGGAAGAGAGTAAAGTATTGGAATCCTGGGGAACTTAGGCTTTAAAAAGTCCCTTAATTCTAGATCGATGGTGCCCGATATGACAGCATCATCTAACTAAATTTTTAATTCCCTCTGATGTCTGGGAGTAGGGTCACCACTCAGCAAATCATATACAGCAGAATCCCCTAATTGGGAAAGAAGTTCATCATGATACTTGGCTGTGTCCATGATAACAATGACCCCGCCTTTGTCAGCGGGTCTTTTAGTCAAGGACAAATCGTCTCCCAGTTGTTTTAGGGCTTCTTTTTCAATCTTGGGAATGTTATTTCTTGGCCGAGATGGGTAGTTACGCGAGCCTAATTTAGAAATGTCAGCTTGTACAAGTTCCTCAAATGTATGTACAGTTGGAAAAGTACCTGGAGGTACAAAAGTACTTTTGCTGCGCAGTCCAACATCCCTCGAGGAAAAACTCTCACAGGGGTTGGACTGTGCAGCATTACCATCAACACTCTCTGGAGCATTAGAGAAGCGTACCCGTAATTCAAGATTTCTAAAGAATCTCCTGCAGTCAAGATCCAGGGTGAACCAGTCCATAGCTGGAATCGGACAATATGACAGGCCCCTTGAAAGGACACTCATCTGTGGCTCTGTCAGAGTTTTGGATGATATATTAAGAACAATAGTCATTACCTATTGGTGATGGTTCTGCTGGCGAGTTCTGGATCTCATTTGGACTTTCAAGCCTCCTTTTATGCAACCTCTTGTGATTTCTACCTCCCCTTCTGGCTAAATTCCCTCCCATCTCCTTCCTCTGGTAGCTACCATAGGCTCCCATAGGAGTCTATTGAGCCGCGCCGTGTTCCAGCCAGGAAGATAGTTCCTGAACTATCTTTCCTGGCCGACATAAAAACGCCTGGCCGAATTGCGCTTGTATGCCCTATCTTGGCCATGTGAATCTTTTCTCTCTTCCTCCCTCCCCTCTGCTTTCATTGATTTCAATGAGCAGGATGACTCATTTCTCTCCTCTGCTTCCTGTTCTATTATCTCCAGTAACAGAGATAACATCACTTGGCAGCAGGCAGCAAGTTAGGAGGAAGGGAAACCCCTACTGACCAACAGTTCAGATTGATTTTTTTTCTCAAACACACAATGTTATTTTAGGTAAATAAAGTGAATGGCACTTTGCTAGTTATCACAAAAGCACAAGTTTCTTGAAAGATTAGTGACCATTTAAAGTTTGCAAGGCTTGAGGGAAAGAAAAATTCATTTAACCCTTTCTAATCCAATTTGTATCCTGGTTTTCCAAAGGGGCTTACTCTTTTTCTGCCGTTATACAATAGCGCTATACGCTGGCTAATGCCAGTACTCATGACGTCTTCCAACATCGGAGCTGTGCAGCCTAAAATCATAATGTCTTCAGAGGTCAGACAGTGGATTGGAAAGGGTTAATGCCGAGGGACCTTAACACATGCTTCAGTGCCTAAAGCTGAAAGTTTAATCACTGACCGCTATCATTCCCTTCGGCAGCTGCTTGGAGATGGCTCAGGCTGACTGAAGCCTGTAGAGATGATGCCAACTAGGAAACCCAGAGCCGGTAGAGGGGGAAGTGATGGGTATCAGATGCTTTGTTATTTTACACCATGGGGTACTCTTAAGATGCCCTTTCATAATTCGGACACCTCCTTTAATCCCTTTTACAGAATGGCCGACGTTGAGCTACCCCTACATATGTCAGATCTGAGGTGTATTACCCACTTGAATGTCCATTGTTTCATCATCTGATAAGAAAAGTCTTGAGAATAGGGTTTACTGGGTCACAACATATAGGTGATGTGTAAAGACTCCAGGGCACAGGAGAGGTTGGGACTTCTTGTATCCGATGCCATGGTGGTGACAGCAGTGATGATCTCCTGTCAGGGTAGAAGCTATTTAGATTTGTGATTGAAGAAAATTAACATTTTTAATTTAATTTCCTAGATACTGCTGCTCCTGATCTCTACAATGAGCTTCTCCATTACCCAGAAGACTATGGTTCAAAAATATCCTCTTTCTCAAAGTGTCCATTCAGTTAGTGTAATGATAACACATCACCCAATGAATAATACATGACGTACACAGCTAATAATTTCATCCATTTATTAGTCTGATTAGCTTCTGTTCCCTCTTAAGTAGAAATGACAGGAAACTTATCAGGCAATTTGTGACACTAATTTCTAAGAAGACTTGGACAGCTGCCCTTGGTGCCACTTCTGGGAAAGACTTAAAGGGGTTGCACCAGAATTTCAATTTATCCCCCATCCACAGATCTAGGGAATAACTTGCTGATCGGTGAGGGTCTCACTACTGACATCCACCGATCTCAAGAACGGGACTCCTGTGTCCTGCTCATTTTTCACTACTGGGGTTTCTTCTTCCCTCGCAGTGACGTCACTCGGAATGAAGCGCTGGCCGCACATGCACCGTCAGCACTCCATTCATTTTAATGGGGTGATGGCAGTACCCGGAGAGGTGCTGCTCAGGTATCTTAGTGCTGGGGTGTGAATGCATGACCAGCGCCTTATTCAGTTTCATCCTCACTGCGGGGATGGGGGTGCAGTAACCTGCAGTGAAGACAACGGAGGACACGATATCTCCGTTCTTGAGACCCCCACCAATCAGCAAGTTATCCCTTATTCTGTGGATAGAGGATAACTTGAAAATCTGGTAAACCCCTTCAAGGAGAGTGAGAGTAAAGGATCTTTTACACGACCTGATGATGGGGCCAGACTGTTCCTAGAAATGTTCTTTTGCCATATCATCAGGCCGTATGAAGGTCAAGCCAATCGGCTGAAGAATGAGCAAAACGCTTGCTTATCAGGTGATGGCATCTTTTACGTGGCATAAAATATCTTTGCCAGCGACACATCTCCGCATGTGAACAGAATGTGCTGCCAACAACAGTAAAGCTCTATGGGGAACAAATAATGGAGCGATTGTTTGTCCCCTAATAGAGTCTGAATTGGTCTGTGTGACGGCCCAGTAGGCAAGTGTCATTGGTGCTTTATCTTTTAATGGACCTTTAGAGTTAATGATCAGTTTGGTATGATCTGATCACCATCTGCTCCATTATAGGATACCATCACCATCATCCATTTGTACCATCATCTGATTACCATCACCATTCTCTTCCTGTCATCTATTGGTGGATTCCTTTTCTTGCATTTCTATTACCTATTAGTGTTGATACGTGCTTTATATTATTGCCCTCTTTGAGTCTTGACTGCCCAGTTGTCGCATAATTCAGCCTGAGGATTCATGGCCGGCCGATATACGCTACCATGCATTACATCCAAGCTAGAGGTGGACTAACAGGATACTAGAGCCTCCATGCCCATCTGTATCACATGTTGTATCCAAGCTAGAGGCGGTACAATAGGGTACTATAGCCTCCATGTCCAACCGTATCATATCTTGTATCCTAGCTAGAGGCGGTACAACAGGGTACTACAGTCTCCGTGCCCGCCTCTATCACATAGGCGTATCCAAGCTAGAGTTGATACAACAAGGTACTAGAGCCTTCATGCCCGACCATATCACATCTTGTATCCAAGCTAGAGGTGGTACAAAAGGGTACAAAAGCCTACATGCCCAACCGTATCACATCTTGTATCCAAGCTAGATGCGGTACAACAGGGTACAAAAGCCTCCATGCCTGTCCATATCACATCTTGTATACAAGCTAGACGAGGTACAACCGGGTACTAGAGCCTCCATGCCCGACCGTATCACATCTTGTATCCAAGCTAGAGGTGATACAACAAGGTACTAGAGCCTCCATGCCTGATCATATCACATCTTGTATCCAAGCTAGAGGTGGTACAACAGGGTACTAGAGCCTCCATACCTGCCGGTATCACACCTTGTATCCAAGCTAGAGGTGGTACAACAGGGTACTAGAGCCTCCATGCCCGACTGTATCAAATCTTGTATCCAAGCTAGAGGTGATACAACAAGGTACTAGAGCCTCCATGCCCGTCCGTATCACATCCTGCATCCAAGCTAGAGGCGGTACAACAGGGTACTAGAGCCTCCCTACAAGGGGTCAGTTTTCCGCAGTGTATGATCCTTCGGCTCTAATATTGTAATCAGTTGGGCCACTCTCACACAGGCTTCTTTCTTTTTACATTGTTGCCTTGATTTCAGTGCGGCTTCTCAGACGAGTGTTTTAGTGCAGAGTTTAATGTCATTGTTCTCAGTAAGAAAAACCAAGTAATCTTGTGGATATGATAACTTTTAATGACTAACAAAAATACATGATGTTAATGCAAGCTTTCCAACCTCTCAGAATCCTTTCTCAGCTAAATTGAATGCGGTCTGGTCTATTTTAGTGCATCGCAGCTCTTTAACGCATTACATCACCCATTGTAATGATGGGGTGCGTTAAAAACACGCTGTAAATGTCGCGTTTTTTAAAACGCTGCGTTTTTACAAAACCTATATGAGAGTGGCCTTACTTACATCAATGTTACAATCACACATAGAAAGTTTCATTCCATTCCCACAACTCTTTCTAGGGGAGACAATGACTGTACATACAAGTGTTTTGGGTTCATTTCCTCTATTTGATCTACAAACAGGTTTAACCCTTTGTTGTGCAAGTGTACACACATTAACACAGGGTAATGGATGCATATTGTTCTACACACACAGCTCTGCTGTGCAGAACACAACTGGCTCACTCTGCCACTAACTGGATCATTCCTCTACAGACTGGTCATTTTTATTGTCATCCTTACTAGAAAAAATCATATCTTATGGTAAATGGACCGTACAAGACTTGTCTGGGATCAATCTTACACGCAATGTAGCAATTCTCTAGGAATCCACAGGATATTAAAATTGTGGATCTAACAAAAAAATCACATTATGAAGGTCAATATTTTAAATTTACTGCTATAATTCCGCTTTATGAATCGAATGCCAGAAATGCAGTGAAGACTGACACATGTGCTAAGCTACTGGAAGACCAAAAAGGTTAGGAAAGTCCTAAGGGCTTATTCAGACGACGTATATCGGCTGGGTTTTCACGCCCGGCCGATATACAGCGTCCCACTCTGCGGGGGGAGGGGCGGGGAGAGCTAAGTTCTGAAACTCATTAAGACTAATTAGCCATTTCAAACAGTGCGTCCATGTTTACCGCACGCTAATCAGCATGCCTTGTGTGTGCAAAAAGTACAGTAAAATACGTTGATGTACACGTAAAGAAGCATTGTTCATTCTGCAAGGACGCGGCACTCAAGTGCTCACAATTGCGCTTACGCCCGTGTGAGGCTGGCTTACGCCAAACTTTCAACTTGTCTTGTCTGGTGCTCAGGGAACGCGAACGTTGATTGCGCAGCTATTTTCCCGTGACACTTTGTAGTTATTCGCACCTCCGCCGATCACTTGATTGCCATTTAGCTGCCGACTGATTTAAGTATATAAAAGCGACATTGCAGACGGCGGTGATGTTGCAGCCACCCTGATTTGCACCTCTTATCTAAAGTGTTCAGGATGAGCAAATGGCACATACTTAATATTGTCATAATCATCATTATCATCTGACTGGCAGAACTGAAGACCCCTCTCCCCCCCTAAATATCAGACAGTCACCAATAGAAGTCCTTCAGTCGTCTTTCATAAAGTTGTCTTAAAAAGAAACACCTTGTATTTCACTTTTTTTTATCGCATGGTACTGTGAATTCCTAATGACAGCCGATATGGCCTCTGCTACATCCAGCTGAGGTTGTCACCCGGCTTTCCTAGAGTACTGCCTGAGGGCGCCCACCCACTGGCGTTTGCGTTTTCCGCGGGGAAAAAACGCAGCGTTTTCGCGTTTCGCGGTTTTCGCGGCGTTTTCGCGGCTTTTCCGTTAATTTCCATTGACATTCATGGGTGCATTAGGAGAAAAATAAGGACACATATGCAACTGACAGTTCCTATGTTAAAAACGCAAACGCAACGCAAAAAAAACGCCAGTGGACAGGAACACATGTTATCTCTATGCCTGTGCAGGAAAAACGCAAAACGCAGGTAAAAAAATGCCAGTGGGTGGGCGCCCTTAGGGCGAGCACCCACTGGCGTTTTTTTACCTGCGTTTTGCGTTTTTCCTGCACAGGCATAGAGATAACATGTGTTCCTGTCCACTGGCGTTTTTTTTGCGTTGCGTTTGCGTTTTTAACATAGGAACTGTCAGTTGCATATGTGTCCCTATTTTTCTCCTAATGCACCCATGAATGTCAATGGAAATTAACGCAAAACGCCGCGAAAACGCCGCGAAAACCGCGCGGAAAAACGCGAGAAACGCGGCGAAAACGCTGCGTTTTTTCCCGCGGAGAACGCAAACGCCAGTGGGTGCTCGCCCTTACACAGCAGCTTAATCTGGAATTTTGGTGTATTTTGGGTGGTTTCACACGGGCGAGAAGTGCCTGATGCGATATACAGTAAAAAAGCAGATTATTAATAAAAAAACCCAATGATTTACAACACTTTCCCAGTAGCGATGTTTTTACTGATGCAGTGTTGAGAGAACCAAAAATCGCGACATGCTCTATCTTTCTGCAATGTGCGTTTTTTTTTTTTTTACTCCCATGTTTCCCTACTGAGCCTGTTCTTTATCGCATCACAATGCAACAAACATGTGTTGCGATTTTAACATTAGAGAGTCACATTGACTTTTGCGATAAAAAACATGCGAATTTATCGCGGGCGGCAGTGATACGATGCAAGATTATTCTCAAAAATCGTGGGAACAAAGACACGATTTCTCGCTGCAAAACCGGGATCACTCATGTGGAAATAGCCTTATACAAAAAGAAGCTCCTTCACACGGGCATATTTGCATGCGCAATACGCAGAGAATAGAACCCATTAATATCAATGGGTTCATTTACATTGCTTTACTTTGTGCGCTAAAAAATAGAAGATGCTCAATTTTGTGCGTATTTGCAAACCAACGGGCCCCATAGAAGTCTACAGGGAGGAAGGGTGGGGAGGTGCAAATGCATATGCAATACACAAGGGGATGTGTAAAAAAACATCATGGGCAAAATAACGTATTACAGATGAAACTGCATCCATATGTCATCAGTATTTCACCTGTATTTGCCTCCCTAGTTGCCTCTTGTTTTATTTTGGTTAGATATGGATCAGTATTTTCGGCCCAATATAAAATAATACTCATGACAGCAAATATGGAGGCCAATACAGTTGTGAAAGGATTCTGTCACCGGGTTCATGCTGCTTGAACTATCGGCAGCATGAACCTGGGAGAGGGATGTACAATCATCGGCAGCATGAACCTGGGAGAGGGATGTACAATCATCGGCAGCATAAACCTGGGAGAGGGATGTACAACCATCGGCAGCATGAACCTGGGAGAGGGATGTACAACCATCGGCAGCATGAACCTGGGAGAGGGATGTACAAGCATCGGCAGCATGAACCTGGGAGAGGGATGTACAAGCATCGGCAGCATGAACCTGGGAGAGGGATGTACAATCATCGGCAGCATGAACCTGGGAGAGGGATGTACAATCATCGGCAGCATGAACCTGGGAGAGGGATGTACAACGCTTCCCGCCGCAGGATAAACACACTTTGAAGTTTGACTTGGAGCTGAGCTCTGAGTCATGGAGGCGGGCCGGGTAACAGGTCTGCCCCCTTTTGTGTATAGTTAGAGAGCTGTCAATCAGCACACTGTTGGCAGGATAGGCCAGAGTCAAACGTCAAAGTCTGTCTTTATTCTGAAACGCCGCAGTGTTCCAGAATACAGATCCACAGGAGCAATAGGCCTATCTACTGGGTCGAGCATAATGACCCTGGTGACTGGTTTCCTTTTATCACTTGCCATAGTTTATAATGAGCTTATTTTTCACCAAAAATGGACGAAAGTAACTCATGTCAAATTTTAAAAACATCCCTACATGTGAAAAATAAATGGATACATGGATTGAAGTTGGTTGGGTAGAGTATTTGCATGCATAAAGCATACATACGCAGTGACTAGAACTATCGATGGCGACGGACTTGTTCTCATAGGCGTGTTTTGCTTGCATTTCGTGAAAAAAATAGGTACTGCTCTAAGGCCTCCATAGACGTCTATGGGAAGTGCACAAATACGAACTCCATATGCGTGCAAATGCTCAGTACACTGCGCACACTGTGAAACACAGAACACATTGGGACCTCATGAGGTTAAATAGCCATTTAAATCACGGCGGGGTGAGGGGTAAAAAAGACAGAAGTGGCAGCATAGATGGCGTAGTCAAATCCAAATACGTAAGAAGTGTGAGCGTGCCTGCTATTCTAATTCAGCGCAGATGCAGGTAATTGCATTGTAAATGGACAGCGGTATGGCAACTAATGCCTGAAATGGTGTGCAAACATTTGCAATCAAATTACTTTCATCTGCGTTGAGCTAGAAGGGTGCGCAGAATAACAAGAGGTACGAGTATCGCTGCAAACCAGAAACGAAAACACTTTGCTGGATCCATTGAGCAAATGGATCTCAAGAGCCCCTGACAAACCCCGCTGACGGGCGAGGAGCTTCCTGTTCGTTCCGGTTTTTTGTAGAAGAAACCGAAATAAGAATAAATAAAAGGAAAGGAACTCGATAGACTTATATCAGATGAAAGGAGAAGACATGACGCCTATGGTAGAAGTAGTGGGAAGGTTTCCTATATGCCAAACTTCCTATTAGGACTTCTTCACACAACCGTATTCGCGCATGTTTCTGTGCACATCAAATATACAGAAGCAATGCGCAGATAATAGAAGCCATTGATATCAGTGGATTTGTTCTCATGCATGCGAACATTTCACACTCATGCGAACGCAACAAAATAGGCGCTGCTCTATTTTCTAGCGTATTTGTGCACCGAGGGACCCATAGAAGTCTATGGGAAGTGCGCAAATATGCATGCAAATGCGCACTCAATAAGCACACAAGTGCGCAATATGCTCTTCATGTCCGTGAAAAAAATTTGGACTTCATTAGGCTAAATAGCCTTTTAATCCACGGAAGGGGTGTGTCACGCGTGAGGGTGAACTGGCCCTGTATGCGCAAAAGGTACTGCACTATGCGCAGACACGTGCGCAAATCAACCTCGTTCATAAGCAAATATGTTGCGTTGAGGCAAGCGTATTTGCTCATACTTTCGTCTGAAGCCGCCCTTAGGGAAAGGCATGCCTGCATTCACTAGGGCCTCTTACAGTGTTTAGCGGGTATTTCAAAAGCCCACCAACAGCGCTGTACTCAGCCTCCATTGACTTCAACAGGACAAGCGTTTTAGAGCAGCGTTGCTAACGCACGCTAAATGTAATGCAGTCTGTTCTATTTCACTGCGTTGCAGCGCTTTTTAACGCACCACATCACCCGTTGCAATGATGGGGTGCATTAAAAACGCTGTTAAACGCATTTAAGGAGGCTGTTCTAAAACGCTGTAATACGCTGTGTTTAAAAACGTGGCGTTTTTACGAATGCCTATGTGAGACTGGCACGAGGCCATAGCTGGGTCTGGCTGAAATAGAGCCAAGTAGTTGGGATACGTATAAAAAAAAAATCGTAGACAGTGTTACAGAACTACTATACAAAACAAATAAAAACAAACTATATAAAAGTATATCATATACAAACACTCATCATAGTGGTTGTGATAAGATAATAAACAATAAAACCCATTGCAGGTTTTATTGTTAGTTTATACTGTTCTTCAAAAGTTTACACCAAGCTGTAAAAAGTCTGAATGAGTAAAGAATGTGTCTGGTTCAGTATCACCACCCTGTGGTCATATGTGGTATTGCAGCCTTTCAAACTACATTGCTGGCAGCCACAATGGCCTCTAATGGCCCACCTTCCACCTAGGAGGAAAAGACATCCAGATATAGTGATTTCTGCAGATCTGGATGACTGTTATATGTGTTTGGGGCCACCGACTCTAGTGGAAAGAAAGATTGTGCTCATTGAATTTCACTCCCAGTTGGGAGACATGACTGTCAGCCGAGTACTATTATGCATGTATGGGCACCTCATCTTCCAGCTTCCAGTGCGGCAGTAAGAGAGCAGCAACAAGGACTTTGTAAGAAAGGTGAAGAATTTATACTGTGGCCAAAGAGCTTCAACCTGAATCTTTCACACTGCGCAAATATATATTATGTATAAAATGGGCCTGAAACCCAATGAAATAAGGTAATGGTCCATTTGAAATCACTGGGTTCATCTTGTTCCGTAATGCGGCCGCGATTATCACATAAGCATAAGTGGAGAAAACCGCGTTTGTCTGGAGCCGCCCTTATAGGTGGTTTTGCCCAGCTTCACACAAATCTATTTGCACGCATGTTTGCAAGCAAAAAACGTATGAGCGCAATACGCAGGGAATAGAACCCAGATCCGTATATTGACGGCTGCATTTCAGTTGTGCAAAAAAAAGATAGAACATGTTATAGCTTTCTGCACATTTGTGCACCGAAGATCCCCATAGAAGTCAATGGGGGTGCACAAAATACGTGAAATACTGCATAATTCTTACTAGAAAAAGAACACATCTGGAACTCCTTAGACAAATTAGCCATTAATCGGTGTGTTTGTATCCTACGTGCAAGTAAACATGCCCTGCGGGCAGAAAAGTACAGTACGCTACGTCGACATGCACAGAAGAATGCGTCGTCCAGGGCTCCTTGCGGAATTAGTGCGTCCAATACGCAGAGAATAGAACCCATTGAGGTCAACGGGTTTGTTCTCATTAATGACTTGTTTGCTCGCATTTCCTGTGTGTGCAAAAAAATAGGACGTTTCTGTGTTTTTGCGCAGCAGAGGTCCCTATAGAAGTCTATGGGAGGTATGCAATGGGTTGCTCAATACGCTGTGCAAACCCGCTGGGACAGAACACACCGGGACCTCATTAGGGTTAACTTACAGCCATTTAAATCAGGGGAAGGGGGGGTCAGTTTCTCCTCATGTGAACATGCTGTATCTGCGCAAATGCGCTGAGGGAAGTGTATTTGCACATATGCTCGTCTGAAGGAGCCCCCATAGTGCAAAAAAAGCTGCGCTAAGGTGTGCGTAATTGTACATGCGCTCATGTGAACCCGGCCTTGGGGCTCATTCACACAGACATAAATACGCTGTTTACTTATGCAACTGAAATACACGTACGCCCCTGTGGTAGAGCCCTAGTGGGAAAGTTTTTAGGCAATCGCTCTGTAAATTCTTCACCCCCTCCCATTCCTGATCCTCTGTGATTGCGTCCCCATCACTATCAGTCCTGTATTATGCAATACGTGCCTCTCGGCTCCCAGGCCCGCTGTTTACAGTAAGCTTTCCAGGCGCTGTGTACAGTACACACGGGCGCGGGCGCGGTGTGTGCCAGAGAGAGTCGCACATACACAGGACCGGCTTCTAGTATTTACCCACAAACAGTGAACTCACAGACTCCACCAGCGTTCCCCGAACCGCACAGACCAACCCCATTGTGTACTGCGATGTCCGTCCCTTGTGCTCGTAAAGTCTCCAAATGACTCGCTTGTCTGCAAAATGTTATGTTCTGCACATCCGTAAAAATCGCCATGAACATGAGAAAAGCAAAAATGCAAAGTGTGCGCCTCGTAGTGGCGCGGGTTCAGGTCTCTGCCCCTCCATTGTGGGAGTTGAGTATCTGTAGCAGAGAAGGCTGGCGCATTCCTCGGTTGGTCCCCCATTCTTTGAGAAAGGGCTGTCTAACAGGAGTGTTTGGTAATTGTGTATTGCGCGTGTGGCTTCTGCATGCGTAATACGCTTTACCAATATCACATGCTGCTCACACGAATTGCATATATTACGCGTGTACGAAAAATCGCTGCATGTTCTATCTTGGCGCGTAAGACATGCCAAGATAGTACATGGCGATGGGTGTCCTGCAGCCTGCATGCAATGTCAATCTGTACAGGCTGCGTGCCGCACATGTATTACTCATGCTGCGAGATGCGCTATTGTGCTGGTAAGGAGGGGGAACTCTGTGCCCATGAGGAAGGAGTACATGGGTAACATGAGCACCACCTTTCCATAGGCATAGGCACTAATGAGTCAGGGTGCAGGCGAGTTTCACACGCGAGTTCCATCCGAAACTCAGACCACTAGTGGAAGTGTTGAGCGAACTGAACCAGTAGAACTCATTTCGAGTCAAACTGTATAAGAATATTGGTTTGAGATGAACCTGAATTGAATTTTTAGCAAGGTTATACCCAAAACAAAGGTTCGGTTTACTCAACACTAGTCCTGAACACTGGTGTATAGCCCAGTCTAAGGGCTCCTTCGTATAGGCACATGCACAATTGCGCGCAACATTGCAACGTATTTGTGCTATAGACAAGGCTATTTGCGGGCGCATTGGCATATGTTACTGTTCCTTTTGCGCTCGCAGAGCATGGTTGTTTGCACACAAGACACAACCACGTCCTTATGTAAAGTTCCAGATATGTACTTTTTGCCATGAAATTGCAGATAGTATTGTGCATCCCGTTGTGCATTGCACGCGCATTTGTGCGCTCCTCTATAGATTTCTAACGAGACCTTTGGTGCGCAAATGCACAGAAAAGTAGGGCATGCTGCAATTTTTTGCACGTGTGTAATGCACTCGCAAAAAAGGTGAATAGGAGTGAACCCACTGAAATCAATGGGTCCTGTTCGCTGTGTATTGTGTGCGCAAATTTTGCAAATACACCTATTTGAAGGTGCCCTTGGCAAAGTTATACACCAGTTATAAGGTATTGGTGAACTTTCAGTTCAGTTCGATCTAATTCGGAAAGTTTGAAACTAGTTTGAAACTAATTCAAACTTTTCAGGGCGGACACCCACTGGCGCTTTTCTCTGTATTGCGCTGCGAGAGCAAGTGAAAACTCTCGCCTCGCGGTGCGAGAAAAAAACGGGATGACTCCGGGATATTGCCAGTCTTTTCAATGGGGCCAGCGGCAGCAGCACTAGACCATTGAAAAGATATGGAGAATACCGCGGACTTCTGCCACAGCTGTCGCTGTAACAGCTTTGGCAGAAATCCGCGGTATTCTCCATATCTTTTTAATGGGGCTAGCGCTGCTGCCGCTGGCACCATTAAAAAGACTGGCGATATCCCGGTCTCATTCCGGCGTCTTTCTTGCGCTGCGAGGCGAGTGTTTTCACTTGCTCTCGCAGTGCAAGATGGAAAATATCGTCAGTGGGTATCCGCCCTCAAAGTTATATGGGGGGTGAAGACATAGCACCTGGGTCTTGGTGACAAACGGAGTTCACAAAAGACTCCTGTATTATATAGAATTGCCAATTTGTAAAAATTCCTTTCAGGTATAGAAAGAGCAGAACACAAAATTTCTGAATAGAGTAGCAGGTGCCTGTCATAATAATCAGCTGTTTCCTCTGTCACAGCGTACTACTGTAAGAAAACAGCTGATTGCTGCAACAGACGGCCGGCACACTTGCAAGATTGCTGACTGCTGCGGTTTTCCTTTGCTTGCGATTGGGCATAGCTAAAAGCCACAAATCATGTCTGCAGTCTCCCCATCTTGTCACTATCCCGAATGCCCCTCTTAGTACCCTCCACATTAATAATTCTCCAACTGTGCCCACCATATATCCAAAATTTTGCCCCCATTTGTGTTTGTACTATTTTCTGACTTCAATTGCTGATAATTTTACTGTAATGATCTCCTTTCTCATCTTTATTAGATCTTTAATCACTTTTTCTCTTATATTGCAGCATATGGCTGGCGGTGTGTGCATCTTCCTTTGTGCTCCACTGGAACCAAAGCGCAGAACACAGTGGAGTAGGACTGAAGATGCACATTCTTACGGCCACAATGTGATGGACCAGATAAAGATCTTTTAACTACTTTGCAACTTGCCAACTCTTCCGGAAGTCTAAGTCTGCTCCATTTCTGGAAGAACTGGTAAATATGAAAATGGCACATGGTAGTGGGAGCTCAGGCCCTTAGTAACTGAGATTACCCCTATGGTAGGTATAATATAATACTGACTACCAAGTGCAATATTACTCAAAATAATGCTTTTCACGTGTTACTATATATATATATATATATATATATATATATATATATATGCGGCTTAGCATTATACAACTCTGGGTGCAGAAGATGGTGGAATTTTGCAAAATTTGAGTCGACTGAACGACATCAAGTTCTAATGATGTTGGGAGAAATCCTGAGCAGCAGCATATCATCCAACTTGGCCAATATCATTTGCCAAGGGGCAGAAGTGTGCCATGTGTTACTATCAATAAACCCTGCACACATTTATCAGTATTATTGCCCTGTGTTTGTTTTGGGATGTCTTGTTCTTGTTCCTCGTTATTACATTTTGTTCTTTTTCTTCATTTAACCCTTTCCAGCTTCCTTCCTGGTCTCTTTTTTGTTTCTCCTTTTGTAGCTAGTGAAATAGGTCAATCCCAATACATAATCATTTGACACCTAGCTATAGCCTACAGGGTTGTCAGGCACTCTTCTTGCTAGGGACACCCTTCCTAATATTACATAGGTCATATTGGTTAAAAAAAAGTTTACCTAAAACTAATTTTGATGAAGATCTGTTTTACAAGAGTTGACCACTTTTTACAATCCCTTTTTATTAGGAGGGTCCCTAAAAATAAGCTGATCACAAGCTGTCTTGCTGGTGGGAACCCATCCTCGGAGGTCAGAAGTAATTTGAGAGGGAACACAGGAACAAGTGTTCAATTCCTCTGCAGCGCCACCACAGGGAAAATGAAGCATTACATGGTCTTCATTTAAAGAGGTTCTCCCAATAAAATCCTTATTGCCTATCCATGGGAATTGATCAGTCACTGGAGGTCCAATTGCTGGGACTCCAAGATCATGCCACTGGTGCACTCTGAATGTGACCAGCACTCCATTCACTTCTATGGGGCTGATGGAGAGACCAGAGCACTACACTTTTGGTGGAATAACTCCTTTAAACCGGTGGGCTCTGTGTAATGTGCGGATGTGCTGAGTCCTTCAGAGAATAGCGCTGTTTATAGCAATTCTGGGTAGTTTATGGAGGTCCTGAATCAGAGACCCTCCTCTATAAAAGGGGTTCTACCAAAATTGCAAGTTATCGCCTATCTGCAGGATAAGGGATGACTTGCTGATCAGTGGGGGTCTCACCGCTAAAACCCCAACCGATTCCGAAAAAGGGAATTCTTTGTCCCCCGATCGTCTCCATAAACTCCTTGCACTAAGAAGAAGACTGCACTAGCGCTCCATTCACTTTCAGAGGGACTGCAGAGATAGCCGGGCGTAACCAGTCCTAATGAAATTAATAGAGCGCTCACTGCGCATGCTCAACCAACACTCCATTCGCAGTGACATCAGTGCATACGCGATGGGAGTTTTGTTCTGGATATTAACAGGGGCCTCAGTGGTGAGACCTACGGATAGGGGATTACGTGTAATTGTGCTACAATCCCTTTGGTAATGGTATAAAAACCTAACCATTTCTCACCCTTTCACCATATCTTTGCTCCAGTGCCACCAATCTGGACCCTTCTGCTCTGGCACCCACTGATACAGGAAGTGATGGCGTGAAGTTCATTGCTCACATGTCCACTGACGCCAGAAATTGGCTGTGGCAGTCATGCGAGCGATGAACATGAGATTGCTTCTTGTATCAGCAATGGGTTGAAAAGGCCATCCAACCGTGGGGCTGTATTACAGTTGTAGGTTTGAGCCATAAGAATTTGCGCACTTTAGGCAATATATTGCCTACCGCATTGAATGCAAGGCTCTCCAACAGTGGTCTCAAACGTGTAACTCCACAGCTTTTAAAGTGCAAGTCCCAGCATGCCTTGCAAATTATAGCAGAGCCACAGGTTCGAGACCTCCGCTCTACAGTAAGGGCTGCCTCACACGAGCGTATGGTCACTGCGTATTTTTTGCATGTGTATTACGCAGTACCAATCTCCCATACACTCCTATGTTGTCGCTCACATGAGCCATACGAAATGCGTGCGTGAAAAAAAAAATAATTGCAGCATGTTCTATCTTATCACGTATTACATGCGCATACACGCGCATGGGCGTTGGCGGCATGCAGCAAGTACACGTCATTGCGTACTTGCGCACTGCCCACAGCTGTTTACGGCTGTGTGAGCTCGGTCTAACTGCGTTTCCCCTTTCCATTTTAGGCTGGTTAAAGGGGTTTCCCACTAAGGACACTTACCTATCCACAAGGTAGGGGATAAATGTCTGATCATAGGTAGTCCAATCACTGGAACCCCACTGATCCCGAGAACTGCACAGCCCGAATGTCCCATATGAATGAATGGAGCTGTGGGCAGACCCCAGCAATCCTGAGATCTGCATAGCCCGAACATCCAGGTGAATGGAATAGTGGTCAGCCCCCCCCCCCAGTGATCAGACATTTATCCCCTATTCTATGGAGAGGACACATGTCTTTAGTGGGAAAATCCCTTTAAGCGTAAGAAGGACATGAGAGCACATATGAAAAATTCTCGAAAGTTTTTCAGAGTGGTTCCTGCCAGTCCTAACCAGTGCACTAAAGTTATTCTGAATTGACAACAAGCATCTGTCTACATGAATTAACAGGTTTATTAGAACAGCAAGGACTCGAAAGACCAGATTTAGTATCTTCGCTTTTTGTATATGATTTCTGTACACAAAACATGGCTCAAAGGTAAACTATCAACAAAACCTATATTCCAGGATCTGATAAGTAGTATACAAGAGTGTCAAGAAAGAAAGTCATTGAGGGATTCGCTGAGGAGTCACATGGCCATGTGCAATGAGGCAGCCAATACCGGGCAATTGGTCTTCTATCTTTAGCTGCCCATAGACATAACATAGTGAGGTTGTAAAGAGGCCATCTACGAGGATCATGTAAAACTTATTGGCAACACCCCTTTGCATTTGCAGCACAACAACGTCAGAGAAAATGTGGTATATAATATGAAAATAGAGGTTATGAGTGTTATCTATAGTATCGCTCATACTTTATTGTACAACAGGAAGGTGTCAGCAACCGTCAAGCAACATCTCACCAAATTCCATCCTATAAGACAATGTTCTCTCAACGGGAGCAGATTACTTTTGTGAAAATTCAGGTTGCTCATGCCGCTTCAACTCGGGCTCGTAGCTCTATGCCCATGTCTCATCTCAGAAAGGATTCTCCTTCTCTTTCATATTAGGCCAGATGGGACGCAGACATTTCCTTTTAAATATGGTGGCAATCTTGAACCTCTTAGAAGTTCTGTCTATTGACCTCTCACACCACCCAGATTGTAGGAGCAAAAACTTCTCCTCTTAAAAGGGTTCTGCACTAGAGATGAGCGAGCGTACTCGCTAAGGCACATTACTCGAACGAGTAGTGCCATTTTCGAGAACCTGCCCGCTCGTCTCAAAAGATTTGGGAGCTGGCAGGGGTGAGCGGAGATCCCCCCCACCGTTCCTCCCCGCTCTCCCCTGCTGCCCCCCGCCCCCCGGCGGCCCCCAAATCTTTTGAGACAAGCGGGCATGTCCTTGAAAATAGCAATACTCACTCGAGTAATTTGCCTTAGTGAGTATGCTCGCTCATCTCTATTCTGCACTTTGAGGGCCTACACTCAAGGGCTTTGTGTGGTGCAGCAGAATGCAGTCCTAAGCTCTCGCTCATTACCTGAAGGTTGCGAGTTAAATCCTCACATGGTTCACGTAGAAGGTTCAAGGTTGACTCAGCCTTTCATCCTTCCGAGTTCAGTAAAATGAGTACCCAGCTTGCTGGGGGTAAAGATGACACACAGCTGGGACACACAGCGATCAGTAATCTTTGCATAAACCTGGCAGTAAGTGTTCAATGTCCCTGCAGCGTCACCACAGGAGAAATGAAGTATTACACAGTGTCCATTCACATCAATAGGTGGTCTGTGTAATACAGGATAGGGCAGGTCCTCCAGACCCGTAACGGCTCTACACCGTGACCAACAAATAAAGGTCTCGAAGTGAGGACCCTCCATGTTAACTCAGATTTTCCTAATAGTGGATACGAAAATAATATTACTTAAAGTAGACAATCATTTTTAAGGCTGGTTAGTTCAGACTAAAGACCTGAACTACTGTAATGGCATCCCAGATCCCTACATTGGTGTTACTTCCAGCCGTTAGACCTGTGGTTGGGCTAGGGTTTGTAAGAAACCTCACCTCTATTACGCTAGTCTGACGCCAACCTGAATGGGTTTTCCCAAAAACATTTATTACCTAGTCACAGGATAGGTTACAACTGCTAGGGCTCCTTCAGACAATTGTATTTGCACCGCACATTGTGCACAGGAATTAATACACAGAGGATAAAACCCATTGATGTCAATGGGTTCAAATGGGTTCATTCACATGAATGAATTTATGACACGCATTTTGTGCGTGTGCAAAAACAATAGGACCGGCCATATTTTTAAGCGTATTTGCACCCCAAAGTCCCCATGGAAATCTATGGGAAGTGCACAAAGTACAGGATGCACAACACGCTGCGCAAACCCATCGGGAAAAGCACACACTAGAACCTCATTTGGCTTCATAACTATATAAATTGGGGGGGGGGGGGGGCGGGACGACGTATCATGGACCAAAATCACCTATAAGGGCTTATTTCCACTGCTGTAGGCGCTTGGCAGCACGGTGCATAGTTGCACCTGAAGGAGGGGAATCCCTTCGCATTCGCCAGCAGTTCAAACTTCACTCCAGAGCACAGGAGTTTGAAAATTACCACGGGAAGATAGTGGCAGCTGATCTTCCCCGCACGAAGTTTAACCCCTTCAAGACACGGCCCTTTTTTTTTCATTTTTGTTTTTTCCTCCCCCCTTTGAAAAATCATAACTCCTTTATTTATCCATCGACGTCGCTGTCTGAGGGCTTGTTTTTTGCGGGACAAGTTGTAATATTCAATGGTGCTATTTAAAGTACCATATAATGTACTGAAAAACTTTTATAAATTTCTAAGTGGAGTAAAATGAAAAAAACCCCGACATTCCGACATCTTTCAGTGCGTCTTGTTTCTACGGCGCACAAACGGCAACAAAAACGACATGATAACTTTATTCTATGGGTCACTACAATTGCTACGATACCAAACTTGTATAGTTTTTTTTTTTTTACTATACAACTCTTTTTTATTTTTTTTTCAAAGACATTTAATATTTTTCAATTATTTTCTGCCGTAATCTTGTGCACGCAATAACTTTTTTATTTTTTCATCGACGTAGTTCAGCAAGGGCTCATTTTTTGCAGGATGTCCTGTATTTTCCGTTAGTACTAATTCAGAATGCGTATGACTTTTTGATCGCTTTTTATTCCGTTTTTTTCTGGGAGACAGGGTGACTAAAAAAGTGCATTTCTGGCGTTTTTTTTTTTTTTTCGGAGGACGTTCACCGTGGGGGGTAAATAATGTGCTACTTTGATAGATTAGACTTTTATGGACGCGGCAATACCAAATATGTATTTTTATTTTATGATTTAGATTTTTTAATTATAGCTATGTCAAAAGAAGTGATTTAAACTTTTATTACTTTTCTTTTTTTTTACAATTAAAAAACTTTATTGATCTTTTTTTAACTTTACTTTTAAGTCCCCCTGGGGGGACTAAAATATGCGATGCTTTGATCGCTTCTGCAGTATGACGTAATGCTATAGCCTTTCGTCATACTGCATTCTGACAGGCAGCCTATCAAGCCACCCCACTGGCTGCCATGACACCTGCATGGCTCCCCTGATCTCACCGCAGGGGGGGGCTGTACGGGACCCCCCGAACATTGTTCGGTCGCTTTAAATGCCGCTGTCAGAACTGACAGCGGCATTTAAAGGGTTAATAGCCGCGATCGGCCGGACGCATTTTTGTTTACATTTTTTATGCCCTTGTAGGGGCCTTAAACCTATGAACCTATAATTATCACTATGATAATACATTGCAGTGATCATATGCTATGGCAGACCCAAATGCCATTGTCTGGCATCCAGTTGCCATGGCAAGCCATCGGCTCTCTACAATTACATAGCGTAGAGCCGATGACATCACAGAGTGAGTGCCCTCCCCCTGTGAACCCCTTACATGCTGCAATCAACATTTACTGCAGCATGTAATGGGTTAACAGCAGGGATCAGTGTTCTCACAGCCAGCTTCCACAGCGGATGGTGCAGGCTCAGCTTCTAAGCCCGAGCCAACCATGAGACGTACGTTTATTTGCATTTGCGAAAACCCCTTCCCAGCCAAGACGTAAACTTACTTCCTGGAGCCAGAAGGGAGTAAATACACTTTAGCAAAACTTTTAGCATGTCATAATGTTGTGTTTCAGCATCCCAGAGGGATACCCCGGACACTTGACATACGTGGGGAGCTGGGAGGGTTAAGTGCAGACGTGACACAGTGGCACTTACCAACTCTTTTCTGGTGGTATTGACGCAGCCAAGGCCAGAGCAACACTGCAGGCCACCAAAGACACCCCTAGGATAGGGAATGCCAATAAACAGGAGGATGGGGCTAGTAGTTGTCACGGGTGACGCCACTGTTCCTACACACCAATATACTACACGGCAGAGAATAATCACAGACACAGTCTCTTAGTACCTCGGGTCCCCAGGAATGGTTAGGGCCTGGTAAAACGTTACTTTGATAAACTTGTAGTAAAACAATTCTTACAAGGCAATTTATGTACAGTCTATACAGTGCAGGCAAAAAAAGAGATCAGAGGTCAGGGAGGAAACACAGGATAACACCGGTCCTGCAATCCACGTTATCTGCCAGGAACCGCTTCTGGAAAGAAAACACTCCAGAGGAGGAAAGGGGGTAGGCGTCACTCCATAGACACTCTGGCAGCAATTATTGACTTTAAGTATTTGCACCCTGCACTGGAGATGCGTGGATGTAACTCCGTAGCATACTTCTACGCGGGGATCCTAACTCTGGACAGCCGTGTAGGAAAACTTGGAAACTTTAACTAGTACCTTTGCTCTGGGCCTTGTCTTACAGAATTACTAACAATTGTTCTCTCTTATGCTTTGGGCTCACTCCACTCACATCCAGAATTCAGTTGCTACGGGATATCTCTCCTCCTTTTCCATTTTCATCACAAGGAAGCTGAAGGTGCTTCCATGTGGCTCTGTGTTAGATTGAAGACAAGATGGAAGACCAAACTCCTTTCCCACTCTCAGGCACTCTTATTTATACCCTCACTCATACCACATGACATGACAGACTGATCCATTTACATGCAGACAATGATTTTATTAGAGTTAACCTCTCAAGTGCCGCAGCTGTGCAACACACACACTGGAAATGACAAGACAGGCTTGCACAGTGCATCTACATAGAACAAAACATGAATGACATTTATGGAAGGGATCAGGATGATATGCTGGGCCACTACAGTGTTAGATGTTTTGCTCACTGGGGAGGGGGGGTTCAGATACTCAGACTTCCACTAATTGCTGATATTAACCCTTTCCAATCCACTGTCTGACGTGTAAAGACATTCTGATTGAAGGATGTACAGCTCCGATGTTGGAAGACATCCGGCAAGGTATTCTTACTGTAGATTACTGGCCGCTCTGTTGTCGGGGGTCTCTCCGGCATGTCTCATACCGTAGTACTGGCTCTAGCCAGCAGATGGCACCATAGTATAATGGCAGAAAGAGAAAGCCCCCTTGGAAATCCTGAATCCAAAATTGGAATGCAAAGGGTTGAGGGACAGAGGTGCTCAGCTGAGTGCTGTGCCCCCTTTGGCTGTGATTGTCCCCCCTCAGCTCTTTTTGGCAGCTGAAGACAGGCTCATAGTAGTCTATAAGTCTGTATTTTCAGCTGCCACAGAGTGATGATCACAGCTAAAAGGGACACCGCGATCTGCTCAGCATTTCTGCCCTTTTATTTTAGCTATCAGCGAGGATCTCAGTACCCAGACCCTCACTGATCAAAACCTCTGAAATGTTAAAAGTTTTGCTGAAGTACAGTTACTCTTTAAGCCACTACAGGCAGCAACATTGGATTTGGGGTAAATGAATGAAATGAAGTACTGGCAGCCAGGGGCGTAACTATAGAGGATGCAGGGGGTGCGGTTGCACCCGGGCCCAGGAGCCTTAGGGGGGCCATAAGGCCTCTCTTCTCCATATAGGGAGCCCAATACTATGAATAAAGCATTATAGTTGGGGGCCCTGTTACAGGTTTTGCACTGGGGCCCAGAAGTTTCAAGTCACGCCTCTGCTGGCAGCGCATGTTCATGCTTTTGGCCCATGTTGGCCGGAAAGGATGTTGATTTTCGGGAGTCTGGGCTGCACGCTGATTAGAACATGTGTAAGTATGGGTGTATTTTACGTTTCTACTTTCCCTGCGGGTTTTCCTTTCGCCGAATGAGGACAACAGTGTTCAGCTGAAAAATTCTGTAGAGAATTAACAAATCTATTATTGTTTATGAGGGATTAGTCTTTCTGTAACTAGTTTAAAAAACAATTACCCTTTAAACTTGGAAGTCATTTGTAATTGTAGTTTTTTAGACCTTTAAAGTACATCGATTGTTTTGCAAATGAAAGGGCAGAAGTGCTCTTCTTATCTGTAACGGAGAGCTGAGCGAGCGTTTATGAACTCATAGACTTCCTATGAGCCTGTACACCACTTACTTCACTTTCCAAGGACAGCTGATCATAAACAAAGGGGCACTTCTACCCACTTCCTTTTAGAGATTGGTGGGGGGTCTCAGCACCTGGACCACCACCAATCAAAACCTTTGCTGTGAAATATTTAAAGGGGTATCCTAGGCTGGATAGGTCATCATTCTATACCTCATCCACCTTACAGCCCTGGTTTGGCTCCTTCTGATTTCTACTTGTTTGGGCCTACAAAGGACAGCCTATGTCAGGTAGCCGGTCTCAAGGTTGACTCAGCCTTCCATCCTTTCGAGGTCGGTAAAATGAGCACCCAGCTTGGTAGGGGGTAATAAATAAATTACTTGAAGGCGCTGCAGAATAAGTTGGCGCTATACGAATAACAAGATTTTATTTTATTTATGTGGTATCAGATTTGAAAACTTGGATGAAGGTAAATTAGCTGTAAAGTCATGGGTCAGGGAGCAAACGCCTGAATTCTTCGAAACTCGTTTCATACTTGAGTTCAACAATAGCGTAAATGTATTGCGTGTGATGGTGACTATCCTGAAGAGCAGTTGTGTGTACAGGAGACTTCAGGCTATAATCTATGTCACTTGTGCTTTGATGTGTTCATTAATAAAGTTGTTGTGGTGATGGTGAAGGCATTACTTTTCGATTGACTCGTGTAGTTACAGCGGTAGTTACTAATAATAAGAGAAGCGTGAATTACTAGGCACATTTTTCTATAATAGGCACTCTAATGATGGTCAATGAGCTTTATAAGATATGGCTGAGCTGAAGATGAAGGAGATGTAGGTGAAGGAGCAAACAGTAGATTTAGGAACCCTTGGCCAAAAAAACCATGGACATGTTGCAGTCGATTCTTAAATCTGGTTTAGACACAACGATTAGCGCTCAAAAGAAGTCTTTTGAGCGACTTTTGAGCGATAATCGTGGTGTGCCTTTACAGTGCAAGGTAATCACTCAAACGTTGAGGGATCACTTTGCGCTCCAAGCGGGATATACAGAAGACAAGCAGGGCCGCTTGTCTTCTGCATCCAGCTGTTCTCTGTTCAAAGCGCCCGACTGTTATACAGCCGAGCGCTCCGAGCGGGGTATGCAGAACACAGCTGGACCGCTCTGTTCTTCATACCCCGCCTGTGTTCAGGGAGCGGGATAAAGCTGAAACAATAGTATCAGCTGTATCCCGCTGTGAATTCCTGATAAGGCTCATTGTTCTCCATCAGCATGCTGAAAGAGAACGATCAGCGATTCCCTAACGAAAACTGCACCATGTCAGTGCAGTCACACAAAACGATTATCGTTCAAAAGACGGCTTTGAGCGTTTTTTGAGCGAAAATCGTGTCTAAATCAGCCTTTAGGCTTGCCGTTTCAGCGTACCACACCATGGGAGGTATGGTCATCATTCATCTGTTTATAGGGGTCCCTTCACACGAGCGTATGCGCAATATATTTGCACTATCAATAAGGTTGATTTGCATGCATATCAGCGCATTGTAATGTACTTTTTGATCATGCAGAGCATGTTGATTTGCGCACGGAGCTGAGCATGCCCCGATTTAAATGGCTATTTAGGTGTATTCTTTTTCTAGCAGAATTGTACAGCAAATTGCGCATTTGCATACCTCCTTTAGACTTCTATGGGACCTTTGCTGCAGGAAAATAGAGCATATCCTATTTTTTATTTTTTTTTGCATGGGTGCAAAATTCGGGGAATGAGAACAAACCCATTAAAATCAATGCGTTCTACTCTCTGCGTGTTGCATGCGCAAATACACTCGTGTGTTCATACATAGTACAGCTATAGCAATTGCCGAACTAGATGTTTCACCCAGACTCTGGTGCCAAAAGTCTCTGCCACATTACAAAACACCTGTACTGGAAATGGCACCTGACTGTTGGAGGGCCCCGTTCCTGATATAGCTTTCGAGCCCCCACAACTTCAAGTTACAGCTCAAGTTTAGAGACATAAAGTCTGGGGGCGGATTTGTCACTTTTCTGCTGCACGGAAAATCTGCAGCATTTACAGTATAAGCCGAGACAATGTGGTTTCGCGAAATGTGGTTCTCACGTTGTGGAAAATGTATGCGTGTACGCTGTGCGTAAATGTTGTTGAGGTGTGGATTTATGATTTGCAGAATGTCAATTATGGTGTAGTTTCTGCGGTGCTTGTAGGTCCATAGGTCTCAGAAATCGCAAAATCCGCAGCCGTTTTCACATGCTCATTTCTGTTGCAGTAATGCCGTGCAGAATATACGCTCAAAACACACATTAATAAATGCAGTACTTCAGCTCAACCCATCCATGGATTTTGATCGCTGAATGTATGTGTGGAAAATGGGCAGAAAGTCGGCACGGAAAAAAAAGCGGGGAATCTGCCCCGTGTGAACCAAGCCTTGCAGCACAACCCCAATTGCTGCTAGCGTGGTGCAAAATCCCAAGGTTGCACAGGCACGACCTTCAGAACTAGGTAAAAGACAAGATTGCACACCGTTCTTGAATTTACAAGTTTGTGAATGCTTTTATTACAGACGTATCAGATGTTCACAGGATATTCAAGCAGCATTTCGGGCAATAAAGCCGCGTTATTAATCTATTCTCTACATGGAGGTCTGAGCGGAGATAATGCCCGGGTATCAGGCCTGGGCATCAGCTATTGTCTGCTGTTTATTGCCCCTTGTCTCCTCCTTATCTGTGTATGTGGAGTGTGCCTGCTAATACAATATAGGCTGTTGTGAGGCTTTCTTGCAGTGCGCTCTTGCGTACATATAAACAGTAACCACTGTGTGATGTCTCCATGTTTGTGTATATATACACACATACACGCTCTGGCTCTGAACACAGGGCCGGATCTTCACAAGCGGCCAATGGAGACCAAGGAAGCCGGGATTACAGGTGGACCCGATGACCCGGCCCTCGTGTCATCCGGCTGCTTTATAAGAGCAGCTGCATTCTGTCAGTTCTTGTCGTCTTCTCACGTCTTGGAATATTTAGGCCAAAGTTAATTAAGTAAGGATTCATTATGCTGTTCTGGCCCACCCAACCCGACCACTACTGGCCCGCTGCTGAACACTACCAGAGCCCGACTAATGCCATCTACAGGTAGGTCATACACCGGGTACATTCCTACGGAGTATGTGGGCACTCAAAGATGGGTAGCAATGGTTTGGGGATTGTTTCCATCCACAGGAAAAAGTATATTTTTATGCAGGATGGGCCACGGAAAAGTAGCCCGGCTCGGCACTCTTCTGAAAGCTGTCTAAAAGAAAACCTGTTTTTGTTGCGTATAGTAACCAATCACAGTGCAGCTTTCATTTTACTTCATTAGTATAAGAAATGGTAACCAATCACAGCACAGCTTTCATTTTACCTCAGCTGTGTAAAAAAAAATGAAAGCTAAGCTCTAGCAACCAATCACAGCGCAAGTTTCATTTTACCTCAGCAGTATAAGAAATAGCAAACCAATGAGAGCGCAGCTTTCAGTTTACTTCATTAGTATAGGAAATGGTAACCAATCACAGCACAGCTTTCATTTCTTATACTGCTGAGGTAACATGAAATCTGCGCTGTGATTGGTTTCTATGGGCAATAATGAAAGAAAATTATTATCTTTGTTGCCCACAGCAACCAAGCAATACGCAGCACATCCCTCAATGTGCAGACAAACACTGGCGATCGTGATATCCCCGTAAGATTATCGCAGAAAAAGCGCAACTTTTTTCCCGCGATTTTTGAGCATCAGTACTGCTTTTTCCTCACAAAAACCCCGCCGCTTCTTCCAATTTCTCACGCATTTTTTCACGCGAAAGTCAATAGGACTTTCTAATGTTAAAACGGCATTGCATGAAAAACGCACGTTCTTGCTTTGCGATGCGATAAACAGAAGGCTCCATAGGGAAACGAGGAGATTTTAAAAAAGTGAAACACAGAAAGATAGGACATGCCGCCATTTATTTTTTTCCTAGCAACATCGCATGAGTGAAAACATCGCAAGTGTGAAGGAAACTATTAAAAAATCATTGGTTTCATAATTCTGCGTTTTCACTCTTTTATCAGCGGTGTGAAGGCGCCCCCCTAAGGGTGGTTTCACACGGGCGATAAAATCGCGCAATGCAAGAGTGAGTAAAAGCGCAGAATAATGAAACCATTGATTTTCAATGGTTTCTTTCACATTTGCGATGTTTTCACTCACACGATGTTGCGAGGGACAAAAAAAAATTGCAGCATGTCCTATCTTTCTGCGTTTTTCTTTTTTTTTTTTTATCTCCCATGTTTTTTTTTTGGCGTCTCCTTTTTATCGTATCAAAAAGCAGAAACTTGCGATTTTCGTGTGATGTGATGCGTTTTTAACATCAGAAAGTCCTAGACTTTCGTGCTAAGAAAAAAATATTGCGGCAAAATTGCATGAAAAAACACGGTTAAAAAAAATGCAAGTGGTAGCGATGTTTTTGTAAGAAAAAGCAGGGCAAACGCTCGAAAAATTACGAGAAAAAAGTTACGATTTTGCTGCGATTTTTCTTGCGGCAATATTGTGATCACCGCGTAAAACTAACCTTAGGCTAATTCCACACGAACAATTGCAATTTTGCCATGAGAAAATCCCAGCAAAATCACATCTTTGCTCCCGCGATTTTTGAACGTCAGCGCTGCTTTTTTTGGAGAATAGTTTTGCATTGCATCGCCTCCACCCACGATGAAATCGCGTGATTTTTTTTTTTTATAGCAGAACTCAGTGAGACTTTTAAAGTTACAATCGCATTGTGACGCATTGTAAATCATTGGTTTCATAAGCCACTTTTTTACTGACTAACGCAGAATGCAAAAATCACGCTTAAAAAAAAAAAAAAAGATCGCATGATTTTCTCGCCGTGTTAACCCTTTCCAATCCATTCTGATTGAAGGCTGTACAGCTCGATTGTTGGAAGACGTCCAGCAGGGTATTCTTACTGTATATTACTGGCTCTGTTGTCGGGGGGCCTCTCCAGCATGTCCCATACAGCAGTACTAGCTCTAGCCAGCAGACGGCGCCATTGTATAATGGCAAAAAGAGAAAGCCCACTAGGAAACCCTGAATCCAAAATTGGATTGCAAAGGGTTAAACCACCCTTAGGTTACATTCACACCGGTGAACCCGACCTAATATCGCACTTGTCAACCTGCATTTTACCTGTGGATGGGAAGGGATTTTCATGCAAAAACATCTCACATCACTTCTGTGAAATTGCGATCCTGCAGTAGAAAAAATGGCCGCTGCGTTCTGAGCGAACGCCACAAAATAGGACTCGCAGCGCTGTTTAACCACGCAGCGTCGTTGTGAGGGGAAAAAAAGTCGTTCATATGAATAACTCCATTCAATAGAATGGAATTTATATTGGCACGAGTTTTCTGCGTGTAGCCGTACCCCGAGGGCGGGAGCACACAGATATAGCCTACCAAGGGGGTCAGGCCATATAGTACATGTATTGTGCTCTAGCCGCCCCCTCAGGGTCAGGTAGGTGAGTAAGTGGTTCATCACCTGTGCAGCGCCTCCATTCAGCAGTTTGTCTGCATGTTTGGGATGTGCTGCCTCTACCTGCCCTCTTGCATTATATGGCTGCTTTCTAGGATTCCTCACGGTACAAGTCTGTCCTTTATATTTCACATCCTTTGTGAATTCAGTCATGGCTTAAAAGAAATTTTAAAAAACTGTCTCTTTTAGGAAAAATGGTTTTTAGGTGTTTTCTATTAAAAAAAAAAAAAAGCTTCCTAATTCCAGGTCAATAGGGAGTCTTGAACTGCATTTATTGTGCTGTTTTACCCCACTTTTGATTTTTTTTGGGTTAATGGAAAAAGTTTTTTACATGAGGACAGAGATTGGCCATATGTCAAGTCAGGCGCCACTCCATCTCTAGTCTGTTCCTCTCTCCTTTCTTCAAAGACCACATAGTTGATCCACGGATTATAACAGGCCAAGTGGCAGCTTGAAGAAATGGTGAGTGTCGCTGACAGTATGTGAGGGGGTCCAACCCCGCCGATGTCGGACTATCGATGCCTACCCTGAGACGTTGCAGTCTGTATACTATAATATGGATGTATTTCAGGGGATTGCTGTATATGCCAGCGGTTATAGAAGGACCCTTCCCTAAGAGAGTGCAGAGGATCGTCTACTGATATTACACGACTAGTCGGTGTGCGTTATCTGCTTCTATCCAATTCTAATGTCATTTATAAAAAAGTGTAACCGCTATGGCCTGGCATTGCCTCCACTGGTTTAGGGGTTTTTGGTATGCTCAAATGATGAGACAAATCTCTACAATTGGGCCTCCTTCACATGAGCGTATGCATATATGCGCGCATGAGCATAGCGTTTTTGCAGAGTGAATGCTTTTTTGTGTGCATTGGCATGTTTTACTGTACTTTTTGCACCTGCAAGTCATGTTCATTTGCGTGTAGCAAACAAAGATGCACTAATTGAAATGGCTTATTAGTCTGAGCATATCACACATTTCTTTGTTTATGGTGCATGTTTTTGCTCACCCCCATTGACTTCTATGGGGACCTGTGGTGCACAGAACAACAGAGAATGCTGCAGGTTTTTTTTTTTTTTTTGGGGGGGGGGGGGGTTTATTGCGCAACCAAAATGCCCAGGAAAATATACATGTGTGAACGCACCTATTGAAATCAGTGGGTTCTATGCTCTGTGTGTTGCATGCATAAATAAGTCCATGCGAGTCCAGCCTTAGGTTTCCAATGGGCGAGCACAATATCTCCAGCGTGCACTTTCCACTTTCCTCTTAAACTCCTCCCATCACTTCAATCAAGTTGTGTTCCTCCAGCGCGGCTTTCAGCGACTTCAGAGGATCGGCAAGTGTTTCCCATTGTTTTCGATGGGAAACCTCGCATCTCACACTGTGCAATGCGTTTTCCGGTCATAGTAAAAACAATGGGTGAAGCATTCCGAGGAACGTGAAAATATAGGACCTGTCGCTCGTGTATATGACTCCTTTCAAAAGAATGGGGTTTATATTCATGCATCTCGTAACGCACAAATCTCGTGCGATTTTCTTTTTTTTTTTTTCTTTTTCCTGGGCCGCGTGAAAGCGACCTTAAAGAGGTGTTCCCATCTCAATCAAGCATGGCTGAGATGAAAACACTGCTGAGGCGGTCGGGCTAATGGAAACACCAAACTTGACTGAGCTACTCTGTTTCTGTAACTCCCAGAGAAGTCAATGGGAGTTGCGTAAAGGCAAAGCACAGCAGGCGGCTCTGTTTTTGCAGCTCCTAAGTTACAGAAACAGCATAGCACAGGACACTTGGTTATTAACGACCTCCCAACTGTCCCCAGACACTGAATTCGGGGTGTTTTTTTTACTCAAAATCCACACCAATGATGCATATTTTTGTTCAGTCTTTTGTGGGAATGCTGCAGATTTTGATGCAGAGAATCCGCAACATTTTCGCTACATGTAAAGTGGGTCCACACAGGGCTGATTTACTGCAAAGTATGTAGAGGCCGGCATTTGGAATTGCAGGCACAGCTTTCATTGATTTCAATAAGAGATGCACCTGCAATTACGAGTGCCAGCCACTACACAGGGGTTGGAGCAGCGCTTTCACTCCCACCCGGTGTATCCTGACGGACACTGCCTGGAAAAGCCATTTAATGTAGGCTGATTGATTCTTAGCCCGGAGCTGCGGCACCTCGGTTGGGAATCACTGGTATGGAGCTTTTGAGTTGCTAGACACACAGCTCCATACACACTGCAATGGCCTGGAGTGGTATTGCAGGCAAAGCTCCTATAAGGCTCATGACCTGCATGAATGGAAATGTCAACCACTGAATGACCTATAGTCTTCCTCTAGCTTTAAAAGAAGTTCTTCAGCAGCTGCCATGTGTATCATGTAGCTACGTGTCTTACTACACGCCATAGATGCTGCAGAACCTATTTTTGATAAGGGTGAAGGAGTTTCACATAGTTGGTTGTGGACATGAAGCTCAGGCCACTCCGGTGCTTTCCACCATAAGGAATACACTACTCCTAGTATAAAGTATATAGAATACTAGAAGACTTCGAGTTCATTACCTGTATGAATATATTCAGTCTGCAGGCTCGTGATTTTATGTATTTGCAAAATTTCTTGATGACTTAATACTGTTATAACTCACAGTGGAAGAAGGGAGGGAGACATTGTTATAAATGGAATATTAAACTTGGCTCTACCTTGATCTTGATTAGACTTTCATCTTCCATTACCTTTACTATTGTTGCATGCCGTTTACAGGGAGACCATACCAATACCCTTTCTGAAACAAGAAGACCAGCCCATGCCAACCGTATTGTGCCCGGTCTTCCAATGTGTTCTTTGTGCTCCAAGCTCCCCTGCTGTGAAGCTGCACGAGGAGACCCTCACCTACCTCAACCAGGGTAATGTTAAACTAAAGCCACCGTTACATGGGGCGGTTATCGGCCGAATAATCACTTGAAACAGTAAAGTTGGAAGGGACCTCCAGGGTCATCGGGTCCAACCCCCTGGTCAGTGCAGGATCACTAAGTCATCCCAGACAGATGTCTGTCCAGCCTCTGCTTGAAGACTTCCATTGAAGAAGAACTTGCTGAAACAAGTGGCTTATTGCTCAGTGTACATAGGAATTGGACAATCTTTAAACAGCTGCCTTTTGACTGTGAATGGAGGTAGGTGGCCAGGAGAGATCTCCGGCCCGCCCCACCTCCATTCACTGAATGACTATTGCCTGTATGTGAAAGCACAGGAGCGATGGTCATTTGGATGGACATCGAGCACTTGTGTGCCTAACAGTGTCCCATGTAAAGGTACCTCAATCTAAAAACCTATCCCTACATTGGTATCTATCTCGCATAACAGAAGAGCATCTACTGAGTATTATTAAATCTTATTGTTCTTAGTATGTAAGAACATGTATAGGACTGATAAAGTGATAATAGCAAATTTCGAGGGGGTTTTCAGAACTGAACTATTGATGGCCTCTCCTCAGGATAGTCCATCAATAGTTGATCAGTCCAGAGTGGCCACTCAAGATGCTCGCCGAGCTGTCTCAAGAAGCCTCAGCCTCTTCCTGATCATGTGACTCACGTTCATTAGTCACATGGCCTGAGAGCTGCTCAATCCCATTCAAGTGAAGAGATTAACCTATTATACACTTTATTGTGCTATCTGGTATGCACTGAAGTGGCCTGGGCGCTCACCCGAAGACCATTGTCACTTCAAAGCCTCTGATCAGCAGCGATCTTGAGCGGAGGATCCCCCACCATTCCACTATGGATGACCTATCTTCAGGATTCATCATCAATAGTTCACGCTTCACTGTTGTGTTGGTATAATATGTACAAGAATTGCTGTAATATCCTTCTTCTGTTGCTGCCATTGATGGTGCATTCAAAATGCAAGTGTAAGCCCAGGGCCAGTTCTCATAGATACAAATGCAATTCTGAATCAAATAATACCGCCATACTGTATCTAAATAATACTCCCATATAAGCTGCACACTACTGATGACTGGAACTGGCAGTGGTATGTAAAGTTTTCCTGCTCTGTTCTCAAGTTGTTCTTAGGGGGTCTCATCCTTAGTAAATATCGTTACTCGCCCTTGGTACTGCCAATATATGATTCTGATTAGCTAAACTGCCCAACACTGAGGTTCATAGGCATGATGCTACTTGTGTTTCTATATTACCTAAGTAGTAGGTGATTTATGCACTTGTTTGGGATAAAGTGTATAATTTCTCGTTAGTCTAGCTTTTCTGACAGCTATAATTAACCTCTATAGAATAAGTGGCAGCGTGTCTTGTAGTGTACGTGGTTACAACTGCAACCAGTTGGAAAACCAGTGGGACAGCAAATACGAGCAGAGCAAGCGAATAGACATCGCACAAACATGGAAGGGTTTATGTATGACTCCTGAGGCCGCTGCTACTTGTATGTCAGGAAGTCCCGCTCCAACATGTCACATCAGCTAATGATAAAGTCAATACAATCTGATCAAACTGCCAGTCATGAACCATTCATATACTATTGAATATATCATATGGCACTCATAGGGGATTAAAAAAAAGTAACACAGCTAAAATTGTCACCTCCGCTATTAAAGTATAACCTACAGAATGATTTAGGGCTTCTTCAGACGGACGTGTGGTGACAGTGTATTATGTGTGTGGGTTTTGCATGTGTAATACACTGTCCCAGTCTGCATTGGCTCCCACATATTAGTACGCACACAATAAGGATCGCAGTATGTTCTATCTTGTGTGTGCATGCATGCCAAGATTGGCGGCACGCAGTGAATTACACTTAGGCTGGGTTCACACAGGTTTGATTTGCTGCGGAAATTCCGTCAGGGATTTCACCTCAGCGAGTACGCCTGCGGCGGCTAATCCCGGGATTAGCCAGCCACGTGGACGAGATTTCTCAGAAATCTCATCTACATGGGACCGCGAATCCGTCGCGGCAAAGCCGGTGCTGCGGAGCGGATTCACCGGCCGCAGCATGTCCATTTTTTTATTTATTTATTTTTTAAATTTTGCTGCAGCTGCACTCTCATCTATGGGAGCGGCGGCCACAGTGAAAAAGCGAGCGGCCAGGCCGCTTCAAAACCTGCGGCTAAGTGCTGCAGGTTTTGAAGCAGCGCTTTTCCCGGCGGACATCTCGTGGTTTTTCGCTGCCGCCAAAACATAAGATTTCCACTGGGAATCCCGTGTCTAAGAAGACAGCCTTAGACTATAATACAAACTTTTCATATGTTGACCTACTGTCCTGTCCATAGCATTGCAGTATTACTGACATGCAGCAGTACCGATAGCTTGCCAGCAGGGGGAACCCTGATGATAAGGAAACCAAGTGCATGAATAGAAAATCCTAAAATGAGGGTGACATTAATGTAACAGATGGAATATCTGTTTTTGCTAAATATGGATTATGCTCCTATACAGCCCATAGCAAATTCCGTATCTTATTTGTGTTGGTTGTAGGTCAGTCCTATGAGATCCGAATGTTAAGTAATTGGAAGGGAGCCAGTGACCTACCTGAAAGTCGCCGGTTACTAAAGGTTGGTGCATCTATCTTACATACATCATTTAGTTTTTGCATTTTGATACAATACATGAAGAATATGCCTAGTCCAATAAGCTGCTAAACATTTAACAGTAATTCGTTATCTACCCTATATATAATCTGCATAAGAAGTGCAGTAATGTTACATGCATTACGTATCTTGTACTGACCCTGAGTTATAGTACGTATTCACATTTCAAATGTCCTTAGATGAGTGTGACCCAGTAATGATGAATGGCATGTGCTCCAAAGATGCTCGATGCAATGATGACCAGACGGGGCATAAATGCTGTGCTCCGAGTTCAATGATGAATACGTCTTAACTATGCAGTAATGGCTGATCAGCTCCACTTCTGCTCTTCCCCATGTTCCTATCTTGACTACTCAGATCTTCACAACCCCTTGTCAGCTAGGCCGAGCATTAGCTCGAAGTGCTTGGCATGGGATAACTACACTAGTGGGCAGACGTTAATCTAGATTTACAGCACAGAGATGGCACAAATAGACCTGTGAGCTTTTAAATCCTTCAGAGCTGCATTCATAGTTCTCCTGTCGGTCACTAAAAACTGTCTTCAAGCTCGGCTTCAGACTCCTCCTTAAATTTTGTTCCATACGTTCCACTTGCAGAATTTTGAAGGCAGATTTGGAGTGTAAAACAGGCTGTAAATCAGTACCAGATATATAATGAAGCTTATTTGAACCTTTTGGGTAGATTAATTCTGTATTTTATCTGAAAAAAGGTCATTAAATGTGGACATGTGGTTTAAATCTGGACCTTGATGGTATGTACTAGCAATTAATATGTAACTTAACAATATTGTGTCCTCCTATCTCATTGCAGAGTGTAGTCCGAGTGGCTTTCCATGACAGGCGCCTGCAGTATAGCGAAAAACAGCAATTGGAAAGCTGGCAGCATAGTCACCCAGGGGACAGGATTCTGGACATAGGTACAGTTGGTTCTCATGCCAAGGCCTCTTAGTGGTCATCTGTAATGCCTCTGAGAACATATTTCAGCGTGGAGGGTGTTAATCTGAGATTTTAGGTCAAAGACCCTGCTCACATCGGATTGTCTCCATTAAATGTATATGGTGGGAGGAAATCCCATCATATACGTAAAATGACGGCTATGATGGATTCTTAACAGTGGTATCCATTAGCTATAGAATGTACTGGAATCCATTGAAAAGTTTTTTGAGAGCTAAAAAAGGGGGTATTTGGTTAAAAAAAAAGAGGAAAAAAGACTACCCAGTAATTGCAACTCCTGCGGCTCCAGTCACATGCTGATCACATAACTACTGCAGAAACTTTCAGGACTGGAGTGGCGGGGACTATAGTGACTATGTTGTATTGGAGGAACCATTTAACAGATGACTATTGCTTTTTACTCTTGGAGGACCCCTTTAACCCCTTGAATGGCGGGTTTCCTACCACCCTCTCGTGCCCACCAGGGCCGTTTTTATAAAATGGTCTAATCATTGAATTTCAACTAATTTTGCAGTTGCGTCTCAAGAGCCATAACTTTTTCATTTTTCCATTGACCAGGCCATATGAGGGCTTGTTTTTAGCGGGACAAGTTGTGATTTTTTTTTTAAAAAGGGGGGAGGAAAAAAGAAATGGGGGAAAAAATAAAAAAAGGGGCCATGTCATTAAGGCGTTAAATAATGTATTAACTGCCTTCTCTGGGTCATTACGACGCATGGATACCACATGTGTGATTGTATTTTTGATTTTTAACAAAGTAAAGGGAGACAAGTGTTTTTATAATTTTTTTACCTTTTAGGGGACTTCCACAGGGACTCATCAGGACCCCCTGATCACATTCCAGGGGTCCGATGGTGACAGCCCTTTACATGCTGCAGTGACAGCCCTTTACATGCGACAGTCACATAGACTGCCGCATGTAAAGGGTTAACACAGCAGAGATCGGAGGTTTTCTCTGATCTCTGCTGTAAGAGCTGGTACCTAGCTGTCCTCTCACAGCCAAGCACCAGCTCTCCCTGCCACAGAGACCATCAGCTTGCTTCTGACAAGCCGATGGTCTCTATGGCAACCTGTAAACAAAGCAGGAGATTGCCGGCATATCGGCAATATCTTCTGCTGGTTTTTCAAAGTCCTTGCTTTGTTCTCTGTGGGACTGTGCAGGCAGAGCACACTGTCACAGGTTGTAGCATTGTGCTCTGCAGTTCCCATAGTGATACATAGCCCGGAAATCTTCCGGGCTATATCACTATCAGCAGTGGAGCTCGTCCCGGCAAATTTCCGGGTGTGCCACTCAAGGGGTTAATGGATATGTCGGGAGTTGTTCATGACATCCAATTAATGGATGCCATTAGAGCCTCTGTGTAACAGATGCCGTTGATGAGCTCCCATCTCACACATCCATCTCCCACATCCATTTACTGGATATGTCATGAAATGCTCATAACGTATACATTTAATGGATGTCATTTATCGCTCATAGCTTACCAGTCTGACTATGGAGTCTTATGACCACGTTTAGCACCCACATTGGGAGAGTTTGTCCGGTGTACACGCTAAATGTAAACTGGAAACAAGATGTGAGGCGGTGCTAAGGTTGGTTTCAAATGGCTTTAATGGAACCATAATACTTTGTCTTTAATGCTATGTGGTTCTACTAAACGGAACTATGGGGCGCTATAGTAATCTACGTTCCATAGAATGAGAGGGGGCATCTCTAAAATGTTAGCCATAGAATAAGTAAATGGTTTGCAATATATTCCTGCAATTGTTCTAGTATAGGAAGACTTTTTTTTTTTGGACTGAAGGTTTCATATCGATGGCCTGCTGCTCAATGTCTCCTGTTCTCTTATTGCAGATGTCCCTTTATCTGTGGGAGTAATTGACCCTCTGGTAAATCCCAACACCTTGAACATCATTGAATTCCTGTGGGATCCCAGTAAAAGAACATCTATTTTTTTACAGGTGAGGAGCACACAAGCAACTTTAGCGGACAGACCTTGACCATGTACCAAAATCCTGATAGGGGTTTTCTATAGACCAATAAAAGCAAAAGAAGAAACTGAAACCTTACTATTAAGGCAGATAGAAGAAGTGTCAAAGCGCAACAAAGTAATTATCATGGGGGACTTTAATTATCCGGGTATAACATGGGAAAACGAAACCTGCAATTCTCATAGGGGTGATAAGTTCCTGAGAACAATTAAAGATAACTACCTTACCCAACTTGTGCAGGAGCCAACTAGAGGGAGGGCCACTCTGGACTTGGTACTAACAAACCGGACCGAATAATGGGGGTACAGGTTGAGGGGCACTTGGGAAATAGTGACCACAATATAATCAACTTACAGCTGTCATTCAATAAGGAGCCTTTTCAGGGAGCGACAAATAAACTAAACTTCAGTAAAGCAAAATTTGATCAGCTCAGAACTACTATCGGTAACATTAAATGGGACAACATCCTCAAAAATGCCAGTACGGAGGACAAATGGGAAAAGTTTGAAAGGATCCTAATCGCCTCATGTGAGCAGTTCATTCCCTTTAAAAATAAAAGAAACTCAACTAAAAGGAAACCAATGTGGCTCGACAAGACGGTAAGAGGGGCAATAAACGAAAAAAAGAAAGCGTTCAAACTACTAAAGCAAGAAGGCAGCGAGGAAGCACTTAAATCGTACAGGGAGAAAAAATAAATATGCAAAGATAAGATCAAAACTGCTAAGGAAGAGGCTGAAAGACTGATTGCTAAAGAGAGCAAAAACAACCCGAAACTCTTCTTCAACTAAATTAACAGCAAAAGGACTTGCACCGAGAGCACTGGCCCTTTAACAAATAATGCAGGAGAAATCATTGAAGATGATGGAGAAAAGGCAAACCTATTAAATAGTTTCTTTTCAAGTGAATTCACAAACAAAAAGGAATTGCCACAGGAAATGCAGGGGAATAAAATGAACCTCTCACAAAATATCTCTTCCTAACGCGGGAGGAATTGGGGAACTGGTTAAAGAAGATTAAAATCGATAAATCGCCAGGCCTAGATGGAATACACCCAAGGGTACTAAGTGAGGAGATGGCTAGGCCGCTATATCTAATATTTATGGATACTATCAAGACCGGTGTTGTACCATTGGATTGGCGCATTGCCAACTTGGTTCCAATTTATAAAAAGGGGTCCAAAAGTGAGCCTGGTAACTACTGGCCAGTAAGTCTCACTTCAGTAACCAGGAAAAATATTCGAGGGGTTTCTGAGAGACGCCATCGAAGAATACCTCAAAGAGAACAACGGAATAACTCCTCACCAACATGGATTCATGAAGGGTCGATCGTGTCAGACCAATCTGATCAGCTTCTACCATGAAGTAAGCTCTAGGCTGGACCTGGGAGAGTCTATTAATCTCGTATATCTGGACTTCTCTAAAGCATTTGACACCGTGCCACATAATAGGCTGATATACAAAATGAGACAGCTCTGATTGGGTGAAAACGTGTGTAGTTGGGTAAAGAATTGGCTCAGAGATAGAAAGCAGAGGGTCATAATAAATGGTTCGTACTCTGATTGGGCCACCGTCGCTAGTGGGGTGCCACAGGGTTCAGTATTAGGCCCCATTCTGTTCAATATATTTATCAATGACCTGATAGAGGGGCTGCACAGCAAAATATCAATATTTGCAGATGACACAAAATTATACAATATAGTTAATGCAATGGAGGACAATGTGCGGCTACAAACGGACCTAGATAAGCTGGGGGCTTGGGCAGAAAAATGGCGAATGAAGTTCAATGTTGATAAATGTAAGGTTATGCACATGGGCAGGAGAAACGGATGTCACCAATATACACTAAATGGGGTACTGCTAGGGAAAAGTGATATGGAGAAAGACCTGGGGGTACTAGTGGATTGTAGATTAAACTGGAGTAACCAATGCCAGACTTCTGCTGCAAAAGCTAATAAAGTCTTGGGGTGCATTGGAGGAGGTATAGGGGCGAGGGATGAGAACATTATCCTCCCACTATATAAGGCCCTTGTCAGGCCTCACATGGAATAATGCGCACAGTTCTGGACACCGGTGCTCAGGAAAGATGTTGAAGCGCTTGAGGGGGTTCAAAGAAGGGCAACTAAACTATTACATGGAATGAAGGGACTGGAATACCCAGAGAGGCTATCAAAATTGGGATTATTTACCTTGGAAAAAAGACGACCAAATAACTATGTATAAATCCATGAGGGGACAATACAAGGATCTCTCCCATGATCTGTTTATACCCAGGACTGCGATGGTAACAAGAGGGCATCCGCTACGTCTAGAAGAAAGCAGGTTTAATCGCCAACACAGAAAAGGGTTCTTTACTGTAAGAGCAGTGAGACTGTGGAACTCTCTGCCTGAGGATGTGGTGATGGCAAAATCCATAGAGGAGTTTAAAAGGGGACTTGATGTCTTTCTGGAGAAGGATATTACAGGATATAAATCTTAGGTCAATTGTTAATCCGGGTAAACAGGCAGGTAGGAACTATTAGGGGTTGATCCAGGGATTAGTCTGATTGCCATTAGGGAATTGGGAAGGAATTTTCCCCCAAAAGGGCTAATTGGCTCCTGCCTCTTGGGGTTTTTGCCTTCCACTGGATCAACAACATAGGATGATAAACAGGCTGAACTAGATGGACATTGTCTTCATTCAGCCTTGCATAGTATGTTACTATGTATGTTAATGTAAATTGTAGGATCCGCTGGCTGATGACTGGTAAAGGATAAAATCTCATTTTTCCTCTGTTTCAGGTTCACTGTATCAGTACAGAGTTCACACAAAGAAAGAATGGAGGAGAGAAGGGGGCGCCTTTCCGAATTCAGGTGGACACATACAAAACTGACTCTCTGGGCAACTTTACCGAGCATCTGTACTCCTGTAGCTGCCAAGTCAAAGTGTTTAAGGTACCCAAACTGGACCTTGTAGAACAGTAGTCCCCAGTCTGAGGTTCTCCAGCAGTTGCTAAACTACAACTCCCAGCAGCAGGCTGTAGTGGCAGCAATAGTTTTATAAAAGCTTAGAGACTATTGTCGTTAAAAACAGTTTTCAATCTTTTCCCAGCCCAAAGGAGCAGACCGTAAGCAGAAGACCGATCGTGAGAAGGTGGAGAAGCGCTCAGCCCTAGAGCGTGAGAAGTACCAGCCCCCTTGTGATACCACTCTCCTGACTGAGGTATCCACGCTGCTGAGTATGCGCATTCTTGTGAGGTCATACTGTACATCCACTTCATAAAAACCAGAGAAATACAAGAACCGTTCCAAAAACACTGGGCCAGTATTGGTATGCACTTTGCATGAGCTTACCTTTAGTCATTAGGTTTAGAAAAAACCTTCTATAAGGTAGTGGTCTTGGTATATCCATTATTATAGAAAGATGTACATATATTAATATACACACTGGTCTAAGGGGAATTCTGCTCATGTCATCTTGAACCGTAATGTAAGCCTGAGGCATAATTGAAGCTGCTGGACCCCAGTGCAAAATCTGCAGCATGCCCCCCCCCCCCCAACTATGATGGTTCTTGTTTCTAGTATTGGTCTCCTCATATGGGGAGAGACCTTATGGGCCCCCAAAGGCTTCAGAGCCCGAGTGTGATTGCATCCTGTGCACCCGCTATAGTTACGCCTCCGCCTGGTGACTGTTTTTACAGAACTGATGCAGGGTGAATATGTCTTGTGCTGTATCACCTCCTGCCCTACACCGTTTAATGTCTAATAGACAATATACAAGCTCTGGATGAGTAATATGGAGATATAATGTGGTAACTTTATAAGAGCAATTGATGCGACCAATGGTCAACACAAGTTTCTCTTTGTGTGTCACGTTTATTAAGTAGAAAGCCTGAAAATGGTAGAAACGTTGGTGCAACTGACTGTTAGATGGTCCTGAATATGCCATATTTCATAAGAAATGAATACATTTGGTGCAAATTACCCCAACAATCCCCTTTCCTTAGACTGGCATAAGATATAGTCCATCCGTCCCTCCCCCACCCCCTTCCCATTGCCGGCTTACACTGGTTATTGCTGAGCGGCACTCCCTTGCAATTATTTTCGTTTGCCTACTTCTTGCCCCCTGTGAACGACACCTCTTTAATGTTTCCCATTTTTATACAAGACCCCTTGTGTCTTCCGTACTTGGTTGCTCTTCTTGTCCCAGTCTTCAACCTTCTTTCAGGTAGTTTGTTGTGTACAATTCAGGACACCATTTTAGTGCCCCCAACAGAGAAACTGAACCCCATAATACTTGTAATGTAACGAGAGAGAGGTTAATATTTTGACATTGGAAATGGTGGAGTTATTTGTTCTCGGCCCTCTGTATATGGAATCCCCTATAGTTCCTGTTCTGCAGCAGCTGCTGCCGCCACCATGTATTTAGGAGGTGATACACTTTATTATTTGCAGGATCAGCAGTTTAGTCCTAGATGTGGAATATTGGATGACTGCGGTCATTCTTGTCATGGTCACCGAGTAAGGAGAAATCCAGACAAAAAACAAACGCCACAATGTATATTTTTCTTTTTTTTTTTTAATTGGAATATCAAGCAACATTGTAAGGAAATATTCCCAGCCCTTTAGTAAATCATGCAATAGTGGGCATCTACAAAGAACAAACTGGTGGTAAGATAAAACTTTCACTTACTTTCAGTACCCGCGGGCTGCCTCAAATATCCAAGTTCACTTGTATAAAGTCACGGACTGGACACTGATTTGGTTGTAGAGTGAAGACACTCCAGACTTCTTTATTCCATTGAACAGGCTAAAACAGGTTTCATAGGAAATGCAGATGACGCGTTTCAGAGGTCTTAGGACAAGAAAGTAGCCTTCTTTTCCAAACTTCTGGCATCCGGGTGCTCAGGATGTTAGTACCGATGCCAGGAGAATGAGTGGTGGTGATGCAGTGGTCACCTGACTTTCTGTGGCATTAGCTGTCGCAACAAACACCGGGACCACAGCGGGACTGCAGCACTGCATCCTGGAGGTGGCAGGGTAAGTATAATTCAGGATTATTATTTTACTACTGGCAGCCTTATTGAAGAGGGGGAGGGGGTGTCTTTAAGCAAACAACCCCTTTAACATGGTCTATATGACAAAATAAGACAGTGTTTGCACCAAAGTTTCTAATGTTCTGTACAGAGGTGTACATAGAATAGATGGTGCCCCATTATGGGGCCCATTTTTGCCACCCTACCCAGGACAGGAGGGCCTGGTGTTTGTTTCCCATTTTGTGGTCTGTAAAATGATCCTTGGACCAATTCTCTACCTCCTTGTTTTCTAACCATGCAATTCCTCTTTGGAGTAAGGTCTTGGTCCTATATATGTCCTCCCTATCCATTTGCAAAAAGGGATGATGCAATCAGAGCTGGGGCCTCCTCTCTCCATGGCCCCATAACCGTCGCATGGTCTGCTTCTTTGATACATACACCCTTGACCTAAGCTTATCACATGTATGTATTTTTGTAGTGTATACCTTGGCCAGAGATTGAAACACCCAGAAGCCCCACTAGCACTCCTGGCCTCTGCTCGCCACGTCACTTCAAGATGTCAACACCCGACAGGTAAGTGACAATTACAGTATAACTAGAGCTACAATAAGCGGCCAAAATCTGCGAGCTGTTAATTGGTCTCAGATGCTACATCTGCTTTGATTGGCCAGTCAGAGCAGCATGCAAGGTCTTAGACTAATGTGCCTCAGGTAGTCCGAGAAGTGGTGCGGCCATCCTTCTTTGTTAAGGCCTGGACGGTCACTTTAAAGGAGTATTTCGGTTCCGCATGTTTTCTCAAGTTTTCCCCAATCCACTTGGGCGAAAGGTGAAAACTGATAAACCAGTGTTGTTACGACCGCTGGGCCCTCCACCAATCCCAAGTCCAGTTTCTCCATTTCTCCCTAATTCCAGGCTTTTCCCACCTGAAGTGAGGTCAATAAATGAAGTGAGGTTGTGAACGTGCATCCGCCACTCCATTAATTTCAATGTGACTGACAGAAATGGCCGAGTACTTGTTCTCAGCTGTCTCCAGCAGCTCCATTAAAAATGAATGGTGTCGCACCACGCAAGCGCGATCTAGGCTCCATTCAATCTCTTCTTCACTGTGGCTGTAGCGAGGACGATGGGGAAAACACAATCCAGGATCAGTGTGGGTCCAGCGGTCAGACTCCCACTGTTCTATCCATTTTCACCCATTCAGTGCATGTGTGAAAAAACAGGCAGCAATCTGAATACCCCTTTAAGTCAATGCCTCATTGGTTTTCGCCTTCATTCATCCTTGGTAGGTTTCCATAATGGTATGTATATTTTTTTTCCCTAGCTTTTCTAAAAGACCCTTTTTTTTACCCCTATAGAAAATCCAAAAAGCTCAAGTAATGCCATTTTTGTCACAACCCATAGAAAACATGTTAATGCATGTTTGTCTCTTTTAAACGCCCACATTGGTCTGCATGTCTGAATACACCAATGTAATCCAATGGGTCCGTGTGCTTTCTGTATTTAGTCTGTAAAAACCTGGACTGAATAGGGACTAGAGATGAGCGAACCTACTCGTTTCGAGTAATTACTCGATCGAGCACCGCGATTTTCGAGTACTTCCGTACTCGGGTGAAAAGATTCGGGGGGGCGGGGGAGGCGTGGCGGGGAGTAGCAGCGGGGAACAGGGGGGAGCCCTCTCTCTCTCCCCCCCCCCCCCCCCCACTGACCCACGACGCCCCCCCGAATCTTTTCGCCCGAGAAAATCGCGGTGCTCGGGTGAAAAAGGGGCGTGGTCGAGTAGGTTCGCTCATCTCTAATAGGGACAGAAAATACACTTGTGTGACTGGGCTGATAAGGATACCTTCATACATGGTGTATCTGCAGTGGGATCTCCATAGCAGAAAACCTGCACAAATATTCTGGAATATGCAATGGCGATATCCACATCTAGATGCTTCAGATTTGGCCACAGTGTTTGTTTTTGGATTTGCTGCACATTCTCACCCTTGTATTTCAAGAGTTGAAATTCGCAGCATAAGAGGCATGCCGAGCATTTAGAATCAACGGGGTTTTCCAAAAAGTCTGCAGATTAGTTGTTGAAAATTTCTGCTCCACGTAGTGTTTTTGCGGAATGAACAATGCTTTTTTTTTTTTGCACACGCATTGGCATATTTTACTGTACTTTGTGCGCCTGCAAGACATGTTCATTTGCTCGCAACAAACACTGATTAAAATGGCTAATTAGTTTTATTGAGTTTTTTTTCCAGCAGAATTAAATAGCATTTCACGCATTTCCTAGCATTTTGGCTTTCGCATCCGCAGCATGATCTATCATGCGCTGCAGATTTTTCTTCTGCTGTACATGAATGGCATTTGTTAAAACCCCATTCAACCATAGAATGGTAGAGTTGGAAAGAACCTCCAGGATCATCGGGTCCAACCCCCTGCTCAGTGCAGGATTTACTAAATCATCCCAGACAGATATTGTCCAGCCTTTGTTTGAACACTTCCACTGAGAGAGAACTCACCACCTCCTGTGGCAACCTGTTCCACTCATTCATCACCCTGACTGTCTAATATCTAATCTGTGTCTCCTCCCTTTGTTTCATCCCATTGCTTCTAGTCTTTCCTTGTGCAGATGAGAATAGGGCTGATCCCTCTGCACTGTGACAGCCCTTCAGATATTTGTAGACAGCTATTAAGTCTCCTCTCAGCCTTCTTTTTTGCAAGCTAAACATTCCCAGATCCTTTAACCGTTCCTCATAGGACATGATTTGCAGACCGCTCACCATCCTAGTAACTCTTCTCTGGACTTGCTCCAGTTTGTCTATGGCTTTTTTAAAGTGGGGTGCCCAGAACAGGAAGCAGTATTCCAGATGAGGTCCGACTAAGGAAGAGTAGAGGGGGATAATAACCTCATGTGATCTAGACTCTATGCTTCTCTTAATACATCCCAGAATTGTGTTTGCTATTCACTTACGTTGCACTGGACATTGCTGCAGAATTTCTGATCACATATCGTGGCCAACATTCTGCAGCAATTCTGCTTGTGTGAAACCATGTAAAAACTGAAATCTCTTCTGCTAATTACATGTAGATTCCTTCCATTCTCCCCCAGGATCTGTGCATCCCCTGTGTGTGCCTCAGACAGCTCTACGGAGTGTACGGGAGAGGTGAGTTAGCAGTCTGATCCATCTCATGCAAATGAAATCTATACAGCTATCAGCTCAAAGGTCTTGTATGAGAATGGAAAAAAAAAAATCATGTATTTTTTTTTTCCATGAAACGGCAGCCGTCTTGTCCATAGGTTTACGCACACAGTATAGAGACATTATAATTCCACACCAATGTGTATGTCTGTATTACGGTTCAACATTTATGCAAGATGTGACAATGTCATCTGCTGTCGGTGTTATAAGGTGTATTATTCGTCTTCATTACCAACACTGTTCCTTATGGCCAATCTTCTGGTTCCCACAGAGTCTCAGTCCTTCTGCCTCCATCAGTGACACCCAGCAATGGCTGCTGCGAAACAGATTTTCTAATTACTGCAGAACATTTTCCAATTTCACAGGTAATAAGGATGATTATCAGAAGCTCCCCAGGGCAATTTGTCTCCTTCACTTGTTAACTACATCATGTCCTTGTACTTGTGTTGCTGCAGTCTCCATGTCAGACTAATGATATCCTCATTTAGGCATATGGCAATGGTTATAGACCATAAATTATACAAATCCCATAATTACTGAACTATATGGTGCTATGGCATATAACCTTTACAATTGCATAACGTATTGCTGACCCCTACAGTATGTAATCTATTCAATAGAGCCAGAGTGGATCTGCTTATATTCCAGAACACTGTACATTGAATTTGGCAATGAAGAAAATATATATATATTTTTTTTTTTACTCTAGTCAATGGTTGTATATCAGGCAGCTCAGTGATGCGGCTACCACTTTAATTCCACAGTAAGGAACCAATATAAGCCCTCATATGTGTGCACTAATGCAAAAAGTCCCGCGGCCAAGAAAGATTGCTTTTGTACTAGGGCACAACGTCTAGCTGAAATATATAATTAGGTCCCCATAGACTTTTATTGGCACCGTCCAACCCAAAGGTTGTGCAGACTCAGAACTGGGTAGCGTGCATAAGGCATAATTCATATTCTTGAAAATAAGCGCTAGTTGCATTTAAAGAAAAAACCCAAAACAACATAATACATTACCTAACAGGCGCCGTTCGCTCAGCCGCACTTCTCCTTCTGAAGCTTGTTTGCAGTCTTCAACTGCCACTTCCTGGTCAAGGGGTTCATAAATCCCACCTCCAGGAAGCGCTGGCTCTGATTGGTTCTCGAGCGCCACGGCTTAGCTAATCAATGCAGCGCTCAATGAACCAATCACAGCCATCGCATTGAATGGCTGTGATTGGTTCATTGAGAGCTGCATTGATTGGCTGAGCGGCCTTAAGCTTCTTGGCTAATGATTTCAATTTAGGTGATTCTTCTAAGGGTGGCCATACACATTGATGATCTCCCTTACAACCGGAAGTGGATCCCAGCTGATTGCCGGGTGGCACCTCGCCTCATCATGGTGTTTGAATTGACATGTTCGGGGTCACCTGGCAATCAGTGGAGAACCGCATGGTGTACAGCCATGCTTCTACTTCCCTATAACTAGGTATCTAGTTAGTACTTATACACTGAAGAGTTCAGAAACCAAATGCAGATTGTGTTTTTCGCCCCACCAGGGGCCGACCTCCTGAAGTTGACCCGCAGAGACCTTACTCAAATCTGTGGAGTGGCAGATGGGATCAGATTGTCTCATGCTTTGACAGCAAGGTAGGTAGAATTAGCTCTGTCATAGATATTCCTATGAAATAGAAGCTTCAGAAGCTGGTAATGAAAAATGTGGGTCAAGTGATGTATATGGAGAGGGCAAACTGAGCAAGGCGATGAATAAGCGCTAGCAGCAATTGAAACAATGGTGGTGTGACCAAACCTAGAAATAGGTGTGGATGTTTAATCACAGCCACAGTCCTTTCTCTTGTGCACTGATCTATATGGCTGTATTATGTGGACTGGAACATTGGAACTGAACATGCTCAGTAGGAACTTTCTAGAGACTGGAGCCTTAGTTATAAAAGGGACCTTTATGTGCTGGAGGTGTTGCTGAAGTTGGGCCTGGGAGAGTTGAGGAGCAGCTAAGATAAGACAGTGACTGGAGACTGCATAGTATCTGGAGACGAGAGAGAGACAATGTTGTGTCCCCAAACCAGCGGGGCATCTGGACAGTGACAAGGATTTACTGCGGTGAAGGACCACTCCCAACCTTGGACTACCCTGGGTTGCTCGAAGTGAGTATTCCAGAGTGACATATTGTAAGTGAGGCTAACCTCAATCTGACACTATATGTACACACCAAGGAAAGGGTATGAGGCTTATTTTACAGACACTACCATTGTGCAGGTTTTTAGTGCTCCAACTTGGGTATTGGACTGTTATTTAAGGAGACAATACTCATGAATACGGGAACCAGCCCATCTAAGAGACTCGAGTGTTAACCCCAAAGGGGAAGCAGTGCTGCTGTGCCATATATTCCATGACTGGACATTGTGTGAAACAGTGCTGATACTAGTTGAGAGTAATTGATGATGTTCTTCTAAAATTATTTCATATTGTGCACAAAGTATTATCCTTAGGGCTTGTTCACACGGGCGTAAGCGCATATCAACCATAAAAACGCCACATGTTTGTGTGCCTGAAATGCATTTATGCTCATGTATTTCACCTGTTCCGGCTTGTATTTGTACGTGTAAATGCGCTGCGTGTAAAAGATTTAGGCCTCATGTCCACGGGCAAAAGAAGAATTAAAATCCGCAGCGGATTTTAACTCTTCTCCTGCCCGCGGATCCGCACCCCAGAGGGATGCATTGACCACCCGCAGGTAGATAAATACCCGCGGATGGTCAATAAAAGTGATTTTTTTTTAAAAATGGAGCATGAAAAAATCTGGACCATGCTCCATTTTCATGCGGGTCTCCCGCGGGCTTCTATGGAAGCCGTCCGGATCCGCGGGAGACAAAAATCAGATTTTACTCACCCGCTCCGGTTCTTCTCTTCGCCGCGGCGCCATCTTCTCTCAATCGCGGCCGGATCATTTTGCTTCGGGCTGGCGCATGTGCGGGGCACGTCACCGACGTCATCCTGCGCATCCGCCGGGCCGAAGAAAGAAGATCCGGCCGCGACGCAGAGAAGATGACGCCGCAGCGAAGGAAGGGTCCGGAGCGTGCGGGAGGTAAGTTTATTCTTATTTTCAGTGCTCATGTCCGCGGGGCAGGAGGGACCCGCTACGGATTCTCCATGGAGAATCCGTAGCGTGCCTGATTTTCCCCGTGGACATGAGGCCTAAGCCTTTTTACTTAGAATCACTTGATGCTAACTCGATCCTCAGGATTGGTTCACACTAGCATAAGATGCACGCAAATTTTGCACATGTAATACACTGTGAGTAGAACCCATTCACATGAGTATCTTTTCACATGATGTGCGATCATGTGAAAAAATACACAGCCTGACCTATCTTGGTGCGCATCGCAAGAGCCTATTGAAATTAATGGATGTGTGTAAATGCACATGACATATGCAGAAAACTCCCCTTTGATCAACGTGATAGTCTGCGTGTATAGGCACGGCAAATTTTTTCTACAAATGTCATGCACATTTAGTGTTATGTGGGCAGTATATGGTAGTATTTTTATATATGCAGGCATCTAAAAACTATGAGTGGGGGCATATTGACATAAGCAAAAAAGGTTACCCCCATACATCCTTCTCTACAGGTCTGTGCGCCCTCGTCTCACATTGTACATTAATACAGAGTCACCGGGCAAGACTCAAGACATCACAGATGCAAGTCAGACAGGTGGGTGCGAGTCTCCTTAAGGTCTGTGTTGATTCCATGCTCGGTCATTTGACCAATGCCCTATGACTGGCAACCCTTATGTAACCTGAATAATCCCCTTCTAATTTGCTCTTCCAATGACCAATGTCACACTCCGTGCACTTCCACAATGTCTTTGTAACCGATTAAACCAGCAACAGATTATGATCTTATAACCCAAATGCCAAGCGGGATTACTGCTCAACTTGGCAAGTGGACAATTGGAAGGGATCGAGTTACTGGGCACTTCTAGTCTTAGTAAAGGCTCAAAGAGGATTACACAGAAGGTGAATTAGGGCTTACATTGACAAACTATTATGTGGATGAAAGAACTATAAGGACAGCACTACAAACATGGGGAGAATTCAAGAGTTATGTACAAGCGACTATATTTTTTGACTGGGCAACATTTCCTTGCTCTTAAAAGCCCAAATTGAATATTGCTAAGGGGTCATCTCAATGTACCAGTCAGATTAGTTTTGGCCAAAGCTTTCCTTTAGGGGTCATTGTCACGTCGCAGACTTCACCTTTTTAATTGAATTCAAATTAAAGGGGGAAAATCTGCATCAAAATCTACAGCAAATCAACATGTGAACACACCCTAAAAGAGGTTTGCAGGACCAAACTATTGATCACCTGGATAGGTCATCAAAATTTAATTGGCGGGGGTCCACCGCTCGGAATCCCCACCATTAAGTTGATTGAAGTGATGGCAGCGCTCAAATGAGCAGCACTATCACTTCAGTCCATACCTGGTACAGCGTTGTACATTGCAATAGCTATTAAGTATCCTCTCAGCCTTCTTTTTTGCAAGCTCAACATTCCCAGATCCTTTAACCGTTCTTCATAGGACCTGATTTGCAGACCGTTCATCATCTTGGTAACTCTTCTCTGAACTTGCTCCAGATTATCTATGTCTTTTTTTAAAGTGGGGTGCCCAGAACTGGACCCAGTATTCCAGATGAGGTCCGACTAAGGAAGAGTAGAGGGGGATAATTACTTCATGTGATCTAGACTGTATTTCTCTTAATACATCCCAGAATTGTGTTTGCCTTTTTGGCTGCTGCATCATATTATTTACTCATGTTCAGTCTATGATCTATTAATATACCCAAGTCTTTTCACATGTAATGCTGCTTAGCCCAATTCCTCCCATTTTGTATGTGCTTTTTTCATTTTTCTTGCCCAGATGTAAGACTTTGCATTTCTCCTTGTTAAATCCCATTTTGTTAGTCGCCGACCACTGTTCAAGCTTTTCTAGATCTTTTTGAATGATGGCTATCCCTCCTAGCTTTGTCGCTGGCAAATGTAATCAGTTTCCCATCAATTCCCTCCTTCAGATCATTTATAAAAAATGTTGGACAACACTAGGCCGAAGACAGAGCCTTGTGGTACCCCACTTAATACATCCTTCCACTTGGATGTGCAGCCATTTATGATCACTCTTTGAGTAAGATCACTCAGCCAGTTGTGAATTCACCTAACAGTTGCCTTGTCAATCCCATATTTGGTCATTTTTTCAATAAGGATGGTATGAAATGCTTTACTAAAGTCAAGATATACTATATCCACCGCATTTTCCAGTCAGTGATTCTGTCAGAAGGAAATTAGGTTTGTCTGGCATGACTTGTTACAATCCCGTGCTGGCTCTGGTTAATTACTCCATTTTCATCCAAGTACTTGCATACATGCTGTTTATTAATTTGTTCAAAGATCTTTCCTGGTATAGAAGTCAGGCTCACAGGCCTGTAGTTTCCTGGATCCACCTTCTTCCCTTTTTTAAAGATGGGGACAACATTTGCCCTTTTCCAATCTTCTGGGACTTCTCCTGTTCTCCAAGATTTTTCAAAGATTCTGGCGAGTGGTTCAGCAATTACCTCCGCTGCTTCCTTTAGTATCCTAGGATGTAATTCATCTGTTCACTTGAATGTGACAGTTGCTCTCGGCCCATAAGACTAATGGACGTGACAAGCCTGAGAAGAGGCCGCAGTGCTCACACCTGGGGATCTTGAGCAATGGATCCCTGCCGATCAGATATTGATGGCCTAGCCTGCTAGTGTGACATCAGTAATTGCAGCAACATCATGTCTTTGAGAAAGTCAGTTGTTCCCACAAGAAGAAATCGGGTAGCATCAGGTTTGGGGATGTTGGTGGCCACGGATTTGTTAAAATTAATTTTTTACTTAAATAATTTTCAATTTCCCTCATGCTCACATAAGGATGCTTTCACAGAGGGTGGAATAAGTCCACACGGACATTTGTGCATCATAATGTTATCCCTATGGGGCTTGAATTCCATATATGTTAAAATCTGCGCATCTTGACTTCAAAACTGCGAGATTAAAAGGGGCATTCCAGTTAGACACAGTTGCTGTTGAATGATAATCAAAGTTCTTAAAAGTTTGCAGTGTGGCTCTCCTCTTGGATTTTGTATCTGCTGGGCTAATTTCACGTAGGCGAGCGCAATATTGGGTCGGGCCGATATCGTGCCTGTGCACGTGCGATGTCCCCATGGATGCAAGGCATTTTTTGTTTCAAAAACTCACATCATTCTTGGGAAGTTGTGATCCTCCGGCGCGGCTTTGTTTAACCCATTGAGTGGCATGCCCGGAAATTTTCCGGGACGAGCTCCACTGCCGATAGTGATATAGCCCGGAAGATTTCCGGGCTATGTATCACTATGGGAGCTGCAGAGCACATTGCCACAAGCTGTGACATTGTGCTCTGCCTGCACAGTCCCACAGAGAACAAAGCAAGGGCTTTGAACAACAGAAGCAGAAGATATTGCCGATATGCCGGCAATCTCCTGCTTCTAAGTCTCCTGCTTTGTTTATAGGTTGCCATAGAGACCATCGGCTTGTCAGAAGCCAGCTGACTATCTCTGTGGCAGGGAGAGCTGGTGCTTGGCTGTTAAAGGACAGCCAGGCACCAGCTCTTACAGCAGAGATCAGAGAAAACCTCTGATCTCTGCTGTGTTAACCCTTTACACGCTGCAGTCTGTGACTGCAGCATGTAAAGGGCTGTCACCATCGGACCCCCAGAAAGTGATCAGGGGGTCCTGAAGGGTCCCTGTGTAAGTCCCCTAAAGGGACAAAAATAAAAAAAAAAAGTTCAAAAATTATAAAAAAAAATAAAAACACTTGTCTCCCTTTACTTTGTAAAAAAATGTAAAATAAAATCACACATGTGGTATCCCCTGCATCCTAATGACCCAGAGAAGGAAGCTGGTACATTATTTAACCCCTTAATGACATGGCCCCTTTTTTTCTTTATTCCCCATTTCTTTTTTTCCTCCCCCCGTTTAAAAAACCATAACTCCTTTATTTATCCATCGACATCGCTGTATGAGGGCTTGTTTTTTGCGGGATGAGTTGTATTTTTCAATGGTGCTATTTAAAGTACCACATAATGTACTGAAAAACTTTTACAAAATTCTAAAATGGAGTAAAATGAAAAAAAAATGACATTCCACCAACTTTCAGTGCGTCTTATTTCTACGGCGCACAAACTGCAACAAAAATGACCCGATAACTTTATTCTATGGGTCAGCACGATTACTACGATACCAAATTTGTATAGGTTTTTTTTTTTTTTTTTGCTGTAGTACTTGTATTTTTTTCAAAGACATTTATTTTTTTTAAATTATTTTCTGCTGCATCTTCTGCGCACAATAACTTTATTTTTCCGTCGACGTAGTTAAGTGAGGGCTCATTTTTTGAAGGATGTCCTGTAGTTTAAGTTGGTACCAATCCTGGATACATATGACTTTTCGTTCGCTTTTTATTGCATTTTTTCTGGGAAACAGGGTGACTGAAAAAGTGCATTTGTGGTGTTATTTTTCGGACTATGTTAACTGTGCGGGGTAAATAATGCACTACTTTGATAGATCGGACATTTATGGACGCGGCGATACCAAATTTGTATTTTTCTTTTAGGATTTAGATTTTTTTATTATAGATATGGCAAAAGGAGGGTGATTTAAACTTTTATTACTTACTTTTTCATGACTTTTTCACAATTAAAAAAATAAATAAATAAACTATTATAATTTGGTATTGGCATAATTGTAGCGGCCCGTAGAATTACTTTAATACATTATTTATACTGCTCAGAGAATGCAGTGAAAAATAAAAATAAAAAACATGCAGAATTACAGATTTTGTTCATCTTGCCACTAGAAGAAAATGGAATAAAAAGTAGAGATGAGTGAGCATACTCGTCCGAGCTTGATGCTCATTCGAGTATTAGGGTGCTCGAGATGCTCGTTACTCGAGACGAGCACCACGCGGTACTCGTCTCGATTAAACGAGCACTGACTATTGAATTCAATGGAGCCGGCAATACAGCCGGCTCCATTGAAAGCAATGGCCTGCTGGCGAGCGCTGGATGAGTTGTCGGGCAGGGCTTAAATATATAAGCCCTTTCCTGCAATTCATCCAGAAATGTGTAAAAGTAAAAAAAAATATATATATATATATATATACACATACATACATACATACATACATACATACATACATACATACATACACACACACCTGGTCCCGGCAGACGGAGTTCACCACGGCCAGCGCGGCAGTCCTCCTGAACTGCTCTGAACAGCTGTGAGTAGTATTCAGCAGCCGGGGATTTAAAATCCCCACCTGCTGAATGAGCTGCCTCTAATTGGTCACAGCCTGAGCAATCAGAGGCAGATTCCACTCACACACCCATTCATGAATTTATGAATGGGTGTGTGACTGCTGCCTTTGATTGGCTCAGCGGGACCAATCAGATGAGAGGCAGCAGTCACTCACCCATTCACCAATTAGAGGCAGCTCATTCAGCAGGCGGGGATTTTAAATCCCCGGCTGCTGAATACTACTCACAGCTGTTCAGAGCAGTTCAGGAGGACTGCCGCTGGCCGCGCTGAACTCCGTCTGCCGGGACCAGGTGAGTATATATATATTTTTTATTTTTACACATTTCTGGATGAGTTGCAGGGAAGGGCTTATATATTTAACCCCTTCCCGACAATTCATCTCGCGATCGCCGGCAGCCCATTGCTTTCAATGGAGCCAGCTGTATTGTCGGCTCCATTGAATTCAATGGGCTAACATCGTTCTTCTCTGCCATAGCTGTTACAGCTGTGGCAGAGGAGAACGATCTTTATGCTGACAGTGTGGGGGGGTGGGGGGGGGTCTCACTCTTGCCACTATTGTGGCTTAATAGTGGGACCTGGGAACTTGAGATGCAGCCCAACATGTAGCCCCTCGCCTGCCCTATCCGTTTCTGTGTCGTTCCCATCACTTTCTTGAATTTCCCAGGTTTTCACAAATGAAAACCTTAGCGAGCATCGGCGATATACAAAAATGCTCGAGTCGCCCATTGACTTCAATGGGGTTCGTTACTCGAAACGAACTCTCGAGCATCACTGAAAGTTCGACTTGAGTAACGAGCGCCCGAGCATTTTGGTGCTCGCTCATCTCTAATAAAAAGCGATCAAAATTTTACATGTTCCAAAAAAATAGATAAATGAAGACTAAAGTTCATCCTGCAAAAACAAGGCCTTCTAGAGCGCCAGCAATGGAAAAATAAAATTAATACAGCCCTTGGAATGTGGCGTCACAAAAGCAAACCTGTAAAAAAAAAAAAAAATGCTTAAAATGTACAATAGTGAAACATAAAAACTGTATAAACTTGGTACCACTGGAATCGTGCTGACTCGGACAATATTATCACACTATTTATTCTGCATGTTGAACGCCATAAAAATGAAGTAAAAAAAACAAATGGCAGAATTTTTTTTTTTCCCCCAATCTCCCTACAAATGTTTTTACAAAAGTTATGCAATACATTATATATACCCCAAAATGATGCCATCAAAAAGTACAACTTGTCCCACAAAAAACAAGCCCTCATATGGCCTGGTCAATAGAAAAATGAAAAAGTTATGGCTCTTGGAACGCAACTGCAAAATTAGTTGAAATTCAATGATTAGACCATTTAAAAAACCTGCCCTGGTGGGTACGACAGGGTGGTAGGAAACCCGCCACTCAAGGGGTTAAACCAATCGGTTAGTCTGTATTCACAAACACTGTATGCAACGGAGTACATGCTTATAGCACACTGAGTCAAACGCCTGTTTTGGCAGTCACATCACAACGTTACATTGACGGGTGTGATGATTCGATAGACCTAGATGAGAAGATTTATGAAACCCTCTAAATGCAAAACTGTCTGGCTCGTAGCAACCAATCACAGCTCAGCTTTCAATCCTCGTACAGCTCTGGGAAAATGAAAGCTGTACTGTAATTGGCTGCGATAGGCAACAAAGACAAAAAAAAAAAAAAAAAAACACACAGTTTTCAGAAATCTGCTCCATAAATGTAGTCAGATCACTTTTCATAGGGAACCAGACAAATACATAATTGAGGAAGGTTTGGGTTTCCTAGGAAGAAAATCCGCCTGTATTTACACCAGAGTTCATCATTCTGCAAGAAAAGAATAGAATAAACTATGGGGAATTTACAATACCCGTATGCCCAAGGCCTTTGCTTTTCTGCTCCAAAGACTATGTAAGATGACAGTCTTCAGCCAGTGGCGTGAGATTGCTTGTGACAGACAAGGGATATTAAAGCCACAAGAGAACGGGTTTTGGCTGTGGTATGACTTCCAGCATACTCCAGCAGGCCTGCAAGCAACAATTGTCTTATCAGTTCTTCATCTTTAGTCTTAAAACAGGCAGTTGGGATGTTAAATCAGCTAAATTATATATACAATGAGATATTGGGGGGGGGGGGGGGGGGGACTAATGTGCAGCAGAACTTACAGCATTCATTTTTTTTCTTCTGATTCAGCGCTATATCAGGAGATGCACATGGAAGATATGACCGCAGCTGAACTGACCAATAAACTGGCGGATCTGTTCAGTGTCCCGGCAAACCACATCCTACGAATTTCCAGGACTGGCCCCCATGGTATCCATATCCTTCTGAGTGACATGGTAGGTGTATACACTTATGACCCATTTACACGGTACAACGTGTCAGTGGCAGATGCCCAACAGGTCGTACTAGTGCTAATCGTTCCTGTGCTTTTACACAGGAGCGATCAGATCACCACTTAGTGAATAGAGGCAGAGCGGGCCGGGGATCATTCTAGCCAATAGCCTCCATTCATACCCTTTTCCCCCCCTAAATAAGTCCTAGCCTGACAATAAGCCCTACCCTTGAGGCTTGAAATATAAGCCATACCCCAAAAATAAGCCCTAGCTGCATTACATAAAAAAAGAATGCTTACCTAGCAGGCTAGGTCCAGGTTCTCCTGCTGCTATCCGGAGCTCCAACGTACGTTCTGCAGTCCTCGTTCACCCACGGAAGATCACTTCCTGGTTACAGGATTCATAAATCCCAATTCCACAAAATGATGGCTCTGATTGTTTCTGCCCATCAATACAGCGTTTGATGAACCAATCATAGCCATTGTGTGGTGGAGGTGGGATTTATGAATTGGCCAATCAATGCCATTGCTCAGTGTGCCGGAGAGCAGCAGCAGGGACCTGGACCAAGCTTGCTAGATAGGTCTTATTTTCAGAGGATGTCTTATACTTATCACTTTTTGGGCCAAAATTACTGACAGGGTCTTATTTTTGGGAAAACACGGTAGTAAGCAGGCATCGTTCAGAACTGAACGACTGCCTATTTACACAGGCCAATCCATCGTTCAGTTTTCTGCGTGCAGAAACTGGATGCCGAATGAAAAGTGAACAAATTCTCGTTCGTTCAGTGTAAATGCATGTACCAACTGAACTAATTATTCCACCTGGATGCGGGAATCTGAACAATTTATTGGCCCTTAGTTGTTGGAAGGAAGGTATAGTATTTAGAATTTATAGGTTTTCCAAAATACTAAGCACCTCCCCGCTTCCCCCTTCCCGTGGGGATTCTCATAAATCTAGAATGGGGAGGGGTCTGTGAGACTCCATGTTCCCAGTTAAGGTTTTTTCTGGGATTTTCCATTATTAGTGTGCTTTAGAATAGGCCAATAATGTGTGACTGGGTGGAATGCCACCCTTACTACGCCCACTGATCAGTGGTACTCCATGGATTGTTGCAACATCTACACCCATGGATATTTCTGATACTACAGTGAACTAAAAACTCATGGTCTTAAGGCACCCATTCGCATCATATACAAATCAGCTAAACCCTCTAATCCAGGGGTCCCCAACTCCAGTCCTCAGGGACCACCAACAGGTCATGTTTTCAGGATATCCTATAGTAAGAACACCTGTGGCAATGTCTGAGGCACCAACAATAATTACATCACCTGTGCAATACTGAGGAAATCCTGAAAACATCGCCTGTTGGCGGTCCCCGGGGACTGGAGTTGGGGAACACTGCTCTAATATGTATGGAAGTGTCCCAAGTTTCTGACAATAGATGTTGCGAGGGGGAAAAAGATCAGCCATGTTGTTCCCACAGGAGAACATGAGTTGTCTGGCAATAGTCTATTCCCCTCTCCTGCTAAGTGTGTATGGAAGAGTAAGGAGGTATAGCTGTCAGCTGCTGTCTGAACATTTCGTTGGCCATCAAACCATCTGCCACCAACTTCAAGAGCTTATCTAAGACCTAAGTATTGAGGACTTCTCCTTCGCCTAAGTTATCAATATCAAATCGGTGAAGGTCTGACTCCTGCCACACCACGCTAATCAGCTGTCTGAGGGGGCCGCAGCTCTCATGCAAACACAGACCTCTGTAGCATTGGGTTCATCAATGATATGGCCTTTCAGCAGCTTATTCCCTAAAAACATGAATGGGATTAATCTGCAGTACCAGGCACTACATCTGGTATACAATGAAGACCCTGTAGCACTGGCCTGAGGGCCATAACCCCTTCAGACCGCTCATCAGTGAGGATGTCAACAACAGATCAGTGTGGTTTGATTCCTGAGGCCACTTTCACACGGCTGAGAAAATCATGCGAGACAGTGCAAAAACAAAATTTTTAAAAATCGCAGCATGTCCTATCTTTGGGCCGTTCCCTGGAACGCCTCGCCCACTGTTTTCAATGGGGCCGCAAAATGCATAACAGTGTGCGCTGCAAGGTCTCCCATAGAAAGCCATGGGAAACACTTGACAATCCTCCGCTGAAAGCAGTGCAACTGTACCGAAGTGGTTTTGGACACACAAACGCCTCGCATCCCCAGGTACATCGCATGTTCCCGAACCAGATATCACGTTCGCTAGAGTGACACTAGCCTTAGGCCCAATGTTCACTGGCGGATTTGATTTGCGGAAGATCCACAATTCACAGTGCCCATAGGGAAGCATTGGCATCCGCAACCGAATTTAAGCATGCAGATTTGATTTGCAGCAGCATGTTCCATTTCAGTGTGGATTCCGTGCGGACGGACTCAATAGAAGTCAATGGGTGCAGACGATCCGCAGTGAATCCACAAATACAATTGCGGATGCACTGCGGATTTGAAGGTTAAAATCAATCAATGAGAGGTGGAGTTGCAGATTTTTTTACCATGCAGATGATCCACAGTGCATCTGCGTGAAAAAAACCATTACATCTGCGATCTCCCGCAAATGGTTTGCGCAGGAAATCTGCATATGGAATCTGATCCGCCCATGGATATAAGGTCTAAGCCTGAGAAAATCCTTTTGACCTCATGTCCACAGGAAAAATCAGGCCCGCACGGATTTTGTGCTGGGGATGCACTAGAATTGGGGTTTTTTTTCATGCAGAAAATCAATTGAGCTCCCACACGCGCTAAAATGGAGCATGCTGTGTTTTTCTTCCCGCGCTTGAAATCCGCAAATCACTTAAAATACCAGCCGCGGCTATTTAATTAACCGCAGCTGGTCAATTCATTCCTATGGGATGCGGAGTTGCGGGTTTCTTTTCTCCCACGCGGATTTGCTGAATGTAATTTCCCTGTGAATATGAGCCCTTTAACTCATTAACCAGATGTGATTGGACTGCATGAAGTCATCTCTACTCACTATATAGATGTAATTATTTCGTTAAAGGAGCGGTCCAGGATCAACTATACAGTAAATGGGTTGTCTAGGTGGATCAATTTTTTTTTTTTAAAAAACAGTGCTATTTATCCATCCTCGCCATCGGCTATCCAGTGCTGCAGCTCCGCGGACTTCCAAATCTTTAAGAACGGCTACAGCCAATCTAAGGCCACCGTAGTCACATACATAGTAGGATGCATAGGCTTCTTATGTATTCCCAGGAACCGCTATACCTGCATGCTGCTGCTAAACTCTATCCTATTACAGCTCTGGTGCAGTAATAAATTTGTAGAACTTTAGTCATTCCCAAATGGAGAATCTACTGCTACATGATCACATTTCATCCAACAATCAGTGCTCAGTATCACCGCCGGAACCCTCCAATGGACAAATCTGTGATAGAAGCCAACCCAGCACTAAGCTCCCAGCTCATGATCAGCCTATACATTATATTGTATTACAGGGCAACGGGTGGTGTTCTAGGTGAGGTACACAAATGGTCCTCCAATCCTAACATAGTTCTATTTTTCCCCAGATGGTAAGAAATATGCCAGATGAATCCTGCTTTACAGCTACGCTGCAAAAATGTAAGTTGATATGTTAGAATGCCTGGTGAATTTCTTCCTAAGACACATTGACTTATGAACTACTCATTACCTAGCCACAGCTCCCTTATATTTTATGCTTGGCAAGAAAATTAACCAGCCTTACTTAGTACTGGGCACACGAGACAACTGCGAATATGGTCTATATACAGTAGAACTACTTGAGAACCCCTTGCCCATAATGTAGGGGAATCCTGTGGCTGGGACCCCCACACTAGAGGTAGTTGGCAGCAGGAGAAACTAAGAACTACACAGTGTACACTGACAATGTGCCATCCTGGTAATGCACAGAAGCCATGGTTCCTACAGGACAGCTATTCTTTTCAAGCTGGTCTTAACCCTGGCTACATGGGGAAGACTGTGTCACGAACTCCACTTCTAGCCTACTTATGAGATCATATGGAGGAGTCTTCTTCCCAACCCTCTTCATTGTAAGAATTCTGGAGACGGCAAAATCAACTATCTCCAACTGTCCCATTGAAGTGAATGGAGCAGTGGTGGTCACCTACTGCCATTCACTCCGGGACTGAGCTGCAGCTGGGTTGTCTGCAGTCCAGGTAACCCTATCTTAAGACAACTCCTTTAAGAACAACACAGGAAAAAAATGTAAACTATTGATACCCTAAGGTTAGGCTATGTCATCAATAGTAGATTGACAGATGTCCATTGCCCAAACATCCTGCTGCGCAGCTATTCACAGAGCCATTACACTTGTTTATTGAGCTGACTTTTGCAGGAGGCAGACAGCACCGTTCTTACAGTATTGGTCAGACTTGGTATTGCAGGCCAGCTACCCAATCAAATGAATGGGAGCTTGACCTGCAATACAAAGTGTGGCTACTACAGTAAGAAAACAGCTGTCTGCTTCTTGCAGAAAGCAGCTCAGTGCACAAGCATGCTGGCCCGGTAGATAGCCGATCAGCAAGGGTCCCAGCCAATAGACCTTCACCAATCTATAATTGATGACTTATCCTAAGGATAGGCCATCAATACTTTAAACACCCTTGTGTTAAAGGGGGTTGTCCAGTTGTAAAGGTGGACTTAAATTCTGTGTGGCTGAATGTTCTATCTTTATTTAAGTCCATTCTTGCTATAGCACTTTCTTCTCTCCAGCCATGGGAAGGTAAATTTACTTTTAAAGGGGTTGCAGACAGCTCTGTATATTGTGCAGTGGCCCAGCTTAGTACTGCAGGCTGAGACCCCTGCACTTCAATAGGATTTAGCCTGCAGTACCAACCCCAGCCACTTCTCCACGGATGAAGCGGTCTGCTTCCTGCAGCAAAAGAACTAGAAATGGGACAACCCCCTTTAAAGAAGTAACCAGGTGAAATGTACATGGAACTGCTTTTATGAAGACTGCAGTAAAAACAAATAGAGGTAGGGCATAACATGGTCTTAAAACCATAAAGGGGGATTCAAAGTTTTGTAGTCCTACCTCTCAGCAGAATGGCGCTCCCATGACCCCTGTTAAGCAATGGTCTATCCATAATGCATGTGTGAGCTCACCCTTAATTATCCAGACACTGAGGTCTCTTCTTTTTCGACTTTCCTAGTGCAAAGCCCAGATGGCTACCACTGTATCCTACGGTAATGAGGCACCATGAACACTTCTGCACTGCCAGGCCAACTCAGAAGCCTCAACATACTGCCAGTCCCATCAATGGGTGAACACGATTCAGGGGCAACAACGCTAAGGAAACAAACATGGTCCTGTGGTTGGAATAAGCCCCTTCAATACCGTGCAGCTACATCTGACAAGTAAACATGGTGGCCCATATAAACATTAGGACTGGTCCTGCCCTGTGATGCCACATAAGGACGGAGACTGGATATTTTTGATATTTGTACATATAAATATTTGTAATAAACATTTCTTATAAAAAAAAAAATCTCCATTTGTTTTGCTCTTCCAAATAGGAATATCATAAAATGTAATCTACTATGTTAGCTTCTGTAACTGTCAACTGCAGCATTATATGGGAAAACCTTAAAGGGAACCCATCATGAACCTTTATAGTCAAGGAACAGGGAGTGGCATTTCACACTTACCTGGCAGCGTGTCCTTGTACCATGTCCCCGCATGCAGCACAACTCTTCAGCCCGCTATGTGCGCGCACTCTCCTATCGAGATGGATGAAAAGGGTGAAGCTGCGTGCGAGCGCCAATTTTTTTTTTTTAGATTCACTAGGCGCCCCATTCCAGCACTCCTCCATGGACTCCCCATTTCCTGATCTGAGACCCATAATATAGTTTGTGAGGCTCAAAAGGTCATGAATATTGTTTATAGCCAAGTGCAGTCCATTGTCAAACACTTTTTGCTTTTCCACTTAGAACTTTTTTTTCAATCCTTCGTTATTACAGAACTGATTTTAGAATAGCGCCACCTGCTGTTTATATTCTGTCCGACTGTCACACATGCTCAGTGTTGCTTCTCTCTCTGCTAAGTGGAAGGATCCCTAGTGTGGTGAGCAGCTGCCTCTTACGTTGCTGCATCTTCTCAAAGGGAGATGCTGAAAAGTTCTAGTAGCTGTCTCCTCTTCTCACTCGCTCAGCATCTCTTCTCACACCAGAGAAGACACAGTAACTTCAGAACCAGCCGCTCACCACACCACCGACCCCCTCCACCTACCTGGTAGAGCATAGAGAATGAAGACAGTAAATGTTCTGCAGTGGTCACACATGCTGAGATGGACACAATAGAAACAGTAAGCGGCGCTATTCTAATATTTTATCTCCAGCTATTCCAGGACTAAACAACAGGTGGTGCTATTCTACCATGAGTCCTGGAATATCTGAATAGAATTTTAGCATTTACACTTAATAGTTAAAAGTAACACAAACATTGTTTTATAGTTTAAAAAAAAATCTAACCAATTTTCATGGTACAACCTCTTTAAATATACAGCTACACATGGCAAAAATCCCCCTGCAATGGCACAGTAAAATATACGTTACATAAAAGTTATATGCATAAAATAGAGGTATCACACAGTGACAATATGAACTAAGGCAATAGCAAGCTTTTAGCAGTAATGTTGCAAGATTTGGAGTAGAATAGCCTCCTCTCTCAATTGATAACGCAGAATATAGACCTTAAGTAACCTTCATGTCCCTGGTCAAAACTTTTATTTTTTTTGCAGGGAATGGAGGGCTGAGGTTATATTACCTGCCGCCCTCCTTTCTCCCACTTTGACTGCTGATCTGCTGCTTCCTGGAGCCTCTCTTTATTCTTCCAACATGGCCATGGCTATCAGACTAACCCATGAGCACTGGTAGTGCCACAGTGGTCTAAGCAGTGTGTAATGCTTTAATGGCCAGGAGCAGCGCTAGCCAAATGGAAAGAATGGACAGAAATAGGTGATTTGCTCACCATCTGAGTACCAATGCAGTGCCTAGAGTTATTAGCAGCACCATAACCATGTTGAAAGAATAAAGATGAAGCTTCAAGAGTAAGTGGACAGGCAACTGAACTTGGAGGAAAAAAAGTGCAGCAGATAACACTGCATTTGAGGAAAGCTCCGAACTGAACATGCTCTACCCAAGAGGTCCTGCGCTCTGGGCAAGTCTCACACAAAGCCAAGAAGGAATTATATGTTTACCTGACAGCCCCACTTCCTAAAGGCCTCCCAGAAAAGAGTCCACACCTACCACAGAAAGAAGTACCATTACCAATAACAGTGGAGTCATGATGCCTGATCTGTTGGAGAGTGCCCATTGAAGGAGCTTGTCCCCAAGACTCAAAATGGATTGGGTCAACAATGGAAGATTTGTATGAGCAGGTCTAAAGCCCCATTTACACACAAAGGTGATCACTCAAAATGGCAGTTTGAGCGATCATTTTGCATAAGCTGCTAATGGGCACTAATGCCCATTAGCTTCATTTTCATGTAAATGAGCCTCCCTTTGCTGTGTGCAGATAACTGCAGGTGGTCTGTTATCTGCATACAGCCCCTTTGCTCTGCCTGGAGACTGCAGCTGAAAACAATGTCATCAGCGCTCCTGTGGAGAATCACAGCGGGCGGTCCCTGCTATCAGCTCTCCAGCCGAAGGATTTTAAACTCAACATAAAATCAATGCTCGGCCGACAAGCAAACTGTGGTAGCATTTACATGCAATGATTATCTTTCAAAAGACATAGTTTAAAGAGACAATCATCCCACATAAATGGGGCTTAAGGCCAAATACACACGAATGGGTCGGATTTTGCATGCGGGAGCCCACAGTGGAATCGGACCCTGTGCCCGGCCGGCATCTGCCCGCACCTTTATTTATCTGTATTGGGGATGGTCTGGACTGCTTGCTGGCAGACATGCGCAGTACAGATTTTTATTTTATTTTTTTTAAATCACTGCTTTTCCCGCGACATTGCTAGGGAATGACATGGAATCTGCGATCTTACCACAATGTCAATTGCGAAAGTACTGCAGGTCGGACGGCTTCCATTAACTTCAATAGAAGCCGTCCAGTGGAATCCATGCAAAAATAAAATGCAATTTTTTCCCCTGCAAGTGGAAATTACTGTCTACTCATGTGAGTGGACACGCAAATGTTCTATTCTTGCTAATGGATGCGGAATGCCGTGAATTGTCCGCACAGGTGACTATCGTGGAATTTGCAATACAAATCCGGTTGTGTACAGCCAGCCTAACCATATGGAAGATCCACAATACTGATTTAAGGCCTAACAACATTAGAGAATTGGAATCCACCCATTATTTATTCAAGCCATTAGGGAACCAGTCAAAAATCGCATGAACGATTGCGCCTCTTCAATATCAGTCTGTGGAAAAGGACAGTTAAATTAGTGCCAATCTCAGCACATGTAAAAAGAAAAAAAAAAAAGCCTTTAGGGCTCCTGCACACTGGCAAGAACGGTATCGGGCCGTGAGTCACAGCCCAATATCACCCTTGCAATTCTTCTGAAAACTGCTGGATGCAAGGTATCTTCACATGGAAACCGCCTCGCAGTCCTGCGGGGATTATCTTTATCCCTGCCGCGGACGGAGATTGCAATGTTTTAGCACTGCTTTCAATGGGGCAGGCGCTCCTGCTGGCAGACCCACTATAAACAGGTGGATGCGACTGCCTCGAATCCCCTAGCGCAACTGTCACAGCCACGACAGGAGAGCGCAATGTTCTCCCATTGTTTACAATGTGGCCCCATTGAAAACAATGGGTGAGATCGCAAAAAGAAAGGACATGCAGTAATTTTTTTTTTCACGCAGCATCGCAGGAGTGAAAACATCGCAAATGAGAATGAAACCATTTAAAATCATTGGTTTCATAATCAGGCGTTGTCACTGACTCTTGTATCACAAGAAAAAAAACAAAAACGCACGATTATCTCTCCAGTGTGAAGGAGCCCGCTTGCCAAATCAATTAACCACTCATTTCAAGCTTTCAGGAAAAAAAAAAAAAAAAGACGACCCTGGGAGAAGGACTCAGACTGCGAAGAGAACATGCTAAAATGTGTCCATCTTCCCCCTTCGTTTGGTCTGATGAATGCCGTTAACTGAGGCCAGTTGTAAATGGTTAGGTCTCTAGTGACACGATGCAACAAGTATATCATACATGTATGACAGCAGTTTGTGGCCAAAAACATTAGTACATGCACCATACAGAAGAGCATTCAGAGATAGAAGAGGTCAAGGTGATTGCTTTAGATTACCATTATAAAGAGAATGGCTTCCTGCTGGCTCTTTGCCTCCTCCCCAGGTAGGGTAAGGGCTTATTTACACACAATGATGATCGCTCAAAAGATGGCTTGGTACTACTTGGAATGCCCATTAGTACCAGTTAGTGGCGTGAGAGCCGCCGGGAGCTGTATTCAGAGAACAGAGCACCTGCTGTTCTCTGAATAAATTCCCTAGGTTCTGCCATGGGGCTGACAGCTGAGACAATGTAATCAGTGTTCCCAGGGCAGAACACAGTGCACGCTCCTTCTTATCAGCTGTTCTGCTTAACAATGGATTTCATGCCGAACTGAAAAATCATCGTTCGGCAGAAAAGTGAAAAGATTGGCACATTTACATGCAACGATTATCGCTTAAAAGATGGCCAGGCATACAGCAGTCCAGACTCAAGCCGGTCCCAACAAATCTGGGACAGTGCGGAGGTCCACCTTAAACAAGTTCCTTACCAGATATAGGCCACCACCCGGATGTTTATAGGTTATGGGCAGTAAGCCTTTGGGTCAAGAAGTGGTTAATGAGAATAGAATAGGGTTAGTGATTTATATGGTAACGATCTGTTACTATATAACACTAGTTTACGATTTAGCACAGAGCCACTCTGGCCTTCATCCCTCTAATTGAAATTAGTGCTACTATAAAGATTACAGATTTTCCATCCAATTCTGTTTGTGTGGCCATGGCAAAATTGAATTTATTTTGCAGACAGGGATTTAAGGAAATAACCATATTTCTTGGTATTTTTTTCCCAGCACCCCACAAGATAAGGGGAAAAAAAACGGTACCCTGCTGTTAGCTGAAAGTCCACACTGAAGTAGAAAACACATTATAAAAAACAGTGCTTTTTTGAGTTTTCCCTCAACTTTAAGGCCAGTTTAGACTCCTTTTTCGACTATAACAAGGCTACATAATAGCCACGAGAGATGGAGATGAGCCAGGAAGTTATTCTGATTGCCAGACTTTGTGTTGGGAATTATTTGCTTTTTTTCTCCTGCGAAGAGGAAGATTTATTTTTTGGGGCAGTGGAAAGGGACTTCTCCTACAATGATGATTCAGAGGAGGACAACTGGCTGAACTGGATGGACGGAGGTCTTTTTTCAGCCTCCTAAACTATGTTACTAAACAAACGCTCATCAATAGGGTTGTGAGAACACAGAAACCCATTAGATACACATCTGTTCACAAAAAGTAGTGTGTATGCCGGTAGTTTGTGGCCCAACATAGCACAAGTCAAACACACAGCCACCGCGAGTTGTCGGACCAATCATAGAACAAGATTAAAAGTGATGCACATCGATTTGACTCCTTGCATTTGATAACTGTATCGTTATTTCTTCAAAAACTGCAGATATTCCCATCTTTACATGTGGTACTAACAGATTAGATGCCCCTGACCCGCCCCCACAGTAACACCGGGTAGCACAACAGGCGCATAGTGTGTCATAGCAAATTTTCAGGGCATGCCCCCTTTACGTTAAGCCCCACCCTTTGTATGCCCTTTCATATGGGCGGAGTTAGCGCTCCCAATGCACCACAATCTACCCGAGGCGTTCGATGTAGAATTAAAAAAGGTCTTAACCCCTTAGTGATGGGCGCATAGTGTTTTTACGCCCTACTGTTGCGGGACGTATATGGCGTAAGATAGCATCGCTATCTCCCTCCATATAGCGCGGGCGTCAGCTGTTAAGTACAGCTGACACCCGCAGGCAATAGCCGCAATCGACCATGCGGCCGATCGCGGCTATTAACCCTTTAAATGCCACGAACGATGTTCGTGAGTCCCGTACGGCACCCCTTCCCCGTGGTGAGATCAGGGGAGCTGTGCAGGTGTCATGGCAGCCGGGGGCCTTCTGAGAGGCCCCAGGGCTGCCTTAGCAGACTGCCCATCAAGCCGTCCTCATGGGGTGGCTTGATAGACTGCCTGTCAAAAAGCAGTATGACGCAACGCTATAGCATTAGGTCATACTGCAGGAGCGATCAAAGCTTCGCTGGCTGTGGTCCTCTAGGAGGACTAAAATAAAGTTTAACAGCAGCAAAAAAAGTTTTACTAATTATTAAAAAAAATAAGTTAAAAAAAAAAACCCTTTTGCCATATTTCCAATTAAAAAAAAAAAAAAAAAAAAAAAAAAAAGGCGGTGCATCCGTAAAAGTCCAATATATTTAAGTAATGCATCATTTACCCCGCACGGTGACCCTGGTCCGAAAAAAATTAAAATAAAGAACACGAGAAATGCACTTTTTTGGTCACCCCATCTGCGAGAAAGACTGTAATAAAAAGTGATCAAAAAGTCAATTGTATGCAAAAATAGTACCGACAGAACGTACCGTACAAAATGAGCTCTCACTCAACTATGTCGACAGAAAAATAAAAAAGAGTTATTGTACATAAAAAATAATTTTAAAAAATTAAATATCTTACAAAAAAAAAAAAAAAAAAAATTGAGTTAAGTTACCGGGTCATTTTTGTTGCAGTTTGTGCGCCGTAGAAACAAGACGCACTGAAAGATGGTGGAATGTCGGTTTTTTTCCATTTCTCTCCACTTATAATTTTTTAAAGGTTTTTCAGTACATTATATGGTACAATAACTAGTACCATTAAAAAAAACACAACTCGTCTCGCAAAAAACAAGCCCTCATACAGCGACATCGATGGATAAATAAAGGAGCTACGATTTTTTAAAAAGGGAGGAGGGAAAAAACGAAAATGTAAAAAAAAAAAAAGCAAAAAAACTCGGTCACTAAGGGGTTAAAAATCTGCCTGCAATTTCACATCAAAATCCACAAACAGACCTGCAGATTTTGGTGCAAAATTCCATAGCCTTGTGTCTTGGGTGGAACACTCTCACTATAAATGTGGTGGACTTCCAGAGCAGAAATTCCACACGAAAAATCAGTAGAGCACGCGCTTCGTGCGGCAATTATCTAATCCTGCAGCCTACATCCACACACAAGAAGAAACATTTTGGCAAGCCTTGAACGCACAAAGTCACACACAAACAGGCCAGAAAACATTTAGTAAGTGAACATGGTCACGTGGTTCCATTTTTTTCTCAGTTTTTACTTCTGTAATTGGCATCATTATCACATCCACGTGAGCGTGAGGAGGGAGCACCCCGTCATATCGGTAAAATTATATTGTACAAAGTCTATATATATATTTATATAATATATAACTCATTTCTTGTCATCGGTTTGCTTTATTTCCATTTCATTTGTTGGGGAATGCATTATGATTCAGAGAGTCCAAGATGTGCAACCTGGGGGAGGGTTAAGAAGGGTCCGTGAAGGGTGCCGCCTCCCTGTTGTAGTGCCAGGGATAGACGTGGAAGTCAGAGCTGGGAGCAGGTAGATCTTTTTTTTTTTAGGTCCTTGTACATTAATCATTGCTCCCAAATCCACATTTTCTCCTCTGGAACCCTAGCAAGGCGGGTAACCGTATCCTAATGCATATCGGAGGCAGAGAGAAAGGACAATATCCTCACCCACCAAAATTACAGATGCCCCCTCCCCCTTTCTTATAGGATTGCCCTTTGACCACAGGAGAGGAATAGGTGGACAGGGCCTAAGGGACACAGGTCCATACCACAACATTGTAAATTTCCTCCCATTCCTATGTTGAGGGGTAATATCCTGGAGTGTTACCTTTCTGCTCTCCTTTGAATATTTCATTTTCCACCTGTCTGGAAAACAAAAGAAAAAAAAGAAAAAAAAAAAAAAAAAAAGAAAAAACAAAAACAAAAAAACCCCAAAAATAAGAACTTGTGTGGGTTGCAGGATCCCACCTTGTCTGTAGTGGGCATGTGCGTTCTTACATACGGGAAGGAAGTCTCACCTCCCCCCACCATCACCTCCGTAAGCTGGCGCATTGTCTTGTGAATGAGTCCACCTCTAAACCCACACAGGTGTGGTGGGAGGAGTCCCAAAAGTATATCTCTTCTCATAGGATGGCACAGCATCTGCAGAACCGTTGCCTGCTGCCCCCTACTGAAGGAGGGGGTGTGACTGGAGCAAAGTAGGCATGGACTTTGATGTTGGGGAGATGTGTCTGGAAAAGGAAGGAGGGAAAATACAAAATTTGACATTAGCCAGAGCATTGTGAACCACAAAAGCATCCAAACAGCTTTTACTCACCCGCAGCCTCTTGATGCCAGCCCTTGAGATTTGTTGGCAGTCATACAACTCAATACGTTCCAAACTCTGGCAGCTTTTGAGGTGCTCTAGGGATGCATCGGTAATTAGAGGACAATTATCTAACTCGATGACCTCCAGCCGATCATGGGCACAAGCGCCATTGCCCAGGTGGCGGATCCCATCATCCGTTATTAACTCGCAATGGGATAGGCTCTATGGGCATAAACAAAAAAAGAAAGCAATTGTGGACTTCTGTAATACCTTCATAAGTAAAGCTAGGGTTCTCATTGCTACACATCAATGTTCCCATTACTAAAAGGGCTTTACCTGATTAGACTTAAAATGGCTCCTGTGTCCCCCTCCCCTCCTCACTGAGGGATCACTGCGCCCCTCGCAGTGAGGGGGAGAATGAATGGAGCGGTGGTCACATGCACAGTGCCTCTGCATTAATTTTCAGTGCGACTGCCGGAGATAGCAAAACGCTTGTACTCCGCTATTTGAGAAAGCCCCGTTGAAAAGAATGACGTGCACTATTCAATTTGACGTCCCTGCGGGTGGGTACAGCAACCACGCAGTGATAAGAAGGGAATAAGGCCTCTGTTCTCGGGATCGGTGAGGATCTCTGCAGCAATACCCCCACCGATCACACTTTTCTTGCCTATCCTGTGGCTAGGCGAGAAAAGTCTGTTCTGACACAACCCCTTTAAAGTGTAACTGTGCTTTCTAGAAACTTTCAACGCGAACATCAAGCAGCTGAGAACCCCAACCCATCGCAAGGATAAGCCAACCGTAGAGCTTGTCCAAGCACTGCCACCGCTAGCTAAAGACGGGCCTGTATGCTTTCTATTGAGCCTGTCCTCAGCCATCAAGCTGAGACAGCACTGGGACGAGTGCTTCATCGGGTTCATTCTTGCATTTAGTAGGGATCTCAGCACCTAGACCCTCATCGGTCAACACTTTTGACATGTTCCTATAACATGCCAAAAGTTTAAGGGGTTGTCCAGTTGTAAAACTTGATAGCCCATCCTTAGGCTAGGCCATCAACAGTAAATCAGCACAGATCCACTGCCTGGGACCCCTTCTGATCAGCTGTTCGCCAGGCTGATATGCTCACACACCAAGTCGATTTCTGCAGGAAGCAAACAGCTCTCTGTTCTCACAGCAGTGGCCAGGTTTGGTATCACAAGCAAAGTTCCAAATGCAGTCAATGACAGCTTTGCCTGCGATACCAAGTCTGGCCACTGCAGTGCGAATAGAGCCATCTGCTTACTGCAGAAATCAACTCAGTGCATGAGTACATCGGCCCAGCGAACAGCTGGTCAGAAGGAGTCCCGAACAGTGGCTCCCAGTCAGTCTACTACTGATGGCCTATTCCAAGGATAGGTCATCAATAGTTTACACCTGCAAAGCCCCTTTAAAATTGCATAAATCGTACAACTGCATTTATGCCTATGGCTCTCTGTAGAGTAGTGCTAGGGTAACTAACTGATTGCAGAACAGGCTGTATAATTACGCACAGCAGTGATTAATACTTACGTGTGGAATATTTTAGTTTTAATCTGCAGAAAGTAACATCGTTATTGGAAGAGGCTCATAGACAATTCTGTCACTGGGTTTAGTAACTAGAACTTGTGAAACTCACCAACACTTGCAGCCGTGGACAGTGTATGGAGAGCTGGATGAGGGTGCTGTCTGTGATCTGCAGTGGAAGAGGGAGGAGGTCAAAGTTTTTACAACACATCCACGTAAAAACAGAACTTTTCCACAGGTCAAGAATCAGCATCTTATGATGGGTGCCAATTGAAAACTAGCATATTGATTTGCGGTCAATACCATTATTCACACCAACAAAGGATTGCTGGTAGAGGGGGGGGGGGGGGGGAGAAACACTTGTTATTACGATTGCTCATCCCTATATTCAGCAGCCAATTTCCCAGTTCTGCTGATCAGTGGTCATTTTGCATGCCACCATAAAAACGTGCGTTTGTTAATTCATCAGCTAATCACTGACATATTTAAACAGCCTAATTATTCTTGCTTGATCATTGGTCTGTGTAAAAGGACCTGTAGTCATGCGATCTTTGAGTGACATCACAGCTCACCTGTACACACTCCTCAAGATCCATCTTCTCCAACTCATGGCAGTTCTAGGGAAGAAAATTAACAGTCAGGTTTGAGTGCTGCCAAGGAACAACTAGACATGGGGCAGAGACAGGCTAGTTGCTGGTGACTCGCTACCATATAGGATGGCCACATGCAGATCAGTCACACACTGGGCTCTGCAAACAGCTCCTGCAGGCCCATTTACATGCAAATGATGATAAAGTGTTAATGGACATTACTGTCCATTAACACTTTATGCAAAAAGATAGTTAAAACTTTCAATCGTTTGAAATATTTTTTGCCTCAAGGCCTGTTAGACAATGCTTCATTATCTATGTTTATACAGTGGCCTAGATAAAGGATAATTACGGATTTTCAAAATAAAAAAAAAATAAAAATCTATCCAAGGACAATCAATATCTGTTATCATTTAGCAGATGCCACAAAGGGATGAACAGACTGATGTGTCTTAACCGCAGCAAGTTTCTCAATAGAGTTTGCACACCAAAGGGTTAAGAGTCATCATATCCCTTCCACACATTCATGGCAGAAGACTGTACTCAGTCAGGGTACACACTCTACAACTGGAAAACCTCTTTAAGGGATTAAACTATTAATGGTCTATCCTTCGGATAGACTACCAACAGTGGGGATCTGCCACCCAGGACCCCTGTTGATCAGCTATTTGCCAGGTCAATGCGCTTGTGTACTGAGCTGATTTCTACAGGAAAGAGACAACTCCATTCCCACCGCAGTGGTCAGACTTGGTATTACATGAAAAGTTCCCAGTGAAGTGAATGAGAACTTTGCTTGCAAGACCAAGTCTTACCATTGCTGTGGGAACAAGCCGTCTACTTCCTGCCGAAATCAGCTAAGTGCATGAACACACCGGCCTAGCAAACAGCTGATTGGAGGGGGTTCTGAGCGACAGACACCCAATGATCAACTCTTCATAGACTATCGCATGGATAGGCCATCAATAGTTTACAAAACGGACAACCAGTTTGCTATATATATTTGACAAAAAAGGTTAGGCACATTTTATATTGCACCATGGCCAATGCAAGGACACAGATACAAAGGCAGCAACAGCCACAAACAGTAGAAGTCCGACCAGCCTTACTTTAGCTAGAGTGGTGAAGCCCAGATCTGTGAGTTGTGAACATCGAGCTACTTCAAGTATTCTGCAAGAAACAAATGTAATAGATTATACATGGAGTTCATGGCCAATGATGATCGTGCATTCCAGCAATCATGACAAACATAATGTTCCTGCCTTGGGCATAACCTAAAAATGCCCGCCTCTGGAGCTTAAAAAGAAATTTACTGCAAAGTTCCACATTTCTCAAATAACTTAGTCATTGCACTGAGATCACAACGGTGACAAATGTAGGAATTTCACCAACAAAGATGTAAGAAACTAGAAGTTTTCCTCTTAAAAGGGGTTTTCCAGCACTACACTATTGATGACCTATCCTTAGGATAGGTCATCAATAGTTGATCGACGGGGATCGACATACGAGACCTCGCCAATCAGGTTGTTGAAGAGGCTGCTGTGCTTGGACAAGTGTTACAACCTCTTCTCATGCCTGTCGCGTTATACATTGATCAAATGGCCTGAGAGCAGCTAAGTCCCAATCAAGTGAATGGGACAGAGCTGCAATACTAGGCAAAGAAGCTATACAATGGTATGAACTGAAACGACAGCAGCGCTCCAAGTGTCACTGTCATTTCCATCAGCCGATCATTGGGGATCTTGAGTGGCGGAGCCCCACCAATCAACCACGGAGGACCTGTCCTGAGGATAGATCAATACTGCATTGCTGGAAAACACCTTTAAGAATCATTTGCAGAATATTTGCAAACTTTCTGGGGCTCAGGATTGTTTAATTGCCCTCCCCCCCAGCCTATCAGATTTACTTGAGGATCAACAGACGCTAAAGGCCCATTTACACGCAAGGATAATCTTTCAAACGATTGAAAGTTTTAGCGATCTTTTTGCATGAAGTGTTAATGGACACTAATGAAGATGACAAAGTGTTAATGGACTTTTGCATGTAAACGGGCCTCCACAAGCTGTTTGCAGGGCCCAGCCTGTGATTAATCACACACACACTGCTGTGCAAACGGCTGCATTGTTCTCACTGAGCTGCCAGCAGAATACAAAGCAATCTCCCAGCTTCCGCGGAGAACACAGCATGCGGTCTATTGAGAGATACTTTAACTCTCTGTGGCTGAATGATGGATTTTAAGTTCAACTTAAAATCATCATTCAGACGAAAAGTGCACGGTGCCAGCATTTACACATAACGATTATCGCTCATTTTTGGTTGTTTGAACGAATTTTGAGCGATAATCGTTACGTTTAAATGGGACTTAGGACCTTAGGATTCTTCTAGAGTGTTTCCATTCATTACACCGCCCAAGGCAATCAGAGCATGGAATGGTCATCTACCATGTCCTCTCAAAAAAGTCATACTCCCTACCTCTGCTACATGTTACACTATCCAGTAATGGCACCATTTACTACAGAGACTGAAGTACTCCTAAGTAAGCGGGAAGGGAAATCCAATAGATCTCTGCATTGGAGGACCCCACGCTTTAAGAAAGCTCTCAGAGGAGGGAAAAGTAACATTAACCATGACAAAACCGCTTCTGTTCTATGTGCTCCAAGTCGTCCCAGAAGTCCAGCGCAGCAGTACAGAATAGCATTTATCCATGGACATTTGGTTCAATCTTCCATCGGGAATATTACGGGCAGCCATTCCCTTAAAATTGAGCAATGAATACATTTGTCCCTGTCTGGACTAGGTAAAGCCAATAATTTTGGTACATTTGGGACAGGGAACACATACATTTCTTCCTCAGTGACTGTGTATAGTAAAATGCAACCCTGCCCGTTACCTGAGCCGGGGGCAGTTCTGTCCCAGTGCATTAAGAATGGAGTCTGTGATGTTGGAGCAGCCGGAGGCGCAGAGAGATTGCAGCTTGTGGCATCCACGGCAAATCGTGATGAGACCATCATCCGTTATCTGCTGCTGGGACAGAGGCAGTGAGAGCTGGGACATGAGCTAAAAGAAATGCGGCCATGGCTTGGGCCCAGGCGAGTGGGCAGGGGTATAATATGCAGGTGTTGCTGGAGTTACAGCTAGAGAGTGGGCAGAGGTTACAAGACAGACTCAGACAGGTTACAGAGAGGGAGGTGGATAGATTAGAAGGAACCCCCCAAAATATAAGAAGAGTAACAATACCAAATCTGCTAGAGCGGACAAATACAAACATGGAAATACAGGTCGGATCAAAGCAATAAGCTTCAAGTTTAAATGGTCTGAAGTCGTCAATCTCCACAAAACTACAACTTCCAAGCATGTAGGGGCCCTCAGGGCATGCTGGGAACTGTAATTTTGCAAAAGCTGATGAGCAATGCATTAGAAATCACTGTGTCTAAACCATTATAAACTCCCAAAGTTATCAGGTCTGCATAAAAATGTGCTTAATCCAATAAGTTATATTATTGGATTAAGCACATCTGATCATATCTCATCAACAGTAATAAGAAAGGAACATTCATTATGATTGAGCTCTTGGACCCAGACCAAGTGTATAGCCATAGCAGTCATACCCCGCCCAAAAATAACTCTCTGCCCCATACAAGGAGGCTGGTACTACTAAAAACGCAGGATAGTTGGAAGGCCCAGTTCCAGGTTTTGCATCAGGCCGCTTTCAGAAAAGCATATATTTTCATTCCATATTGGCCTGTGTTTCACAGAGTAATACGGAGTTAAGCTGGCTTCACACGACCGAAATCCGAGATAGGCATCTGCAGCAAAATCGCATGCATTGAAATGCATGTACTTTCGCTTTTTCCTTTACACTCGCAGATACGAATTGCGTATACTGCGAGCAGGAGGAGGGAAAACCCCCCAAAACAAGGCAGTATGCTCTATTTTGCTGCAGATGGCCTCCATTGAAGTCAATGAAAGCCATCCGACCCACAGCCCATCTACAACTAAACTTTGCAGATAGGCCGTGGGTACGCATTTCATCGCCTAGCAACGGCACGGGAAATACGAATATAACTATTAATGAAAATCTGCCTTGTGAATGACCGCCTGTTAGCCGTGGTTATCCGCATTACGGATTTTGCGGGCATGTGGGGGGGGGGGGGGGGGCGCCAGCTGGGGGTCACATCTGGATTCCGCTGCGGAATTCTGCATGTGAAATCTGACTTGGCCGTGTGTAGCCGGCTTTAAGGTAAATCTAACCATTTATAAACATGGCTGCACTTTTCATGCCTGTATTTTAAGAACAAACCATGACCTACATGTGTCTGTTTTGCCTCCATAGGATCATATAAACTAGAGTTTCCCAACTCCAGTCTTCACAGACCCCCAAACAGGTCATGTTTTCAGGATTTCCTTAGTATTGCACAGGTGATGTAATTATTGTCGGTGCCTCAGACATTACCATGCATGAGAAATCTCTCCCCCCCCTCCCCCCCTCCCGAATCTGCTCGGACCAGTATGAAGTCACTCGAGAAGAGCGATGCTCGCTCGAGTAACTGCCTTAACTGAGCGTGCTCGCTCATCTGTAATTACCACAGGTGTTCTTACTATAGGATATCCTGACAACATGACCTGTTGGGGGGCGCTGAGGACTGGAGTTGGCAAACTGATCTAGATCTATATTTGCCCAGACAAATTTGGAGACAAATCCAGATCAAACACCGATGACATCCAGATGCACCGTCATCTAGAACAGGTCCGGACATGTTACTATATGCTCGCCTGAAACCGGCCTGCACTTACATAATCCATACCCATAAAAACCTAGTCGGCTCCTTACAGACAGCGAGACGTCTTGTTTGAGGACGGTTCAGGGAAGCGCTAGCAGACGGTGGCAATTACACACACAAGGTCTTAATCCCAAGTCCACTTACTGAACACGCCTGTAGATTTAATGTGACAAGCTCTGGACAGTGTGATCCAATGTACTTAAGAGCTTCATCTTCCAACTATACAAGAGACAGACACAGAAGGAGAGAGATCGTTAACATCCAGCAGTAAAAGGGTTACAGATACTCCCCCTACTCTTAAAACTTCCCTCCTTCAATAGAATTTCCTAGTCATTACACAATTATACACCATGTGTGTCCATGTAAAAAGCGACAAATCTTGTAAATGTCAATTTCAAATAGACTTTACTCATCACACCAAGCTGGCAGGAAACGATGCCCAATACTCGTGCCAGTGCTGCTTAGTCCTGCGCTCTTACACAGGAGCGAGTATCGCTGGCATCACTCACTGCCAGCATGGAAGCTGAGCGGGCTGAGGAGCATTCTCCCGGCACCCGCCTCCGTTCAGAAGTGAACTGCTGTTTGCACTGAAGGCGCGTCCTTCAGTCGCTGCATGCATTTACACGGGACAATTATCTCACGGGAATTTGAAGGATTCTGAATGATAATCGTCACGTGTAAAAGGGCACATGCAGGTATAGGGAGCGCTTGAGCCAAGTAAACAGAGGCAGTACGGGGGCACGTAACTACCAATGTGCATCGTATTGCAGAGTTGTACTTCCCGAGGAGGCATACTTGTGAAGAATAATGCTATAATAAAGTCTTTGACAGAGCATGCCAAATGGCATCTGAAGGAAAAAGTCCTACAGAGATGCAAGTATAAGTGCCTATTCACATAGGCGAGTTACGCCCAAGAAAATGGGAAGATGGAACAATACCTCTGCAGGGACACTTATTGGAAGGCAGCATTCCTGCAAGTCTCAGCTAGACTTTTTAAAATAAGTCTTGTAACAATTACTGGGAATTGTAAGCCAAAGCCAGAAACCATACACAGACAGCTGTGTCGGGGTGATTACCCCTTGAGAAACTCACATCAGACTGTACATGGATACTCGCCTATCCGCTGTCTGACCTGCACATTATTCTCTATTCTCATGTGATACAGCATTTTTTTTTGCACATTAATGACTGTGTAACAGAAATATTGTCAATTGTGTATAGCCTCATAGGTGTGAGAGAAGTCATATTCATTGTCTTTGTCTTAGGGCCCTTTTACACGCAACGATTATTGCTGCTCGAAAATGAGCGATAATTGTTACATGTAAATGCGGGCATCGTACAGTTTTCGTATGTACAATGAATTTAAGTTCACTTAAAATCCATCGTTCAGCCGCTGAAAGACTGAGCTAATACATTCTATTTGAATGCATTTCGCTCATCTTTCAAAAAACTGCAGGATGTTCTCCCCGCAGCAGGTTTACACTAGCTGAGAGGAGAATACAATCTGCTGGCACCAGCGAGGACAATTGAATGTGACAGCAGCTGTTTGCACAGCTGGGCGTGTGTTTAAACACATGCTGGGCTCTGCAAACAACTCCTAGAGGTCATTTTACATGCAAATGAAAATGATAATGGCAATTAGCACTTTAGCCTTTACTGATATTCTGCATCTTCTACATGCTTAACTTTGTTTGGGCATCACAATGTTATTGGGGGGGGGGGGGGGGGGGCAAAGACTGCTAATTGCAAATGTTGATCAAGGATCTTAGAGATAGTTTGTTTAAGTAAACTTCGCTCTCATCATGTTAACTAAGGGTAGTAGGTCGAGTTCGATCTGGGAGGAAGAAATTCCTACCTAAAAGATTGACGTCACTGTTCGTGTGGAGTTTAATAAGCAATCATAATAAGTGAATTGTAATAAAAGGGGTCGCCTAAGTTTGTTCTTTGTTTGAAAACTATAAATACCCGTGTCTGTCATAAAGGAATTTCAGTGGATTACACCAATGCTGTGTGACCTGTAAGTCTTCGAGCAGCTCGAACACTTAAAATTAATTTGGAACAGCAAGAATATACATATAGCGCTCCGTTTAGCTACAATGGATCCGTGACAGAAAATATGTCCGTGCGAAAAAGCCCCAACTTGGAGGTTGTATAACTAGAATACACTTGTGATGCTTTTGACTTAAGAGGGGTTTTGCTGAGATACCAAGATGTAAAGTTATCCTCTATGCAGAGGATAATAAAAATTATTAGTAGGGTCCACCAATCCAAAAAGTCCCAACATGAATGGAGCGGAGGTTATGCATGCAAAGCCACTGGTCCATTCCAGTCAATGGGATCACCAGAGATTACTGAATGCTTGTACTCTGCAATTTCTGGTGTGCCCACTGAAGTGAAGAGAGTGGCAGCGCGCTTGCACGACCTCCACTCCATTCATATAGGGACCTTCGGAGCCCTCATCATTGGTGGAGGTCCCAACAGACGGACAGCCACCGATCTTAGGGATAGGAGATAACTTTATATCTTGGAGTAAGACCTTTAAAAGGTGCTATACACTCAAGACTTGTTGCGCCAATGCTTTCTTGGACAGCATCTATTCTTCCCGAATCATCACCATCTGCCCCCCAAAACATGTATGCTCCATTCTAAATGGGAAGAGGCCACGGCCAGACATCTCCAGCAACGGCTTATCTCTCTTACCAGCAAACGTTGAAATTCAACATGCCCAATATGAGCAGCCTGCACCACGGCCGGCCTGTGCTGCAGAATCTGCTCTATAATGTATTTAGAAAGTGAATATTGTGCCCATTCATGCCCTGTAATAATTGTTCGATATAATTGGATGCACACACTAAGTGAACGTGCGGTGGTCCGGATGTCGAGGCGACCATCAGACGCCAAAGGCTACAGGAGCGTTGCAGATAAGTTTCGGCATCCAATAACCCTACCGCCCCTGCGGTGTCCCCAGAGCTACTTACACTTTCATCTTACCTAAAGAGATGTAACCATTTACAAGCCGGTGCATCACACCCATAATCAAGTGAAGGGAAGAATAGAAGACAACAGGACATACCTGAGTGCAACCCTTGAGAGACAGAAATCGCAGCCCCCCACAGCCTTTTACCAGAGCCTGGATCCCATCCTTGCTGATCTGATCACACCAAGAGATGTTCAGTTGTTCCAGGAGGGGGCAGCCCTCACTGCCATGTACGAAAACAAAACAGTCATTAAAAAGAAAGCCATAAAACTGCCTAATTAGCATTTTAATCCCTCTTCTATTATTCGGTTACAGTGAGTCAGGGCTACTTGTGCTGGAAATACTCTCATAGTTATAACCCAGTCACTGTGGAGTTTATCAGAGGCTGTAGAGGATTAGGGCTCATTCACAGGGGCGGGAGTGTATTTCAGTTGGTGTATCTGCAGTATATTCACTGTCTGAGAAACGCCTATATCCTACATATTTTGGCCCTACTGTGCGTTTTGTTTTGCATGCGCAAATACGCAATGGATTTATACACGTAAGCGCTCATTCACATGAGGGCATATTGTCATCACATATTACGTAGGTCCCAGTCATAACACGCGGTGAATGGAGGCAATAGAAGTCTATTGACTTTCATTCTTCCAGTCGCACATGCATTGGAACTGTAAGGCAGAAATAAATTGCATCATGCTCCATTTCTCTGCGTTTCATATGGAGCCCTTGAAGGGCTGCGCATTGATACGCCGCACTTTTGCAATGCCTGCGAATGGACAGCATTTAATACAGAGCCCTTCTCTGCACAGGAGAGGTGGATTTGAAAGAAAAAAAAAAAAAAAAAAAAAAAAAACCTAAATAAAAAATTAAGTCACTGTGCATGTCCGTCATGATATAATTCAAGGCATGTGCAGTGCCCATTGTAGCCCATCCGCGATCTCTGCCAGCAGAGAGTAGGGGCTATGACAAGTACAACGCTGTGAGACTCGTAGCGTTTGCTCCTACACCTGTGTGAATGAGCCCTTAAAGAAATACGCAGAAGGACCCATAGTTTTGATGCGGTTTCTAGAGATTGTTTGGGGGTGGAGAGGCTTTTACAACTGATAGGTCTGCATAGGCCATCAGCAGTTGATTGAGGGGGATTCACGGACTATTGATGATGACTTCCAGGCCTGCTGCATTGACAGCAGGTCAGAGAATCAGCTGATCGACGATCAACTACTGATAACCCTTTCAGAGGACAGATCATCAGTAGTTGATCGATCAGCTGATTGTCCAGCCATTGATGATTCTCTGGAAGTCATCATCAATGGCCAGCAAATCCCTGATCAACTACTGATGACCAGAGGACAGGTCATCAGTTGTTAGGGCCTGGAATACCCCCCTTTAACCTACCGTTTACACCAGTGCCATTATAATACTGGGTCAGCAACATGTAATTAGAAAAAAGCAAAAATAGGTCTTTTCAGAAAAGCTTCTATTTTCACATAGTGACTAAATGATTAGAGAAGAATCTGCAAGTGCACATGGGGGGGATGCAGCAGAGCCTTATCTCTGTACCTTACCCTCAAGATAAGGAGACGCTTATCAGATTTCTGAACAGTAATCCTCACCTGAGAGCCTTGAGGGAAAGGTTGGTGATGGATGTGCATGAAGCCAGGTCCAAATGTTTCAATTTACAGCAAAATTTACTGAGACTAGACGAGGTTCTGTAAAAAAAGACAAGTGCAATAAGAGACCGCCGCTGGCTCTAATCAAAGGTTTCTACGGAATTCCGTAACGGCTGTTATGAAAGTGCACAGACTTCTTTGCATTGTTGAGAGTCCCCTTTAAAAATGCCAACTCTATGGCCACTATACAGCAGAGAGCATTTATACAGATCACAATGCTGTGCTATGAAGCAACCGAGCAGAAGACGAACTAGATGAAGCCAACTGGAAGAATCACGGAGATCCCCATATTACAGGAACCCAGGCACAGATGAGAAAACAACCCCAATTCAAGTAGAACTAAAGTTTTTACAAAAACTTTAAAATATCATAGTTACATTTCAGAAGTTTTGATCGTTGAGGGTCCAGATGCTGAGACCCCCACCGAACACTAGCAAGAACTGCTGGAAGAACTCAGTGGAGCGCTGTGCCCATTCAGCTGTCATTGAAAGCACTGTACCGACTCCATAGACTTTATGGAACCTGTACACTACTCCAATCTCTGATGAAACAGCCGGACAGGAACAGCACTCAGAAGAGTCCTTCCATCTGTTCAGTTGTTTTAGCTATTGGTGGAAGTCTAGGCACCTGGACTCCCACCGATCAAAACTTTAACATGTAAGAAGTTTTCTAAAACTTTAGTTATCTTTTCACTTTTGGTAAGTTTGTGAGCAAACATTATAAATCGTGCATGGATTTTTGGGAATCTTGTATGTTAAAGAGACTTCCCGAATTAAAATAAAAAGGGTCTGCTGCATTTCTAAAAGCAAAGTCACATCTGTCCATTCCGTCTCTCTGCAATACCAGACGTTGCTCATGGACCAGTGTGGCACTGTTCGTGGACAAGCCACTTTAAGATAAAAATCCATTAGAAAAAAAAATCCCCCCCCCCCCTCTTAAAAATAAACAGCGCCACCCTTTTCCACTGTCCATGTCTGGTACTGCAACTTCAGATGAGTTATAATATTAGAGACCGCCCTCTTTCTAATCCTGGACAGCTTCTAAATACCCAGAGAGGACGACTTTCCAACAAAACACAATTACACAAAGACAAATACTCACGTGTCAGTGATTTTGGTGCAGCCATTTAGATTTAAAACCTCAATATTCCTACAATTCTGGGCAAATGTTCTGCAAGGCAAAAAGAAAGACTTTTAATGACGGGAATTGCACTGGAAATAAAAAAAAGGTTCTTAAACATTTCGTATGCTCCTACATGAGGAATTTGCTATGCATTTTGCACAATAGAAAAACCCGCATTAAATCTGCACCAAAATCCGCATGAGATGCCCCCCTGTTGGTGCAGATCTTGTCGTGGAACTGCAACAGATTTAACCCCTTTATTCATAATAAGATCATAAAGCGGAGAGACATCGGATGCCTTCTTCGTTCTTCATGAACAGAGTCAGGAGGCCACAGAAGAGGCCGAGATAGTACATACTTCTGCCAGACACGTTTCCAAGCTAAGGTCGGATGCACACGGATTCAGTATGGAAAGTCCCGCAGCTGGTAACCCTGCATACCTGTCAGTGACTTATTTTTCTGTACTGTAGATGGTCGGCAGTACAGAAACTCCTGCTTTTCCCACGGATGGGCCGCGGATTGGGCGGCTTCCATTGACTTCAATGGAAGCAATCTGTGCGGGAATCACAGGAAAATGGAGCATGTTGTGATTTGTTTATCCACGAGCGAAAACCGTGACTGGTTTCTGCTTGTGTGCATGAAGAATTTTTTTTTTTGTATATGATCACAGTGTTGGGTGTGTGGATGCCACTATGTGCCGTGCAATCAGCACCTCGATTATCCTTCTGGGCATTGCACTGAGCAGACGACTAGTTTATATTACCCTGGGGAATGGCATCTTGTTGCAAGTCAGATAAGCGGTAAAGACTGGGCTGTGCACGTCTCAGGACACAACATACAGACAGGTATTCATGTATTAGTCACGTTCGAAAGAGGAATACTCCTTTAACCCGTTCCAATCCACTGTCTGACCTCTGAAGACATTATGAATCAAGGCTGTACAGCGCCGATGTTGGGAAAACATCCGTGGGGGTTCTCTTACTGTTTATTGCCAGCCTCTCTGCTGTCGGAGCCTATCCAATGTGTCACCTCATGCAGTACTGGCTTTAGCCAGCATATAGCGCCATTGTATAATGGCAGAAAAAAAAAAAAAAAAAAAAAAAAAAAAAAAGAGTAAGCTCCCTAGGAAAACCAGTATACAAATTGCATTGGAAAGGGTTAAATCAGATAATAGAGTATATTACAAAGTAGAACCATACTTACCTTAGAGCATTATCCCCTACACCAAGGCAGCCACGTAAACTGAGCTTGCGGAGGAAGCCCCCACATCTCTTTGATATATTCTCTACCACACGACCCTGTGATCAGAAAAGATAGTTGCAATGAAGATGAAAAGACATTACATAAAGTTGACATGACAAATGAAAAGAACCTGAAAGACTACACAACTAATTACCTCAATGTCCCTTTGGAAGTCAAACAAGTCAATTCGCTGCCAGTTGCTTCCATCTAGTGCAAGGACATTCCAGGCCTGAAAGAGGAATCAATGAACTTCAAGATGTTGATCTCCAAAACGAGACATCAAATCAGATCTAAATACAGCTTCTGAGATTCCTAATGCTGCCTGTCCACAGGCGATTGTTCATTGCGGGTAACGCAGTGAACTCTTTCCATAGCTGTGGTGTCCACGAGCGGAGAATCATAGAGACTCTCCGCTCGCAGGATCTAAATCGCGGCATGCTGCGTTCTCCGCGGTTAGCCTCCGCCCCCCTCAGCGGAATATTGCTGGCAATATTCCGCAATGGCTGTGGACAAGGGGCCAAAGTAATCCACTTCATCCAGGCCATTACTAGGATCCAACTACCCTGGGGTAACATGGCAAGAGGCAGTCATGGTCAACGCCTGGTCCTAGTGGCGTAACTGGTCTTCACTTACCCTGGAGACTTGAGCACATCGACATAAGGTTACAACATCTAAGAAGGAGAAGATCCTAAGAGAAAAGCGTAGAAAATAAAAAGTGATGTTTTGAACCTTTCCACCACGAATAACTCGAGTGATGTCTTTGGCTATGAAATGCCAACACCCAAATTCTCACCTGAGCAGAAGCTCCTTAGGAAGCTTCTTGTTGATTAGAGCCTCGTCATTGTTTGAGAACATCTAGGAGAAGAAAAGAAGAAAAAAAATACAATGAAGAGTTAGAATCAAGAAAAAAAAGATGCATAAAGATGAATTAAAGGGAAAATATAACAAACAGCAGAGTGTGAGATATCACAGAAAATCCTGAAATCACAGATCAAGAAAAGGCATCTACAAGTGCATAGATTAACCCCCTTCTGAAGCTCCGACACACTGGTTTATCGTCTTTAGCCAGCGCTTCCTGGTGAGTGGGTTCAAAAATCCCACCTTCAGGAAGCAATGGCTACGATTGGTTCTTGAGCGCCGCGGCTCAGTCGAACACTGCAGCACTTGATGAACCAATCACAGCCATCACACGTGATTGAGTCATCGAGCGCTGCAGTGATTTGTTCATCGAGAGCCGCAGCTCAGCCAATCAGAGCCAGCGCTTCCTGGAGGTGGGATTTTCGGGGTTAGGCTTATATTTCCACTTTTATCACGGCGATATCGCTGTCGCCTGTGTGAAAGAAACTTAAATCCACTCCAATCGATGTACATGTCAAGACCATCTTACAGCAGTCCAGCCTCCTCCTCATGTTGTGTTACCAGTAATTTATTTGCAGTTTTGGCACTTTTCTACAGGAGTTTACTGGTTTCTAACCAGAGTGAAGTGAATAAAACCTTTTACACTACAAAGTGTGATACACAAACAGGATCTTTTCATTCCCACTTTGTTCCATCTTGTTGTACAAAGATTTACTTATCACATAGGATAGGTGCTAAAAACCTGATCCATGGGACTCCCTACTGAAGTAGGTTCTCTGTGCCCCCTTCTCCTCAGCACATCCCCTGTGAGGAGGAGAATGAAAAGAGCTGCCTTCACCTAAGCACAGCACCGCTTCATTCATCTCCAATGGGACTGCTGGAGATGGCAGAGCCCTTGTACTCTCCATCAGCTCCATTGAAGATGAATAGAGCAGCAATGCGCATATGTGACTGCCACTGCATTCAGTCTCCAGGTCACTGTGCACGAGTACAGCAAGACCACAGGGGAAGAGGGTAACATGGGACTCCTGTTTTAAACCCTTAAAGGGGTTGTCCCGCGAAACAAAGTTGGGGTATACACTCTGTATGGCCATATTAATGCACTTTGTAATGTACATTGTGCATTAATTATGAGCCATACAGAAGTTATTCACTTACCTGCTCCGTTGCTGGCGTCCCCGTCTCCATGGTGCCGTCTAATCTTCAGCGTCTAATCGCCCGATTAGACGCGCTTGCGCAGTCCGGTCTTCTCCCTTCTGAATGGGGCTGCTCGTGCCAGAGAGCGGCTCCTCGTAGCTCCGCCCCGTCACGTGTGCCAATTCCAGCCAATCAGGAGGCTGGAATCGGCAATGGACCGCACAGAAGACCTGCGGTCCACCGAGGGTGAAGATCCCGGCGGCCATCTTCACAAGGTAAGTAAGAAGTTACCGGAGCGCGGGGATTCGGGTAAGTACTACCCGTTTGTTTTTTTTTATCCCTGTATCGGGTTTGTCTCGCGCCGAACTGGGGGGGGGGGGGGGGGGGCTATTGAAAAAAAAAAAAACCCGTTTCGGCGCGGGACAACCCCTTTGCAACTTAAGGACCAGACACCTTTTATGGATTTTACCCATGGGTGGTTTAACTGCCCTATTTTTTCCCCCTTCAGCTACCAAAATTATTTGTCCTGCATTCCTTTTTCCAGCTGAGTTTAAAGGCAAGGACCAATCTCCGTAAATTTACTGTGCTTGGTCCTTAATGGGTTAAGGATCAGTGTGGGCCTCAGTGGTGTGTCCCCCACAAATGATACTTTTATCACTTATCCTTTCTTTCAGGAAATTTTTTTTTGTTTTACATTTTTGCCCGAAAAAGGCATTGCACAAAAAAGGGGCTGACTGAGAGGGTGGCCCCACCCCACGACCGAACTGCTCCATTCTATGGGCAATCTTAATCTGGCTCTGCCATTTGGAACATCTGTCATCAGTTCCGCCAGATTATACGGGAAGAATGGTGCAACATGCTAGTCTACTTGTCTAAACAGACACCATGCAAGAACCCAGATGGGCCAAACTAAATCTATGGGGTCTGCCAGGGGCTGTTGGAAAACCATGACAGCAGTGCCAAATCTGTTACTCATAATGCCAACCTTGACAGCAGTGTGAACAGAGCTTAATGAGCACATTACTCCTGCTGCATTACTATTGCCTAAGGCCGGTTTTACACGGCCAAGAATCTCACGTACGTTTGGTGTGTTGCAAGACTCACAAAACCCGTGCGAATATGAACCCCATTCTTTAAATGGCCCTTCACAGTTTGGACAAAGATTAAAATAGAATATTTTATCAATTACAAAAAAAAAAAAAAAAAAAAAACAACATACGGGGCACACCACCACTTCCTTCAAGACTACAGATAAGTTAATGTAGTCTTGGAGGAAGTGGTGGAGGGCCCCGTATGTAGATTTTTTAGTAATTAGATTAATAAAATATTCTATTTTAATCTTTGTCTAGACTGTGAAGGGCTTTCTAATTTATTCTTAGACTTTTTTGCATTCTTTAAATGGAGTCTTATACATGAGTGAGGTTTTCATGGCATGTCCTCTCTTTTCTCGTTCCTCATCGCACTCGCCTGTGTGTAGGGAGCCTAAAACAACAAGATACAAGGAAGCAGGGGCAGGGGAATTCTAAAGGCCCATTTAGACGCAACGATTATCGCTCAAAAGATGTCACTCAGGTGACTTTTGAGCGATAATCATTGTGTCATTTGCAGCCCAAGATGATCGCTCAAGATGAGCGATCACCTTGCGCTGCCAGATGAGGATGCAGAAGACAAGCGGGGTGTCCCGCTTGTCTTCTGCATCCAGCTGTTCCCTGCTCCGAGTGCCCAGCTGTTCCGGGAGCTCAGTTCCTGCTCTGAGGCTCTTCCATCCTCCCCCCCCCTGCACACAAGAAGATCGTATATCGGTCCCGGCTGCAGAGAGAAGAACTGCGCATGCGCGGATGAGAAGGGGCTCGTTCCCACGCCGACAAGAAGAGAAGATTCTTGTGGTAACCAGGGACGACGGAGGAGCAACACAGGGGGGGGCATCCCTTCAGGTAAGTCCAAAACTTCTGTTTGCTTCATTTTCCATGCACAATGTATATTACAAAGTGCATGGAAATGGGCAAACAGAAGTAATGAGACCTAATGTTTATGGCCGGACAACCCCTTTAATGTCTTCTACATCATTCAGATCAGTAACACACGACAGGAAATAGAGGCGCTGAGGTCTAATAGCGGCTTTTAGTAGCTGATCATTGTGTAATTACAGGACGTGGACAGAATTAATGGATGTGTGGAATATTCCTTCGGTTTGTCAGAAGAGCACCGGGGCTGGTCAGTATAGGAGGCGTTTGTGCTTGGCATGATGATTGGGTTGGTAGTCACAGACCAGGTAAAACCATTCAACAGCATGCCAGACTCTCTTCTAGAATATCCGTCACTTATCCCATCCTTTAGATAGGCCATCAATATCGGATCTCTGCAACTGACCAAATCCGCGCATTTTTCCAAGGGTGAGAGTCGCAGTCAAATTTGCCCATAGGAAATCATTGGCCATTTGCGGTCAATAAAATTGAATTTAACACCCGAGGATGTGATTTAATTTGATTTGCGGATTTTATGCGTGGAAACAAAAACGCAGCATGCTCTATTTTACTGCAGATCACAAGCAGATGGGCTCCATTCAACTCATTGCTTATGAACTCCGGCAAGCAATAAAATAATCAATCTAATAAACAGTGATCCGCAGTGCATCCGCTGCGGAAATCTGCGAGGATCGTATTTTTTCTAGCGGACATGAGGCCTAAGGGTTAATGCCCATAGCCGAAATCAACGGGTGTTATCCTGCAGCTATTAGGTTCTATTGAACCTAATAGCTTAATGTTCACGCTGCGGAATTCTGCGGTGGAATTCTGCGTGAAAGAAACCGCGGCATGCTCTAATTGCCGCAGAACACGCCGCGGTCGGCTTCTATTGTAAGCAATGGAAGCAGTCCGGCACGCGATACTTCCGATTTTCTCCGCGATGAACCCCCCCATCAACGAGGCAGATATTTGCACATATCACATGGTCGGCTACTCATTTGAATGATCAACACTAATACTACATAGTGCAGATGGAGATTATCACTCATTGTAAATGTGTGCCCCAACTAAACTATGAGCGAGAATTCGTTCACCTCTCATTCATCATTTAGTTTCTGCATGCAGACAGATGAATGATGATCGGCCCGTGTGAATAGGCAGCCACTCATTTATGAATGGCTGCCGATTACTGTGAATGGAGGTGGGTAAGCCGAAACAATCCTCGGCCCGCTCCATCTCCACTAGTGCTGATCACTTCTGTGTGAAAGCACAAGAATGAATATCACTGGGACGACCTGTCGGGCATCTGTGCCCAATAAGTCATCCCGTGTAAAAGGGCTCCAAGGCGGGCTGGACGTCATTATCAGGGGTCAGGGCCAGAAGTTTGCTCCCATTGATTTCAACAGGAGTGAAGCCAACTGAGGTCAGGTGATCGATAATAAGTGCCCGGAAAACCAGTTTAACAAGTGCTGCAAGAAGTCTCAATGTGGCTATATAGTGCCCGTACACCTTCTACAGCTGTCGCCTGAGCAGCCATTACTCCTGACTCCCCCACATACATGAACGCTCGGTTTGGCCAAGAGTTCATGTGTTTTCAATGGGCATATAGGAGTACGCCAATGCCGACAGCTGTGGCAATGGCTTATTTCCAGGGGGAACAAAAGGAATGAACACCAAAATTCAACATGCCCGATACGGGCACCCCTCATCTGTTCAGGGCGAGTCAGAAGGCCTCCCATATACAAATAGTATTCATCAGGTCCAGCCACGATCTGAGGGTTTGGAGGACTTTTTCCTGATGCATTTGAGGACCTTTAGCCTACAGAAGCATGATCTTGTTGAGACATCCCCTCCAAGGGCTAGTTCACATGAGCACATTTTTGGTCTGAATCTATAAGGGGCTCCTATCACACGGACCCATAGTAACAGAAGTATAACTTGTAGCTGCTGAGCCCCAATGCAAAACCTGTAACAGGGCCCCCACCTACAAAGTTTAATTTTTAGTACTGGGGTCTTTATATGGGGCGGAGAAACTTTATGGGGCCCGTCCGGGTATGGGCACGGACGCATCTTCTGCCCCATTATAGTTCGATCCATACATAGTAGTCAATGTGCGAATTCACAGAGTCTGGATTAAGAAAATGAATAAAAAATTTGCAGCATGCACTATTTTGGTCCGATATGCAAATAAGACTCATTAAATAGAAGTAAAACTTCAAAAGCAGCAAAATCCGACCCGGTGCCCGGCTGGGTTTTCTTCTGTACTGTGGATGTTCCGGCCGGCGCAAATGTACAGTACAGATGTGACCACAGCGTCGCTAGGCGATGATGTGGATCCCGCGGCCTCTCCGCAATTAAAATTCCACATAACGGACGATTTCCATTGACTTCAATGGAAGCTGTTGGCACAGAATACGGCTCAAAATAGAGCAAGCTGCGATTTTTCCGCTCGTGGGCATGAAAACTTGCTTTTACATAGCATGCTAATGCCAGGTATTTGCTGCGGAATTCGGAGGCGGACGCCTGCTCCACATTCCGCAATGCAAATCCGCCCATGTACAGAAACGCTGTGGAAAATCCGCCACATCGCCACTACCTGTGAAAGCACGCCAAGGCCGACTTTACACGGGCGAGTGAGATATCAGCCCGTAAAAGTCAGCCCGATATCGAGCTTGCCAGCGCGTGATGTCACCGCGGATGTGAGGCGCTTGTGTTAGAAACTTCTCGCATCACTTCAAGGAAGCAGTCATTCGCCATGGCGGCTAAAAAGGATCACGGAGTGTTTCCCATTGTTTTCAGTGGGAAACCTCACATTGCCAATGCACCTTGCATGCGGTGCGATGCTTTGCCGGCTCCATTGCAAACAATGAGCAATGCTATGTGAGCGAACACCCAAAGATGGGACATGCTGCGATTTATTCCCGCAGGTAGGGGGAAAAAGACAAAAAAAAATGTAAGATCGCTCATGTGTATGACCCCATTCACAAGCAGCCCCCCTCTGTTCCCAGCACCACACTCTTATGGAAGCTGTCTGTTGCCCATAGCAACCAATCACACCGCAGCTTTCATTTTACCTCAGCATTACAAGAAACGAAAGCTGCGTTGTGATTGGTTGCTATGGGCAACAGACATCTTCCATAACAGTGTGGTGCTGGGTACGGGGGCGGCTGTTGATCCACGGCCCACCCTGTACAAGGGAACACCCCGCAGGTGACCGCACGTTTGCATACTAGTTCTACATACAAGCACACAGAGTTCCTTGTTTTATCTGAAAGTCAGTATGCAAATAAGACACTGCAAACGTACAACATCCCAACGTCCATCTTATGTACTCCCACTATCAATTGTCCTCTGTTAGCAGCCATTTCAAGCTAGTGGCCATCTAAAAAGGGAAAAGATGGTCGACATCCAGAACACAATCAGCAGTGTTTAGTTTGGCTCCTCCTACATGAGGGTGATGGGGCGCTGGGGTTTGCACAAGCTTTTATGTACCAGCTGGTATAAAAGTCCTCTGATCCTCACATAATACCTACTGGCGGCAGTGAATGGAGAGGACAACGCCACGCTGGGGGTGGCAGATGTAATCACGGACACCAGCGGTCACACATCACTTCATCTCCGCAACACATGAAGCTCCCGCAGCAGCCATTCTACCCCATTACAATGACAAGATTTAGGTGCACTACAAGACCCAGAAATCCCTGCAGTACTGAACCATCTGAGACAGTACAGAGCATCGATATATACAGGGTGCGCCACAGAGTAGTAACCGGCAACAAACCCTTATGGAAGCGGTCTAAAAGACAATCTGTTGCCCATAGCAACCAATCACAGAGCAGTTTTCATTTTACCTCAGCAGTATAAGAAGTGAAAGCTGCGCTGTGATTGGTTGTTATGGGCAACAGATAATCTTTTAGACCGCTTTCATAAGAGTGCTGTGCCGATCTAGTTTTCTCTTGTCCACCCAGATTGGGTAATTTCATGCGAGCGATAAAAACGCATGATTTTCGCGCGATGCGAGAGGGAGTATTAACACAGAATTATGAAACTAATGATTTGCAACGGTTTCCTTCACATCTGCAATGTTTTCACTCATGTGATGTTGCAATAAAAAAAAAAAAAAAAAAAATATATATATATATATATATATATATAGTGGCATCCCCTTTCTGCGTTGTTTTTTTTAATCTCCCATGTTTCCCTATGAAGACTCCTTTTTATCGCACTACAAAGCACGAACTTGTGATTTTCGCTTGATGCATTTTTAACGTTTTTTGCGCTAAAAAAGTTTTGCAAAAAAGAAAAAAAGTGAGAAAAATCGCAAGCGACAGCGATGTTTTTGCAAGGAAAAGCAGCGCCGACGCCTGAAAATCGCGGGCCGAAAAATGCAGTCTCACAATCGTCCATGTGAATCTATCCTTAAAGATTTTCTGGGAGTCAGTCCACGGCTACACAGCATCTCCTTGCAACATCGCAGCTTCTTGTTAGTAAATGTGGTCACATTCCGACCCCCGACAATAAGAAGGAATTGAGGCCTGAAGTTCTTGCGACGGTCACAGCAACGTGCGAGTTGCAACCTTGATCGCGTTCATTTACAATAGGTTGCAACGCTGCAATCATTGATCACGAGACCCGGTTGTTGCATCTAGCCAAAGTGTAAACTGCTCATCGTTAACGGTGGTGCGGTCTGCCCAAAACCACGCAGCCATTTAAAGGGACTGTCAGACTTAACTTTTTTCCCCCAGCTGGCGGTGCCATAAAAACAAGCAACAATCCACACCCCTTCATCCCCGGGAAACGGCGCAGCGGCTCTCGCAGCCCTCCAGATCTAGTCCGGTGACTGCTGCAGCCAGAGTCTGCCACCGGTCCAAATTCCTGGCATTGTGATGCCTAGGATATAAGTGCTGATGCCAGGAGAACGGAGGGCGATAACCTCTGTAATTATCAATAGTCCGTTTTAATTTGCAAGTCGCACCGACGTGGAGCTTTTGGCCACATCTGGGGCGTGCGGTGGCTGCTCTGGGACCCCATCCTCAAAAACTTACCGTGACCAAAACAGATAAAAGTTGGTCAAACTCTGATGGGGTTTCGAAACTTTTCACTGACGGCAGATGTTGGGAGAGAGTTGGGAATGTTGACTTTCATCACATCCATTCTCTGTTCCTACTGGAGATAAGCAGCTATCTGAAGTACCTTCTACCCCAAGCCAAGCGGAGGGTGGAGGGTGCCTGCGTATTGGGGGGTGGGGAGGGAGGATGGATTAGTAGTTTGGCCAAGAGCCATGGTACTTTTACAAGGGGCAATTATCACCTGAGTAATCGCTGGAACAGGAAATTCAGGCAATACTTGTCCCTCTACATGCAGCCACCAACAGGGCACTGAGGGATCTCTTCCAACTACTGGCCCCCTGTGAAGAGGTAGTCATTTACAAAGGACTGCCTTTTTGCAGTGACTAGAAAAGATGCAAAACACGGCGCGGCAACCCATACGCTGCGAAAAGGACAAAGCGAACGGTGCACCCGTGACACCTCCAACCAGTCAAACGTCATCCAAGTCCTGGAGAACCCCTTTAAATATTTTTGGTTTTTTTTCCAGAAAGGGTGTTTGCATCACAGACATCTATAGTACATGGATAGGACTACTGGGACCCCCAGTGCTCTCCAGCTGTTTGAGAACTACAAGTCCCAGCATACTATGAATATTGTGACCTGCAGTTAAATACACAGAGGTTGCTGACATAAAGGGATGCAGTCAGCCAATAAACAGCGACTATATAAAAAGCACATATTATGGTTGTATCGCTGTTTTTGCACTGATTATTTTCTCGAAACCTCCATGTCTATGCTGCCATATCCGAAAACGTTCACACAACCATAACGTGTGAAGCTCGCAACAGTCCCTCTTGCAGGTTATAGTAAGTCCCAACTAGTAGTCAGAATGGAGAACAGCTGTAAACAGTGGCTCCCCCAGTGAAAGGGCTGGACGCCACGTCTTCTATGGCCGGCATTGCAAGAAGGAGCGGTCACATCGTTATTGTATACGCTATGTGGCCACACTCAGGGGTTCCATGCTGAAAACAGCGCTGCGACCGAATCCCTGAACGGAAACAAACGGGCCATCCCCTTCTATTATGAAACGCACAATTCTTTCTCAAGCTTCCTGATTATTTGCGTTATATGTGGAATATAAAATAGCGCAGTCAACTACGTTATTCCATACTCCAAATATAATGGAAACCATCGGGAACCTTGTAAACCGGGCATCTCTGCGGTGCCCCTTTTACAATAGAGGTGAATGGTCTTGTTTCTTTCTGTGCAAGGATTCCGTCACAGCGATGTTTTCAGCAGTTGTCACAGAACCTCCCAGCATAGCTACATAGCTTCTACAATAACGCTGGGCGAACGCCCCCTACTGTTCAGGACGCCTTATGTGTCATGGTCCCGGTCCGTTGGTTGTAGTGACCAGAACCATGAACATGGAGGTATAACCTGACATTGTAGACACTAATGTGCTGCTGACAACGTGGTAATACTCTGGGAATGGTGAGCAATACTTCCAACAAGACAACGCGCCATGTCACATATCCAGTGTGGGTTTATTTGGTTTGAGGATATGGATATTCCATAATTGGCCCGGCTGCACCGAGTCCCAACCTGAACACCTTTGGGACTCGAGTCAGGAAATATAAACAGCATCCATCTTCTTTGAGAAAATTCACCAGACATTTTCAGGATGAATGGAGGGAAATACTTTCTACTAACATCTGATACACGTCAGCTGGTATGCCACGAAGATTATCCGATGTCATTACCAAAGGAGCCCCACTAAGTATTAACATTTGGAAATAAATACGACTTTTTGATTCTTGCTCAGGTGTCCAACTACTGTTGGTGGAATAGTGGGCACTCCATAGGGTTTAGACTTGGGTTGGCTGCTTCCCCACATATCCGGTGTCAGTGGCAAGCACCATTAGCTCTGCCCTTCCATTTACCCACATAGACCACAGGCCACTTTAGTCCTGCAGCCTAAAACCACTTTTCCAATGTGGGCAGCCATGATGAGGTCGCCACCCCTGATGCGCCATTTCGTAGATCGCCAAAGCTACAAGCCAGGAAGGCCTGTAGTCTGTGCAGCTGTGTGGAATAAAGTTTGCAGAGTATTTTTTTAGCTAGCACAGGGTCAGGAACTCCACCTGGAGGGTATTTTGGAAAAACACAGGGGGCACTATTAGTGCTGGGAGCACAATGCTGGACAATTATTTTAGGAACAGTAGTCCGTATAGATGTAGCCAGGCCAGCACTCAGGAGTTGTTTCTTTTAAATAAGAATCATCTTTATTCCTCAATACAATGAAAGCGACGTGTCGATCCTCAGATCTTTGTCAATTCCTGAGTGCTGGCCTGGCTACATCTATACGGATTACTGCTTTTCTGGTCCTAGGGTCTGGATCACCAACTGGGATCGTGCACCATTGGCTGCTATATGCCTTGATTTAAATCAATTGGTAGTGCTGCTTCCCCTACTTAATTCTTTCAATTATTTTAGGAACAATCTTGGGAACTCAGATTGTCAAAGTTATTTTGGTGACACCACATGGGCACCTACTGTTGATAGCGTGTTTCTAGTAAAACGGGGGCATTCTGGTTATTTTGTGGACATTCTTACAGCAATATCTTCTTTGGTTGGCACTACTGTGCGCAGCGCTAACAACTGTTAGGGGCACTCTGCACATATTTATTTTCTGGGACACTGTCTGTTCACAATCAATGTGGTGGGGCACCATGTTGTGGCACTGTTACTTTTGGAACATTATGCTTGGGGAGACTACAGGTATGATACTATTATCTCTGCAGGACTGCATTTGGGGGCAGCATCACAGGCACATTAAGGGTGACATCAGGAAGTCACTGTTAAAGCACCAGGATTTTGTGTTAAGGGGGTGGGTGGTGGGAGATGATTGAGAATTGAGTAAACTAAGATATCTGGATAACAAACACCTTGAAGAGGGGAGTTGTGGCTGTGAGAAGCATCATGGTGGCCTGGGCTCAATGGAGAGGATAAAGAAAGGGAAAAAAAAAAATCTTCAATCAAATGAGATTAACACCCTAGCAATGCTTCTGATAACTTTCATAATCCCCTAATGGTCCTGTCACAACTTGGTCCCAGGTAGATCTCAAGACGCTCCCAAGTTACAACAGTAGATCTCCTTTAAAGCAGCTACCCCTGAGCTAGAGGTGTATACATCAAGGGGGTTGCCCAGTTATCGGCCAACATTGCCCCTATAGCTCCAACTGTATTAAAACAACAAAAAGTAGTACTTACCCCTCCTCTGCCTCGGAGATCCAGTACTGTAGCCCCGCCGACCCCTGGGTGTTCGATGTGGAAGATGTCATGGCCGGAAGTCATCTAACTGCTGCATCACCGTCCGTCGTCCTGGCATCAGCCTCCGATTGGCCGCAGCAGTCAAATGACTTCTGGTGAGATAATTTTTCACACGAAACACAAGGAAGAACAGCGGGGCAACATTGCAGAGGGGCAAGTACAGCTTGTTACTTTAAGACAGTTGGTGGTATAGAGACAACCCCTTTAATTAGTCCCAGACATGGAGTCTCCATTGTTACAGTCACTTATTGTTCCCATCATTAGAGACAACATTCCTGCTGTTCCTGATGTAGGAGTGACTCTCCATATGAACTGTATCACACACCCTACACCCAGACAGAACTACACCTCCAGAGCTGCACATCACATGTAGTAACAGAATAGAAAATCCACCCCTCTCCCACACCCATACGCCTCCCGCACCAATTCAAGCACAGTTATCAACTGCAGAGTGAAAAGTTCCGCAACTTTAAATTATCAGCCATTTTCAATACCTCTGCTTGCAGTCGATAAATGAGAATTCTTATTTACACCCCAAAGCTGAACATCTGGACAGACCTAAAACGTCTCGCCGCTGAGTGTTTGGCCAAATCTGGCCCACCACGCCATTCTATGCGGCCTACGAAGAGGTCTGGATGCAGAAAAAAAATGGCTCTCCACTTCCCCTGGAGGACACTGCCTGCGCTAGGCAGAGGGAGCAGTGCCAGCACAGTGGGCGGCTGCCATGTTGGATTCTGAGCTATGACGCGCACCTCCATTCTGCTCTGTTCAATAACTCCCAGCAGGTGGCACAGCTCTGCCAGCCCTACTTGGGCACCCTAGCTACCTGCTATCATAATGCAGAGACCATGCTAGGGAGACTGTCACCTACCTTTAGCCCTATAGGCTAAGCTTAAGGCTGCCTGTCCATGGGCGATGATCTGCTTGCGATAAATCACCAGTGGATCACACTATGGAAAGCGCAGCCTGACATCCACGAGTGGAGAACCATAGCGATTCTGCGCTCGCTGGACTGAAATCACGGCATTGCTGCGATTCTCCGAGAAGAATCGCAGCAAATCGCAGAGACCTGTCAGTGCTCCCCCCTCCCAGCTCCCGCGATGGAATATCGCTATTGATATTCCGGCACGGCCGTGGACAGGCAGCCTAAGGGCTGAAGGTAGGTGATCCTCTGAGTCTGAGCAGACTACTTACCTGCTAAGTAGTCTGCCATTGTAACATTAGAACGGGTGGACTACTTAGCAGCGCCACTCAATGCATTCAGCGGCAGCTTTCAGTGCTGCTAACGAGGGAACGACAAGGGAGGTAAGTCCCCAGACATACAGAGTCACCTACCGTAGTTTCAGCCCAAAAACCTAGCGTGCAGAACTAAAAGCAAGTGATAGATTCCCTTTAAGGAGTAAGTGACATTTAGGGCTCATAAACACGGGCGTATGCAGTTTCTATCCGTGAACCATGCAAAGTTTTCATCTGTGCGTATTTAGACCCTCGTGTTTTTTTTTTTGGGGGGGGGGGGTTTGTGCGTATTCATTCCGTTTTTTCACACGTACAGAAAAAAAATAGCAAGAAGGTCGCAAAGATTTCTCCTGTCTTGGTGCACAAATATGCAGCGAATATGTATGTATCACGCGTATTCACTACATATCTACATGATCCCATTGACTTCAATGGGCAACTCCGGTCCGTAATACAAACCAAAATACGACACGCTGCGATTTTTTTCATGCGTGTAAAAGACACGTCTGTATGCTCTAATGCAAATCAACGGTGATTAAGCTGTCTGTATTACGCAGGTAAAAGTGTGTGAGTAATACGGATTGAGTGCTCATAAATGGCCCTTTGAAGGCAACTAAAATGCTGATGTGGCCCTCAGCGAAAGTGAGTTCCACACCCGTCATAAATGTTTATCTAGACCGGATGCAACTGTAGCAGAATCTCTGCTGTGAGCAGAGCGTGAACAGGGTTTCCCCACCCATCCAGAGAGCGCCACTGTTTCCATTAGTCCGATCGAGTTTGAAAGGCGCAGCAGCGCACATGCAACATTGTCGCACCATTCAAATTCCTTACCGGGATTGTGAGGATGAATAATGTACTCAGGACCCCCATTCTAGTGATGAGTGGGGGTCCCAGCAGAAATGACACTTATCACCTGGTCTGCGCATCGGTGATAAGTGTAATTTGCGAATAAGGCCGCCTGCAGACGGTCGGGTCGGATCCGGCAGCGAGAATTCTCTCCGCGGGACCCAACCGCCTGCAGAGAGCAGCATGTACTCATCCGCGCCTCGCAGCTCCGGATCTCTCATGTGCCGGCTGCCGGCGCAGACCGGGGCCGGCGGCGGGTGACGTTTTTGTGCGGGGCTCTGCGAGCACCGCACAGAAATAGAACATGCTGCGGTTTGTTTGCCACGCGAGATTTCGCATGGACAAACCGCAGCCATCTGCCTAGGATTGCGTTTGCTAATGCAATCCTATGGCAGCTTCCAAGGGCGGAAATTCCGCCGCGGAATTTCTGTCCATCTGCAGGCGGCCTAAAACTCTTACCCAGGGGGGCTCATTCACGAATCGTTCAGTTGTTCTTAGTCACTTAAGCGGCTTTCACACGGCCGAGAAAAATTACGCAAGATTTGTGCGCTGCGAGTCGCATGAATACAAACCCCATTCTTTTAAATGGGGTCATATACATAAGCGATTTTTTTCCCCGTATCGCAGTGCAGGTTTCCCATTGACACCGGAGGATCGCAACGGTACTGAAGTGACGGGGAGCGCGGTTTTAACACAAAAACTGCTTGCATCCGCGGGGACATGGCACATGCACAATATCGTGCTTGATCGTGCTAAACTAGCCTTATACAGTCAACTGAACCATCTCGCTTGAACGCACCAACGATGTATCTGCTGTATAAACAGGCTGCCCGCACGAACTCAAGCGATGAACGGCAGGTCTAAACGGACTCTGCGCCTCTTGATTTCAGTCACTACGTTCTCATCCGCTGACAGCAAACAGAGTTCTTAAAAAACAGCAAGGACGTTACACTAAATGGATAATCTCTCCGAACTGGGCTGTGCAGGATTACAGTTGTTACCTAGTCAGTGGCTCCCACAGCAGCGCTCAAACTGTACATCCCCCACCCAGCCTGGTATTAAAGGCCCCCTATGTGGAATTTGTTTAGGCAACCCCCGCCCCAGGAAACCTTCCCCTCCCCCACTATATACTGAACGGATAAGCAATCTCCTTGTGCAGAAAGCAGCAAGAGGACAGCATGCCCACACTAGACCAGCTCAGTGAATACATAGGGTACCAGAACCAAGCACATAACATAAGTTCAGTCCCAGAACCAAGCACAAAACAGTCACAATGCTAGAATCAAGCTCCTAATATAAATTTTATAGCAGAATTAAGCAATTGTGTTGTGGAGGAGCGTTGGCTCGGAACACCAGAGGGAAGAAGACGGAGTCAGGAGGATTCATGGAGCCTCACAAGACGCTGCCACATGGAGGAAGAAGATCATCTGGACGAGTGGGGCTAAAAGGGGTGATCCCTCCCAGCCTGCTGACCCCCTACAAGATGGTAGCTAAGGCCAGCCTTAAACATCCCCACATAGTGATGGGGGTCATTATACAAACTGAGCGCCATAGTGGTCCCCCCTAACTGATCTCCGACATGCCTACGGTGACCACCGCTTGTCAGACACCTCCAACGCCGCTGATCTCTAAAGAAACAAAAAAGGATCAGACAGCAGAAAAGTTGAACTCGCTTTTCGGGCGCCCACATGGATTCCAATCCTCACCTTGTCCCAAAACCGCCACGATAAAGTTACCGTATTCCAAGAGCGCATCGCACCCCCCCAATTACCGATGAGAACGATCGCCAAATACGCCATATCACCACTTCACACATATTTTACACACATCTGATACATTTTTCAGGCGATCCAACTTGTTGACGGTCAATGTGGCGACAGTGGGATCATCACCCCCATTACCATCCCATCCCCCACCAAATCAGACATCACTCTCATCATCATGCTGACACTATAACCATCCCCCATCATCAGTGCTCACTCCCATCATCCTGCCTCCTCCTGCAGACCCCCACCATCATCCATACCCCCCCTGATCCTACAGGACCCCCCAATCGCCCTGCATCCAACAGCCACGTCTGGGCTCCACCCAGATCACAAGTACAGGGGTCGCACCTCAAACCGGCTCTTGGTCACCCCGTTCATCTCTCTCCGCATGGGGGCGATCTTGGGGTGCAGCGCCCCTTTGTGTCCTGGCTTCGCCTGGGGTGTCGCCCGTGCCAGCAGTGACGATGACCAGAGCTCGGGTGTACGCGGCGGTCCGGCTGCAGCTCCTCTCCCCGGGGTGTGTCGTGTCCGTCACCGGGGGCCCGGGATCCTCTCCCGTCTCTGAGGCCTTTAACTTTAGCCCAAAACAATAACACCCGCACCTGCCAGCATCGGCGCCTGGGATTGGTTGACGGAAGCAGAAGTGGGCGGGGTTAGAAGCAGACAGCTGATCGTAGCCCTAGGGACTAATGGGAAAACCGGCACCGGGGATGGAGCAGAGACCGGAAACCCCGCCCACTGCCTGCTGACTATCTTCAGGGAGATCGGGCTCCCAGGGGCCCTGAGACTTCTCCTCCGTTTCCAGTAGCTTTATCCAATAAGACAGAGAGTCTGGGCATTTAAACGTGACGTCATTATCGCGGGAATCCTTAGACTGGGGAGGCCAGGGATTTAAAGGGACAGACACCCTTAAGTGTGGACAGTCTATTGTTCCCTGTAAGCAGCCATAACAGGATGGGGCGAGGCTGGCCGTACTGTTCTGTAATGGGATGACTGCCAAGCAAATCCTCTAATCAGTGCTTAATCTATAGCCACCTATACATTACATAGGTGGGGAGGATATTAGAAGCTATAGAGGCCGCACAGCTAGAACCTGCATTTGGTCCAGCGCAGGACTCATGGCCGAGCGTTTAATGGGTTAATCCGCTTTGTCCGCTACATTTTTCTATCTTAAACCCGCCAGTAAGAAGATTTAGTGAGGGATTTCAGAGAGAGAATATATCAGTCACCTGGAGGATTAAATCCTTTTAGGGAAGTGGGAAGAACGGCTCCTGTAGCAGCAGCAGGTCACGGGCCGGACACGCTACTGGATGGAAAACCAAGGATTGCAGAGACCAAGATGAAATATGGGATTTCTCCAGGATCATCAGAGTTTGGAAGCAATTGTCAAATCACAAGGCATGAAGACAATTGTCAAGAGGCGGACTGCAGTGCCAGCTTTAGGTTAGATGGCACCCTGTGCAGAATTTATTTACATTGCATGCCCCCCATCATTAGAAAAACAATGATATATATTGTACCGATAGACTTGTGCAGAAAGCAGCAAGATCGCAGGACACCCACACCAGAATGGTTAAAAGAATAAATACTGTACCAGAACCAAGCTCCTAACAAATACAGCAGCCGAACTAAACTCATAACATAAATATGGCCCCAGAACCAAGCTGATAACTTAAATATAGCACCAGACCTAAGCTTGTAATGTAATGCATCGCAATAACCAGCCTTAGTGCATAAATGCAGCACCAGAACCCAGTTCATAATGCAATATAGCGCCAGAACCAAGCTCATAACAAATACAGCAGAAGAACCAAGCTCATAACAAATACAGCCCTAGATCCAAGTTCATAACATGAATAAAGTATCAGAACTAAGCAGTAGTGCTGCAGCGGCGCCTCAGAACATCAGAAGTGAGGAGACACATCCGGAAGGCGTCATGTACCTCCACAAGAGAGGAAGAACATCATCCGGCTGGGCGGCTTAAGTGGGGTGCCTTCTGTACTGGCTGGTGGCCAGAGCCGGCTCCAGGTTTATGTGGGCTCCTTTGCAGTATGTTGGCTGGCACCTGGGTGCAAATAGCAAGTCTAGGTGCAGTTCAGCAATTTGCAGTGATCCTGTTGTAGTTAGAGTGGATGAAAGGCAGTGTGTATGGGCACCTAATTAGAAGTTGAGGTTTATGGTGCCCATATGTGCTGTGGATCTCTGATGATTTCCAGGCAGTGCCCGGACTGGGTTAGTAAAGCGATGAGAAGTCCAGGAGTTCTGCAGAAATTTGCATGCATTTACAGTGGAGCGCTACAGTGTGTAAGGGGACCCATACCCAACTGCATGGAGTACTTCAATTGGATAATATATTTAGGTACGCCATTTTTTGCCCCATATAATGCCACCTTTTGACATAATGCTACGTATTACTTGCTTTTAGATATATCACCTTTCACCACTTTAGATATGCCACCATTTACATTACAGATGCCACCTTGTTCCCCCTTTTAAATATGTTGTAAAACATAAACAGGCCATCCTCGCCTCCCCCATTGCCGGTAGTGGATGCTGCTGTTCTCCACTTACCCAGATCACTGTAATCAATCCCATGTAGGATAGTGAGGTCGAGGAATATTCTCAGCGATCATGTGTGTGTCACGATTGCACAACCTGGACGTCGCCGAGCCCATCTACCAGCAGCCGGGTTGCGATAGGGGAGGTAAAGCCTGAAGTGGACCCTGGCCCCTGCTCGGGCTTGCTGTGTGCTAACGCTGGCCCTGGCCAGCACCCTGTGCGACCACACGGGTCATACATAGCTAAGGCCTGCCATGGTCAACTGTTCGTTTTAAGGAGTCAAGTTACTAAAATTTCCTGTGGTCAATCACCCTTTCTAAAAACATTAAAGCAAAATCCATAATAATTCATTTGGAGTGTCCAAATGGCGCAGCAAACAGTGCTCCTGCCCGGGGCCACAGGCAGTCGGACCCCTTTCAACTGTATCTGCATCCTTGGGACACAGATACTGTTGAAAACTATCCAAAAAAATAAAAGGGGGCATTGACTCCCGGCCCTGCCTCCCTCTGTAATAGGCCACAGGCAGCATAATGCAGTGATGGGCCACTGAAAGCACAAGACATCTGCGCAGTGATGTCACTAAATTGCATCACCTGCGGCTAAATGTATAGGCCAAAGAGGCCAAGCCACTCTGCTCGTTGTGCATCATTTTTTAATGATATATTATCTATTACATTTAAGTTTCTGGGGTGAAGCACAAGAGGGGTATTACTGCTGTGTGGAGTACAAAGGGGGCACTATCATTAAGCAGAACACAAACAATGGTCATTTTACCACCTGTGGCACTATTACTGTTTGGATCTATGATTTTCAGGGGCATGATCAAGCCAAGGCTGGAAGAAGTCATGGTAGTGGTATGGGACAGATGGGAAAGAAAAGGGAAACCTAAAGGGAAACCTTGTCCAGCGAGGGCAATACTGAATTCACTCCAGGTTGAGTGGTGCCATCACCTCCATTTTTAATCCGGGTTCTGATGCTCTTGGTCATGTGGTAGAGACTCTCTCTCCCTTCTCAGTGTCCCTGAATTTCTTCTGGGGGGGCTCTGTTACAGCTGAAGCAAAGACAAAGAAGAGGGCTAGTTTAGTTATCGAAACAGCTAGCACCTTGCGCTGATTTTGGCTAAGTACTTCCTTCCCTGGATAACCCCTTTAAGGACTGAGGGCACTTTTTGAACTCTTATTTTATCGCATTTCCTGCTCTTTTACAACTCAGAGATTTGCTATTAGTTTTGAGTAAAAGTTCACTTTAATGTGACAGCGCAGCAATCCTACGGACAACCACTACAAAGTGCATGGTGTGTACGAATTAACCTAGAGATAGACCTTAAATATTGGGATCCCCGAAAAACCCCTGTCACATGACCATGTGAATACAATCTGAGGCCAAATGAGCAAAAGGATGGTGGTAGGTCAGTGTCTGCAGGCAGAACTTGGAACTAGTATCCTGCAATGCCCCGCTCTGGCCAACTAAACATGCCAAATGACCACTTCTTTGAGTAGACCACACGTGATCTAGACTGGGATTTTTCCAAAACAAATTATCAAATCCCGTTAATCCCATGTATGTTGGCAGTGGCGTACCACGGAGCGTGACTGTGGCTGGGCCTGTAGGGAGAAGGGTGGTGCCAGCATACAGAACGCATTTTGAGGCTGCATGTCTTGTCCTATTATGTTGTTTTATATGAATTATGACACTTCTTTTTGTCCTCTGCATTTCTCCATCTTTTTTGCCATTATTTGGCAACTAAAGATGAGCTAGTAGTGCCTTAGCCGAGTATCTCCCTGCTCGTCCCTAAAGATTTGGGGGCCGGCGCGGGTAACAGGTGAGTTGCGACGGGGAGCGGGGGGGGGGAGAGAGGGAGAGAGAGATCTCCCCTCCGTTCCTCCCCGCCGGCCCCCGAATCTTTAGAGATGAGCGGGGAGATACTCGGCTAAGGCACTACTCGCTCGAGTAATGTGCCTTAGCGAGTATACTCGCTCATCTCTATTGACAACTCTTCACCTATATAATGTATATTTGTATACAATCCAGCTTTTGTCTGAAGAAAAGACATGTTGTCTCCAAATGCGTTATGCAATCTGGCTGTTCAATAAACTAACGAGTCAGGTTCATTTGACAAATCTGCTAATTGTGTGTTATAAGATAGGTGCGCCTTTGCCTCTCAGTTATTTGATGCCCCTTCTGATTAGAGTGAGGTTCATTTGGGCCGGCGGTGCTTTCAGCCAAACCTTTTGACATTCCGACATTGCCTGTGTTCCATACTATACGGATCTGTACGGATCACTATAATTTTTTCAAATGGGGCGCGTTTATACTACTTTTTTGGAAGTAGTATAAACCACTTAAAAAAAACAAACCACTTCTTGTGGAAGAAGAGTTCAGAAGAATAAGAAGAGGTTGCAGACAGCAGTATGGATGGGTGTGTTGCTCCCCAGACTGTGTCCTGCATTGTCTGCCCACAAATTCCATTTTCATACCATTTATATCTGATTTCCTAGCAACGTGCCTACGAATGCATGTCTATACGCAATGTTAAGTGCGTATGCACTGGGATCGAATGCATCCATAGAGATCAGTGGAGCTCATTCGTACGGAATCCATGGTAAAATAGAGCATGCTGTGATTTTTCTTCCGCTTGTAGAATCTACAATCTCCGCTTGTGAGACACCTCCCGCTTGGTATTGTGTGTATAGACAAGACAATATAATAATAATGTTATGGCTGGTAGGGGACAGATGGCCAAAGGGGGGTCCCTACACCAGCCCACTCCCGTACCCCTACCTGCTTGCCCCCCATGGCGACAACTGGGTGGCGGTCCCTGCTTTGAGCTAGTGACAGGGACCCCAAGGGAGAGGGGCAGGAGACGGATGGTCAAACAAGCCGGGTCAAAACCTACCGAGAGCAAAACGACAGAGGGTAACACAGAGAGTAGTCAGGGAAAACCGAGTCAAACCGGGGAGGCACGTGCCTAGTACAGAAGGACCAAGACAGGAGCAAAATCAAAGGCATAAATGGGTCAAAGAACAAACAGTCGGGAACATTATAGGCGGGTGCTAGCAGAGCTAAGTCTAGCCAATCACTGGCAACCTCTGCTAGCACTCAGCAGCCTGATATGTAAAAGTCCTCGCCCAGACAGGGTGGGGAAAGGTGATACGCCGATAGGGGAGATGATAAGACCGGCTCTCCCCAGGGCCGTGTACTATACAAAGAGCCGCGCGGCCAGCCCGAGGGAGCGCGTCCCCGAGCGCGGTGGGGCTTGTGCCGCCGGCGGGAGCGGGCAACCACCAACACGGGGAACCCTGACCGGAGCCGCCTGCACCGACACCTGCGGTACCAGGAGAAGCAGAGCGCGACCACCAGTGGTAACCCTATAACTAATAAATAATTTAAATTATATAGCACCAAATATTCCGCAGTGGTTACAAGACAGGGGGAACAGAAACAAAACCACGGTTACATGTAGTAATCAGTTGATGGAAACAGTAGGAGTTAGGGTCCTGCTCCAATGAGCTTACATACTACAAATAATGAGGGGATATAGACGGTAAAGGGGGTGGAGAGTGTGGGATGCTATACACATAGACAATGGTCAGGCTGTATAGTGGCTGAATCAGTGTGACTGCAGGGGGCGGCTGATTGGGACCAGCGGGGATTGCAATCAGTAGGACAGGGAGCATGTTATCAGGTGGAGTACAGAGGGGTTTGCTTTAGGGAACGTGATATGCCTCCCTGAAAAGGTGCATTTTTAGAGCACACCTAAAGTTATGAGTCAGGGATTTCCTGGATAGGTTTGGGTAGTGCGTTTGAGAGGACTGGTGCTGCTCTGGAGAAGTTTTGGAGGTCGGGAATGAGAGGTTCGAGTTAAAGTGGGGCGTAATCTGATTTCGTTGGCGGAGCAGAGGATGCGGGCTGGGTGGTGGATTGAGATGAGGGAAGCAATGTAGGGCGGTGCAGTGCTATGGAGAGCTTTGTGGATGAAGGTAACGAGTTCAAATTGAATTCTGTCTTTGATCGGTAGCCAGTGCAGTGCCTGGCACAGGGCAGAGGCGCCCAAGTAGCAGCAGGACAGGAAAATGAGCCTGGCTGCAACATTCAGGATGGATTGGAGGGGGTAGAGTCTGGAGCTGGGGAGGCCGATCAGCAGCGAGTTGCAATAATCGAGCTGAGAGTGGATGAGGCGACAGTGAGCGTTTTTACCGTGTCCACGGTGAGAAAAGGATTCTTGGATGTTCTTGAGGTGCAAGTGACATATTCAGGCCAGTGATTGGATGTAGGGGGGTAAAGGAAAGATCAGAGTTAAATTTAACCCCAAGATAGCGGCCGTGCTGTCTGGGAGGTATGGTGGTGCCACACACTGAGATGGAGATATCAGGATGAGATCAGTTAGTAGAGGGCAGAAACAGGAGGTGGTCAGTTTTTGAGAGGTTGTTTTACCGTAGGTAGAGAGAAGATATAGTATTAGAGACAGTGGACAATCAGTGGCATTCGGGGGGAATGGTGCTGTGATATCACTGGAAAAGGTGTATAAATGGGTGTCATCAGCATAGATGGTTTGTCCCATAGGGGCTGTGTGAAGAAGAGAGGGGGCTGAGGACCGAGCCCTGGGGGACCCCAAAAGCAAGGGGAAGAGGAGGGGAGGTAGAGCCTGCAAACCATACACTGAACGAGTGGTCAGACAGGTAGGGGAGAGCAGTGCCCTTTATTCCAAAAGAACAAAGCATACTGCGGAGGAGTTTGTGGTCAACAGTGTCAAATGCTGCAGAGAGGTTGAGGAGGATCAGTAGGGAGTCATCACCCCTCAATGTAGCTGTTAGGAGGTTGTTTGACACTTTAGTCAGGGCAGTTTAAATTCAATATCAATGTTGTTATGCAGGGGCACAAAAGAGGATTACTACCATGGTTGTGGAGTCTGTATAAATATTAGTCACTTGTTACAAACCTTTATCCAAAAGTGATGAGCAGTAAACATCAAATACACAGATAGGACTCGTTTTGTGCACCAGTCTTCAAGCATTCATTTTTACAGTGTCTTAAATATTGGGCTCTGATGAAGATAAAGTGGGTATGATACTTGTAGCAGTCCTCCCCTATTCTGAAGTTTACAAACCTGGAGACGCAACTAACAGTGTAGCATGGTCCTGCAATACTGGAGTCATTGATGATCAAAGCTTGTATCAGATGATATAGGATGAGATACCACCGGGCATGGAGGCGTACAGACTCTGTACACAATCCTGCAGCATATTTGTCCACAGATGTTACAACTAGGGCTCTAGCTCCTGCACACTTGTAGGCTGTAGAAGTTGGCGACCCAGCAGGTTCCATGAATGCTCGAAAGGCGATAGAACTGCTAACCAGGCAAGCCAAGGAAGTGTGGAAACCTGATGGAGGCATTCCTGGAGACACAAGCTGTGTGGAGGCAAGCATTATCCTGTTGGAAGCCTGCCATGAGAGGCAACACGTGGCCACAAGATTTCAACACAAAGCTGTTAGTGGCCCTCGACCGCTAGTAGGGGTGGCCAACTGTCTCAGCCGATGGCTCCCCACACCAGCAGTTGGGGCACTGTGCAACTCCACAGCAAAAGGCAAGATTGAAGCGCTCACCACGAGACCTCCATACTTTAACACGCCCATTGTCGACTCCGAAACAGAAGCTGGAATCATTGGAACCGCATCATCTTTGCAGTCTGTAGCAGTCCAGGTTTCTTGTTCACAACACCACTAGAAACGAAGGTAATGGTGTTGGAGTGTTAATGGCAGGGCACGTAAAGGGTATCATGACACCAAATTTCCTTCTGCTAAGCTCCTGGGAATGGTCCGAGTAGAGAATAAAGGTGGCACCTATGTCTAGATTGGGGGTAGCAAATCTGCTGGATCTGCTCAGGCTTGTTGGAAGATCAAATGATCCTCTCTATAGCTGCTCTGTCTAGGCCGTCTGGAGCATGTTTACTGTGTGCTCTCACATAAGCCCAGTGAGAAAGGCCGAGATAGCAGGCAATTAATTGAAACTACCATTCTGCTTCTCATTCCAATGATGCGGCCCCTCTCAAAGTCTGGTAACTGGGTAAATTGTAATCAAGTGCATCATAGAGGCAGGTCTAGCAATCAGTCTCTCAATAAGAGGTACACTACACAAAAGTAGCCTCAGAGCCTTTTCATAGGGCTATTGCAGCCTCTGGTGATAAGACCCAGGATCTAATCCCACCCCAGCTGTAATCATTTCAATTTCTGCATGAGACAAAACTGCAGGACGAGTTTTGCCACTATCCGACATTTCTATCCATGTGCATTATTTTTTTTATTAATACATAATTTGAACTGTAACTACCAGTGACCATAGATTCTATTGTGTCTATTATGAGTATAGAGATACAGAACAAACAAGATGAACTGATCTGATGTATAAATGCACATTGGTTTATCTATGGCCACTGTTGGGAAAAATGGGTCGATAATGGACAACATCTGAAGAAAACAGTCAACATTATCCACTTAACCCATGTCAAGGGCCAACTTTCAGCTAAGGTTACACAGTGACTGTGGCCGCAACACATGGTTAAAGATTACCTTATTGCCCCACTATATAAGAAACTAATGTAGGTGCATACAGTCATGTTGTGACTCACAAGTTGCCGTTACCTGACAAGTCAAAGAAGTCCACATTATGCTTTGGTCTTCTTGGCGGAATACAGTCATGTAGTGTGCCCCATGGGGTCATATTTTACCCTACTTAAAAGTTTATCATTTGTTTTATCTACTATAAAACTACAAGGTTTTATTAAAAAACTTAACAAGTTTACACGCCATTAAAACTTTAAATTCGATAGAAAGGAATGCCACCTCAGCACCTCAATTGCCATCTTCAGCCGCAAGTTCACACGAGCACTTTTTACAGATGAACTGTGTTTCTGAGTGTGTTGCACACATACATTTTACACTTGTCACATGCTTGTATTTTTGCGTCCTCCTATTTAGAGTTGCGTAGCCCTTGTTTCTTGCTGGGTTTCTTGGGCAGCTTCTGGATTTTGTTCGTCAGATGGTGTGGACTCAGAGACAGGTTAAGGGTCTTCAACAAATCTACAGATTTATTATTAACTTTACTTTTGTTGCCACTTTCAGGTTGATGTATCTTCCGATGACTCTGCTGGCGTAATAAGTTCTTGTACAAGTTAGTGTAGGACTTCCTCTTTATTTTGAAATTCTTGTTCGTTTGCTGATTGTTAAACATGTAAACCAAATAGAATGCTCCATCAATACAAAAGGAAAGTGAAAGTTTAACTTTGTGTCCCCCTTGTGACCGTGGAGGTAGCACAGAACTAGAGCATAAGTGTCTACTTTACCTTCTGAGCTATTACAGTAGTATATAATACGGGTTTAGGTGAGAGGTCTCTCTTATTTTATAAGGATGATGATGATGATGATGATGATGATGGAAAGACCTAAGCAAGACCACAGCCTTACTTTGTTTTGGCATGTAAGAAACAAGAGAGTCATGTTGTGATTGAATCCAAAGATGGAACTATCAAAAGGTCTCGATTGTTTGGCTTTAAGCACCAAAGGAACTTCCATTGCAGGACTCTACTGAACAGCAATATTGTATTCCATACACACTCGCTCCTATTTGCCCTCACAATGTTTTACTACAAAAAAAAAAAAATTCGCGGCAAGGTCAATAATGACTTCTGGAGAGGTATCAGCCATTTCTAAAAACACAAAGTAACCTAAAAAAAGAACAATTAAAGTATCGAACATGACATTTGATACCTGACAGTCTTAAATGGATGCAGTGCTGCCCCAGCATGGTTGAGTAACTAAGTGAAAATTAGAGCTTGGAGGACTTTTCAAACCCAATGGTGAATACTGAGGATTAATCGCTTAGTGACCAATATGGCTTTTTAGGAAAGGCACTAGTGGGCTTTAAACCTGCACATACATCTTCTTAAGGTACTGGCTTGACTAACTCCTGACAGCCAGGCTTCTGCTCCAACTCCCAAGAGAAAAGAATCCTCAGATCCATACAGTTTATGATAACAAACCCCAAAAAGCAATAGCAGAACTGCTGCATGTTTTCCCGCCCCCCCCCCTTAAAAAAAAAGTTATCCAACACATTATATGTATTCAAAAAAAAAATTGAACTTGGCCCAATAACAAAAAACAATCCTGCATCTGGCTATGACAACACGCTAAGGGTCTTGCAATGCCACTATGAAAATTATTTGAGTCTTTAAGGCACAAAATAGGTAGTCAGTCACTAAGGGGTTAAGATAAGGATGGAGATAGGCTTCAACACTGCAACACTTGAGAATATGCACTATAATATTTCAACCCGTGGGTAAAAAAAATGTCTATCTTGTTCTTGGCCAGATTATAAATTGTCATAATGCAGCTGGCAGCTAAGGCACAAGAGAAAAATGATAGAAAAGATTTAAAAACCAAACACACTTTGATCCAGTGTGATGAAGCTGCTGTGGACATTTTTCGACTGGATCAGCAAAATAAGACAGTACTGTAAAACTAATGAAACCATGCACCAAACTAAATGAAACTAAATAAAGACAGGGGGCACTCGCTGGATGAGCACCAAGTTATTATGGAGGGGTATCTTGAATCAGCAAACACCTATAAAAGAATATTCTTCTCACTGCAAAAAGTTATCCTGGATGTGGTGTGCTGCAAAAATACTCTGTATACCTTCTAGATTAAAAAAAACATCTCTAAAAGGGTAAAACTATATTTCAATAAATCTGGTTATGCTCAAGATATCTTGGGTTATAAGGAATTGCTTAGGTAAGCTGTGAAGGTTGCTGAAGCTGACCAAAGTGTGGGACAATCTCCTTATGTTCTCGTTACCGACACACAGAATCCACTAAAATCAATAGTGATCCATTGCATTCTATGAGTTCCTGTGGTCCTCTGGAGTCGAGCGACCCTTTCAGTCAAGGAACTCATCGCAACATGGCCTCATTTGGTATATAGGTTATTTAGACTAGATCACTTTTCAGTGTTTGAAGGAGGTCTAGCTCAACCTTAAAAGTGGTTATCCCGATAAAGACTTATCACCTATCCATAGAATAAGTGATAAAAGTTTGATTGGGGGGAGCTTTCCACTGATACCCCACCGATTCCGAGAACGAAGGTCCCGTTACCTCCCTTTCTCTTTGCTGCAGCCCAGGAGAAGATTGAATAAAAGGGGCGGATTGAATGATGACAGACCGGTCAAGTATACTCAGTGCCGCTCCATTCAGCTTCAGCAGTGCTGAGGGGAGATAACCCAATGCTTGTACTCCTTCCTGCAGATGGTGATAAATGTCTATTCTGGGTTAACCATTTTAAGTCCTATCCTGCTATATAAAGTGCCTTTTACATGAGTAGATAAACTGTCTAAAACGAGTGCCAACTGACGATACAGGAAGTCAATCGGCGCTTGATTACTTTGTTTAATGTAGAAATGATCATGGGGGGGTTTTGTACAGACAATAGTTCATGTGATTGTTCCTTCTCCCTTCTGTTATATACACAATATTATCGGCAGCACGCCCGTTACACAAGGGGAAGCGCTGTTGAGAAAGAATAACTTCTTATAAAAGATGCAATCGATGATAAATAAGCGCCTTATCTTCGGGTGGTTGATCGGTGGACATGTTTACACTGGGCAGGGAATGTGAACGAATATTCATAGGAATTAGGGATCGTGTAAACAGCCCTTAAAGAACCCCCAAAAAGTGGTCCTAAAGTGTGAAGAGAATATCAGTTATAAAAGTTGTATGACTATGAAGCCAATTCTGATCTAAAGATGGGGTTTTTGCATTTCATCTCTCAGATTAATAACCCATGAATTTATCTAAACCTGTAATTTATCTGACAGAGAAATCGGACCATATATCTGGAAAATTATTGTGCCAACTTAGGTCTTCTGAAAGTCAAAGCTTCATCTGAGTCACACACTTCCCTCCAAGTCTATTATACACAGCCCAATTTCTTTTTTGCCCAGTATTAGGCAGAGAATCCGGCTTTGTAAGAGGACATAAGTGTTCCAGTCAACCGCAAGCATTCTGTCTCTCATTAAGTCGTTAAGAGTAATAAGTTGGATCCCTCCTGCCATGAGGTGGTCAATATCACATAGGTGGCAGTTGGGTTGGAGAAATATTGAATGTTGCAGTTGATAAGAAGCCATCCGTATCTTACATTAATTCAGGAATCAACTGCTTAGGTGCCCAGTATTGGTGGCAGAGGCAGGTTTTGAAGATGGACAACTCTCTGTCCAACCATTAGCCATCTGCCGATACATGGCAGACTTTTACTTCTAGGATACCTTTTAAGACAACCAACAGAAGCATTAAAAGATTAAAAAAAAGTCTACTCCAACTTATGCACTTCGAAAAAGGTTATGAGTAGGAAATTTTACCATTAAAAAACCCCAAAGATTTTGAGACTACAGCAACAGAATATACTGTTATCCATTGTTAGACAGTGGGAAAGATTTATTGTCATTTGACATATTAAAAATGACATGCTCCAAGAATACGGCATATTCTTAATTTTGAAGATCAATATTGAAAATCTATTTTAAAGAAGTAGTCTAGCCGCATGATTTATTTTTTTTAAAGTCTCAGAACAATGTATAATAATAAAACTTTACCGATCCAACACTTCCTGGGTCCCCCGTTGCTACTTAATTTCTGATCTCCCCCGTGACTGCTGCAACCAATCACTAGCAATTGTGTGTCACGCTGTGTCGAGAGAGAGACCAAGAGGTAGAGGTCGTTGAGGGCCCTAGGAAAGGTTGGAATGTGAAAGGCAGGGGATCGTATGGGTGAGTATGACTTCATTATACATAGTTCTGAGGTTTTTTCAAATAAAGTTAAAACGGCAGGACAACCCCTTCAAGATCTGTGTCCTACTTGTCTATTTCTTTTGGCCGATTCTGTTGGATTCCAGCCAAAGCATCACTTCTAGTATACAAAAGTGCATAATAAGGCAACAACCCACTACCACATTATAGATGTGGCATTGTAACAATGGGCCCATTAAAAATATCCTAGAGAAAAGCAGCTAATGAATGCAAATCATATACAACTCCGACAGTTAACATTCATTAAATATTCCTACAATTCACAGATTGTAATAAAAAAAAAATCTTATCAGTTACTAAAACCTTATGTGTTCACTGTGGAACTGAACATGGCAATGTAGATATAGTTCATAAACTATATAGCAATTACATGTAAACAAACTGCTGTAAAAACAGCCATATACCACCTCTACATATTACTTTAATAGCAATATAAAAGTCTCTAAGGTCAAATCCTTTAAAAACTCCACTGCTGGTTCTGCAACAAGAACAGTAAAATGCAATATATACCCAGGCATAGAAGCCCTAACCCATAATGGTACTTTAGCACACATTTTGTCTCCACTTGCACCATCACAATATTCACATCATTACTGGCCATCTTAAATTCTGGTGTATCCTGGATTGGTCTGTGGAAATTACATCAATTTGTACAGCTATAGTCATTCTGTAGATTTGGGTGCAGAACTGTAGTGTTTAGGCCATCTTGCTTGAGTCGATATTCCTTAAGTCCTTTGGCAACTATGTGCCAAACTGTAGGTCCAGATTATTAGTAATGCATAAACCACTTGTGACACAAGCAGACAAAAAGACACCATCTTGTCTCCATCTATGGCAGACATCATGGTCTACCTCCATGCATAAGGCGGTTCGGGAGAGTTTTTGATCCTTCTTCTTCTTTGAGGTTTGTTATTCAAAGTAAGCTAGACTGTAAGCTGAACACAAAAGGCAGAGTACTTTTAGCAAAGAGAATGAGGCCTGTCAAGTCAGACAAGGTCTTATACCCGTACATTCATTCTTGCCCGTTCATATATCAAATTACAAGATTTTTGTCTGGTGTGACTTACTGTTCTTGGTTACCAGAACCATTAAAACAAAAGTTGATAAGTCTAGTTGATTCGCTTTTCTCTAGTTTTATAGAGAATATTCTGGCCTCCGGGAGTCTTCTTCAGTCCAATGTGCTAATATAAGTGGTTGCTATGCGGCACAGAAGTGTTGGGCTTGACTGAAGTGGTAGGAGGAAAAAGGATCCAATTCGCGGTCTCAGTAGTTTTCTCCGACAAGCTTCCAAGTTCCCTCGATCGCTCAAGAAACACCATCTTCTGAAATGACTAGACCGTCAGACTTTCCAGTCAGTGATGAATGTCTTCTCTCCTTCTAAACTGGAGTACACAGACATGGGGGATATAATATTAAACAGCTTAGTTTTAAAAAGCCAACCACATGTAAAGTGGATAGTTACACTTAACACTAAATATAATGGTCTAGACCTGTACAAATCAGTCCCCACTAAAGTAAGCCCGCTCTAAGAATCTAACATCCCTTCAAGTCTTCCTATCTAACTGTATATCTCTTAATCAAACCTTGTTTACAAGAGGGGTTATGGGTACGGCCAGCTTGTATATTAGTCCTTATGGTCTTTCCAAATATAGTCTTTTGTTGCTTTTTCATCAAAGATCTTTAGATGGTATTACTGATGTGATTATCTTCTCTCATGAGGTTGATTTCTTTAATAAGTGTGGGGATAGATGTGCTGTTCTCCATGAATTGCCAACTTTTGTTAGATCTTCAGAATTACTCTTTGCTTGGGCAAGCTTTCCGATTAGCCACCATAAGTACACACATGCACACACGCACAGTAAACAAACTAAAAAGATTTAAAAAACAAAAAAAACAATACAAGGTCTACTCTTACCCTGTTCTTAAAATAGTCATGCACAAAGACTGGGATCAGCCAAACCTGTTGACCGATCGATCATCTAATGTGTGCAATATGTTTGGATAGTGTTCAGCATATGACAGGAGAAAATGAAAAGTATCGGAGATAAATGAATTTCATCGTGCCCGATCCTTTGTTCTCGAGGGTGAGAAGCTGCCACTAGAGGTTCTGTCAGTAGCTTACTCTCCTCTCCCCACTGGAAATACATGCATGCTCGACCAAACTGAGTGGGCATGTGTATGGGGAGCTTGTTAGGAATAGTAGTTAGCTGAACAAGTGCCGGCTGACAACTATTGAGTGGTACAGCCATCTTTACGCATCACATGAGCATTTGGCGTTTTCTTCAATATCTTCTCAAGAGCCTAGCCTGATAATTTATTCATTTGGAAGCATAAAGTACTGAAACGACATCTTAAACTGTAAGGCTAAACCTTTTGCAATCAACATTGTCCGATACATACTCCTGTTAGAGAGCAGATACTGAACTGGACTAAGTAGAAAGTGCGAGAATTCTTATCTCACACTTTAGAAACTGCATGATGGTATTTTGATCTACCAACGCCATTGATTCCATAAGAGCAAAAGTTACAATTATGCATTTAGTACAAAAGTGTTAATTACTGGCATGCACTGTCTTAACCTGGGGTGTCCTAAATAGAAAGATGCCCATACGCATTAGACTAACATTTTTAAAAATGGAAAACTTCAGCCAAATGATCATTCAGCTGGTCAAGTTTTACAACAAAACAGTTTATCCGACAGATGACAGACGGTCATCGTCTGGAAAGAGGTCAGCCTCGTTAGAGATTTGTCAGATATTTGCTTTCGTACTGTATGTGAACGAACATTCTCAAAAAACTTCATTCATCATTCGCTGGGGGTTATTGAACATGTATGGCCAATTTGAACAATTATAATGGCCAATATGGATTAAAATATGTATAGCTGTGAAATGATCATTGGTTCAACGGCTGCTCAACCATCAACCAACGTCTATCCAATGAGGAAAAATTGGCTGCAGACACCACTGTTTTTTATAATGATGGTAGAAGGAAAGTCCATTGAGGAATACATTTGTGAATATCTTATCACAAAGTAATGAACCTATAATTTGTTTCATCTAAAAACTCAAAATGCGAGACACATTTTGCTTCCAAAATGGCCCTGCATTTTAATTATTCCATGGACTTTTAAGCTAAACTCCCAGCCTTTAGATTTATACTGGTACAAATCAATGAGGCAACACCCATCCAAACCTTGAGAATCAAGGTTTAGTTTGTTTAGGAACCACTTGCATATTCATATGTCCCTCACAAGTGATATAAACAGAGCATTTCATACAGATGCTAATTACCCAGGTCAATGTCAACTACATATTAACACTTGCAGGACAGGATACCAGCTTTATGGCACAACTGTTAAGACTCTGTTCACACTAGCATCATTGGTGTGTGTTCTTAATGGAGCCATGACATTTCAGTTTTAAACTTGATCCCAACAAATCCTGAAGATTACTAAATGACTTATAAAAAGGGATCATTTGGAAACTAAGTCTTCAAAATACAACAAAAAAAAACAAAAAAAAAACAATAAAACATTGTAACCCCAAGAGTGGAGAAACGCCAGAGTGGACAGAGTCTAAGCTTTCTCTTAATAATATCAAGTAGACAATGGATATAACAGAATTAGTTTGTTTTAATCAATTCCAAAGCCTTGAGACGCGTTAACCCTAACAACTAACGCCATACGCAAACCAAGTCCTATAAAACACAAGTCAAATACTACTATGGTACTTGCAGAGTTCCGATTTTAGTCCCAGCCCAGATTGAAATTAAATGTCAAAGTCAACAAAAGACTCATCTTACTAAAACGTCAAGTACAACATACACAAGAGAACTCTACCAAGAAAGGAAACTCCCTGCACTACCATATATTAAGGTTTCTTCAGCACTTTTTCCATCGCCCATTATCAACCTGACAGTCATGGTGGTGTATCAGAGGAGTTAGCATACCAGAGTTCCAAAATGTACACTTTTAGGTCTCTTCTCATATTTTCATATTCTTTTGTGGTCACTTAAAATAATTACTACGACTATGTTTCTGCCCAATCACAGTCTGGAAGACCATAAAAAAAACCCAAAAAATCCCATTACAATTTTAAGACTTTGATGGCGATTGCCAACTCTTGCAAAGCAACCTACATCCATAACCACCAGGAATTTCAGGATGATGCTATTTAGCATAGAGTTAAAGCTACTGAAGGTAAACTCCTAAAGATAGTTGGGAGTTTACCGGTTTAAAAAAAAAATCAAAAGAAATATGTCAATGAAACAAATTTTATACCAAACATTTTATTTCCATAACAAACATTTCCTGAACTCTTTTAAAAATTAATTTTGAGTAGAATGACAAAAAAAAAAAATAAGGGAAAATTATTTACATATAGGAAAGGGATATTTACACAAAATAAAATGTAAACTTTTTAAAATATAATTATTACAAATAAAATCAGAATTACAAATAGGCGAGTGGGATACTTAAAAAATAAGGCATTTTCTTTTTTAAATCACAGCTCAAATTTAGTTGGTGTGAACCACGCAACTATAGAAGAAAAGCCTCACACACGTATCTAGATGTGTAAAGCGTACAGATTTTTATCAAAATCATTTTCCTTATTTACATTCATTGAACACATTCTCACAAGCAATGTACTTCCATCAACGGATTTCTTAAAAGCTACACCAAGACCTGGTGCCTTTTACTTTTTTTTCTTAAATACTGATGTGTGTATTAACTATTTTAATTTGAACACTTCACTTCACGCATGGTGGACGTCGCCATAATACAACTATAACACAGTGGGGAAGAGAATGAGAAGCTCAAAACTGCATTTTAATTAAAAGAAGCTTACCCCCCTACAACAGTTGCCTCCACTGTGCATAGGTGAGAAGTCCACTAATATAAAAAGTGGTAAAACTTATTTATAAATGCCTTTTTTCCTCTTTATAACTTATATTTAAAATGGGACCGATACAAATAAAATAAAATAAAAGGATCCTATCTACTGCCAGATGAGTCTAGACATACTAGCAGCAACAGGACAAATCTAGAAACCGAAACATCACACATAGCCACCGCACTCGACCTAGGCGTTATGTTACAAAGTTCAGTTCCCTAGCAGAGCCACATCCATTAAATCATCCTCTTCACCGATTAGGTAACCCGGACTTGGACGGGCTGCTCTTTCTGATTGTAAAAGTGAGCCACCACCCATGGATAATGTAGGCTCAGAAGATATTGGTGACTTGGACCAACTTTCAGGCTTCATACTGTAGGATTTCTTCTTTTCTCTATCCCGATCCTTGTCTTTCAACCGTTTCTTTTCTTTTTTATGTTTTTTGTGCTTCTCTGCACTATACTCTGGCTGTGTTCGGCCACCTCCACCATCATCTGAGCTGGGACTATTCTGATAAGATTTCTCAGCAATTGAAGAAGAGCCTGACTCGCTTTCACTATCAAGGGTTTGAGGGGTATATGCTGGTGATTTATTGTGGCTTGGTGAGCAACGTTCATGCTTCGGGGTCGAACCGCTAATCAAGGGTGACCCATAGCTTTTCGGGATTTGTGTTCTCAAGCCGTCCCCGCTTCCTTCTCCAGGCTTCTGTAGGGTTACTTTTGCTTTAATGCTAGGTGACCCTCCATCGTGCTTGCTGATAATAATTTTGGCTACTCCAGTACTTCCAGAGGCCTTTGAGTCTCCTTTCTTGGATGACTCAGAGGATCCACCAGAGACTGAAACTTTTGATTTGTCTTTCTCACTCTTTTCACGCTTAACGGGAAATTCACCTCCCACAAGTCCATGTTTTGAGGACATTACGTGGCTAGGGGCTCCAGGGTTTCCTCCCCCTCCAGGTGCCTCCATAGGATCCTCTGAACCTGGACCTCCGGTACCGACACCATGTTTGAGTTTATCTATAACAGCAATTAGTGAAGGTTTTTTATTTCTGCTTGGGGACTTCCCTTTTGAGCTACCATGAAGGTTCTGAGACACAGCGGAGCCACCTGAAAAAGAGGATGACGACGATGACGAAGATGAGGACGACGATGAAGAGGATGAAGATGAGGAGGAGTTTGGCTTCTGCGAAAGAGATCCTGAAGAAACTAGACCAGATGAGGACTTCATAGTGGAGTTTGGACCTCCCCCTGACAAATGAGAGCTCCCTGAACCAATAGGTGACTTAGCTTTTGATGATGGAGGAGTCCCTGGCATTGGTTTCATTGGGGAAGATAATTTGTCAGAGCCACCAGATGGTCTGGAGTGTGAAGGAGAAATGTTTGGCTTGGAAAGCGAGGGGTTCATTAATACTGATGGCTTTCCTTGTGGCTTTGTCTTGCTACTACCAGAACTACTACTTCCACTTCCTAGCCCATGCTTAGTGATGGGAGAAGATCCTTGCTTGCCTATCGACTGAGAGCTACTTTTGGACTGGCTACTCCCAGATCCAGTTGGACCGGTATACATTCCACTCCCTCCGCTGCCCATCTTTATTCCAGATGACCCATCGGACTTGCTGTTCTTAATTTTTCCAGAGGCAGAAGAGGAGGATGATGAGGAGTGGCCATGATGGCTTTTGCTACTCGACGAGTTTCCTGAACCACTGCTTGAATACTGACTATGAGAAGTTGGCTTCCCAACGCTCATCGTACCTTTAGGAATTTGAATGGTGATCTTGGGTATTGGGGGAGTGGCCATGCCAGGAGGAGTCTGAGATCTTCCCGACGTTCCTGGAGACTTTGAACCACCAGTACTAGTAGGTGGGGTAAATGGACGATTGGCAATGTGTGAAGGCGATTTTCCTTCAGATTCTTTCTTGCGTTTGGGTGGCTTTTCTTTACTTTTACCATCACTGGAAGGTGTTCTGCTGCGCTTTCCAGATTTTGTGTCTAGGCCTGCACCCTGAATTCCACTCAACCCACCTCCACCCCCTCCCCCATTGCTTCCCTCTTTCATTCTCTGTTTTTGTGGCCTATCTTTTGTCAACTCTCCAAGTAACGGGCTCTGACTTCTACTATGCGATTCAAGAATGTCCACCCCACCAAGCCCCTTGCCACCTCCAATGATACTAAAATCTACTGTTTCAGTTGCTGGCCCTACCTTGTACTTGCCTTCACTCCCATCAACAGGAATTCCTGAAACTACACCCAGTGATAGCCCCTGCCCAGAAAAGTCCTGCCCAGAAAAATCATGATCGTCGCTCTGGCTGCTGTCGTCATTGAAGTCATCTGTAAAGCCGCTTTGGCTGTTCAATAGTTCTGGGTTAAAATCCACACTGTGGAAGAAATTATTAGAAGAGTCACTATTTGGGCTTCCGTTTGCTTCTGCAATGAGATCTGCGGCATCCGCATAAGGATTATCTCCACCACCTGCACTATCCACTGGAAAGACATCTGTATCAAAGAGGGTGCTCTGAGAGTGACCAGAGCTTGAGGAGTCTCTAACAGGAGTACCAAGATTGGGGCAATCGTCTCCAGCCCCTGGAAGCTTTGAAGCTTCCTCTGCTATGTCCGAGAGTATATCCGTAACATCTGGAATAATCGTGTCAGTGCTAGGCAGCCTCACAATTCTTGGCATACCAGACTGGGTATGAGACATCGGCTGCTGGTACACAGTAGGGGGTGTGCCACACTGGCTAGGTGCTGGTGTAATATGTGGTGTGTCTAGGGCATCACCTGCCATGCTCACATCGAATATTGGATTTTGTGAGTCCACATCCATGGAAAAGAGCTCCCTTTGAAAGTCATCTTCAGTTTGGTTTTTCATCTTTTCTGTCCTAGGTCTCTTCTTCTTGGGTTTTCCAGTTCCTGATGGGCCTAGATCTGTGCGAGGAGATCCAGAAGAGTTCTGTCTTTCCAGAGGACTACTGCCATACAACGATGAAAAGTCCTGTGCTGGGTTGTCCTTGAGTAAGTTCATTAGCATGGGATGATTTTTAGTATTGCTAGCTGGAGATGAAACAGGAGGTGGGGTATGATGGGGCGGTGTGGGACTTGAACCTATATTTCCACCCACATTTCCAGTGATCTGAAGAAGGCTTGTTAGTATAGGATTCTGAGTTACTTTGTTGTAGTCATCCCCATGCCCTGTGGAATCATGCCGCTCTTTTATACCCATGTGACCAATATTATTCATGTTGAAGAGAGCAGTTATGGATCCTGAGTTATAGGAGCTGGTTGGGGTGGTGATTAAGTTAGAAGAGCCGGTGGTCATTCCGTAGCCTGGACTACTGGCCGGAGGAAGGTTTTTCTTCACCATATCTTCCACAGTTTCTGCTATCAGTGACAGTGCAGGTGTATCAGCCTGGATGGTCTCAGCTTTCCTACGAATGGCTCGCATGGTCACGGGGATGGACATGCACCTATGTAACAAAAAGAAGAAAAATATAATGGTCTTCAAATTAAAAAAAACCAAAACAACATTATACACCATACTTAAGAGGATTTATTCCCTGGAGAAACAAGTCTCCAACGAACATATACTGAATGGCCACTTTATTAGGAGACACTTGCTCTTTCACGAATGGAGCTTTCCTGGATGCAAATTAGATCCATGACCCAAAGTGCCGCATTAAAATCAAGTGATAAGTTTTCCATGGACCAGTTTCAGGGTAAATTCAGATTATAATGCTCGATTTACGAATCTAAACAACTTCCAAAAAGCCCTGGTCATCAGTGCTAGTCTAGCCACGGCCACTTTCAAAAACTGTCAATCTTGTGGGGTTTCCCCATACATAAAGTATGTAGAGTACAGACAAAATGGTGTGATCGAAGAAAAGCATCCAGCAAAAGGGGACCATATGGATGTAACAACTCTCAATGAAAGGGGTTAGAGGAGGATGTCAAGAATTGTTCTGCTAAAAAGGTGGTGCACAGTCAAGCACGCTGCAGACGTATACAGCAAAGATGTTCCAACTAACGTCTCTAAAGCACAAACTCATCAAATCTTAGAACGGATGGACTATAACAGCAAACAAAGATTTCCAGCGCTATTGCGTTGTAAGAGAAACATAAAGATGAGAATCAAGTGGGCAATAGGGCGCAAAAACCAGTATCATGGAGCAGTGGAAAAATCATCGCCTGGTCAGATGAATCCAGATATCTGTTGCACCGTGCTGATAGGACGACAGAGTTTGGTACAAGCAGTATAAATTGATGACTGGCCTCTATATAATTAGCAGCAAATACAAGAAGCTTCCTGTCCGCATGGGCCAATCTAACTGTAGAACGATTTCCACGCATACCCTGTTTCCCTGAAAATAAGACATACCCTGAAAATAAGACATAGCATGATTTTCCAGAAGTTTTGAGGATGCAAAATGATTCTTCAGGCTTTTTGAGGACGCTTGAAATAGAAGCCCTACTCTAAACTTAAGCCCTGCTAACAGTTAATTAAAAAAGTCAATTTAAATAGTGTCCAGGCAGCTATATATGTAAAAAAGTTAAACCTTTTTGAACAAAAATTAATATAAGACACTGTCTTATTTTCGGGGAAACACGGTAGTAGAATCTATGCGACAATTAACTGCTGCATTCTGAAGTCTAAATGAGGTCCAAGCACCACTAGATGGGGGACTCCAATAAAGTAGCCACTCAGTGTACAATAGGATATACGATTGTACAATACAGTGAAACGCTATGCTGTCCGCTTTACCTTTGGAAAATAGCTAGTTTCGTTTTTCAGCCCATTACAAAGCCCCAATAAAATACAGCATAACATGTTATTACAGCAAGGAAGTCAGACTCTTTCCATCACTCAGGATAAACCTGTGCAACATCCTTTTTCGGCATCACTGACTGATGAACAGCAAGAAAGGAATGTCAATTAGTAATTAAATAAAACTAAAACATTCTGAAGGTCATAAATCCCAATCCTAAGAGAGACCGTAATTCATTGTACATCTGAGAATTTCCTGTGGTTAATTAAGGGATGTCAACGGATAAGAAGATTTATTACTAGAGCGATATCTAGTACATCATACAGAATATCTACCCAAGTACAATCACACACCTGAAGTGTAATGAAGGTGTACACACTAGACCTTACTTCTTGGGACTCATTAGAGGATGGGGGTTGCAATAAGGGTAAACAACCATTAAATAACAATTGCTAACCTGTTAAAAGGGAATCCGTCATCACTTTTGAGCACCATAAACTACATTATGGTCTCAAAGGTGAGGAAACAGGGAGTCCAGGGAGCAATTTCATACTCACCGGGCACCCAGTCCCAGCACTGTGTCCGGCGCTGCAGAGGTATTGTTCCAAGTTCCTATGAAGTCGGCACATGTGAACACAACGCGACTCTTTTCAGATAGCTCCATGCGATCGCTCTTCTACAAAGATGAACGTTAGAAAGTGTGCACAGTGCAGTCTGAAAAGTGCCAAGCTGTTTGCCCGCCAAGTTCTCAAGGACATAGAGCAGGGAACGAGCCACCCAGTGAGAGTGAAAACACTGTTCCCTGGACTCGCCATTTCCTCACCTTTTAGCCCAATAAGCAGAATGGAAAGAAAAAGTGACCCCAGCGCTTGGGTTGACCCAAAAGATCCGAGCTGCTCTCCACTTGAGGATTTGGAGGAAGAATTTCCCATATTTAAGGCTTTCTTGGACCAGGAGGTACTAGTGGGGTGCCCGTCATACATGGGGCCTCACTCAGTACCGGGTAAGTCCATTTGAGTATTCACTCATTTCACTATATGCCTGTAGGAGCGCTGGTCTGACCTTTGCATACCTTATTTTAGCCCAATAATGACGTTTATGGGGCTCAAAGATGATGACAGGTTCCCTGTAAGTTTGAAGGTGTTCTGTAAGGATCTTCAAATAATCTTGAAAGTCAGGAAACGTAACTCCTAGGCCCCATTACAAAATCTATAACTGGAGTCCCCACCTATCGTATGCCATTAATAATTCTGCCACCCCTCAATCCCTATAGTTATGCCCCTAGAGGGAACTAAAATTTACGACCCTTGCAATCTTGAATGAACACATTGTATCTGCCTCATGACATTGTAATGTAGGGTCACAGTTCAACCTTCTATATGATTTTGAGAGGAAATTCACAAATAGCATCACTCGCTACAGTCGCTGTTCAATAACGTCAGCCATAGTGACCCCAATAATAGCCCCAGCCACAGGACCCCCTGACAGCAAATAACAAAAAAAAGACACTAAACCATCACATACATCAAGAAGAGATCCATATTAGCTACTCATTATATGCAATAAATAGCTATGTATAGAATTCTCCGAGTAGTTATGCACATTACATTTAAAACTGCAGGTTCACTTTTAGGGACACCGGACACACATAACAAAACATTTACCTCTGAACCACTTTGGTGATGAAATCATCCGTACAGATGAGAGCATCAGAGAGACCTTTGTACAGCTTACAGGATACATGGGTGGAATCCTGAATGTCCATCACAACTGCATGAGAAACAAGGTCAATCAATAATGAAGCACAGAAACATTGACCTAAACAAGACCCGTCACGTCCTCTGACCACCGAGGCAGGCTGGATAGCTTTACAGCCAATTCCCCACTGAATTCAAACACCAATTTTTTTTTTCTTATCCGTGCTGGCTGCCATTACATACGGAACATGGCAGTAGTCTTCGGTCAGGTGGGCGGTTTCTACTGCTGATTGTCAATGAATGACCTTACGTTAGCTTGAGATTGAGCAACAAAGACCGCCTCACATGACAGAATAATAGTGCCGGGTTCCATATCCAATGGGGACTGGTGTGAGCGAACACGGTTTGTAGAACAAAAAGAAAGACTTGGCACTACTCTAAAACTTAAGTCTTAAACTATGCCCGCAATGGCTTCTGAGACCTATTGAGAGTATGGTCAAACATTAATAAGATACTTACCTAACCTAGGTAGAGGTACAGTGTATGAACACATTTCCATTTAAGCATAAGCCATGGCATTTCAGTGCTGTATAATGGAGTGTGCTTAAGGGGGTTCTGTCATTAAAAAAAAAAAATATATACTCACCTATTCTTCCCCATAAGTCTACTTACCTCATCTTCTCCCGTCTCCTGCAGTCCCCCCAGGTCACCTCACCTCCAGCTGGCTCATTCTTCTGATTCCTGTGACGAAGCATACATTCACAGACAGCCTTCCTTTAGCCCGGCAATGTACGTTGCATCACCATTTCACAGCCTAGGAAAGAGTGCCAAACTATCGCAGAGACTGTGCATGCGCGCTGCCACTGCAATAGATCAGCATTCCTTCCTAGGCAGTAAACGCTACGTCACAGGGACGTGACCTTCACTGACCTGTCAGAAGAAGAATGCAAGGAATGCAGGCTTCATAAAAAGAAAGAGAGGATCCGTCCGGCTTGCGGTGAGGTGACCTGGGGGACTGGAGAAGATCAGTGAGGAGAAGATGCAGTAAGACAGCTAGGTAAGAATAGGAAAGTATAGAATTTTTTTAATGACAAAACCCTTTTAAAGAAGGTTGTTTCATGTATCCAACCGCTCTATCTATGCAATATTAAGCCATGTGAAAGTCATAGAGAGTGTCCCCTATAGGAGATCTGGATGATTTGAGCCATTTATGTATTACAAGAAAGCTACTAGCCTGCTACCTCAGTACAATGTGTTTGTCAGCAATGTTGGGAGCCAGAGCCATATAAAAGGGGTTGTCTGTGGTCAAACAACCACTTTACGAAGTCTGGATTAATTCTGAAAACACCTGAAAATAATGGTCAGCGACAGCATTATTGAAATCTGAATTAGGAGGCATTACAACAGAAGACACAGCAAGATAGAGGTCACTCAGCAAAGCCAGACTTATAGTATGGGAGCTAGCCCTTTCATAACCTACTGCATAATTAAGTCACAGAAAGCACTTACCACAGACCAAAGAGTCGTTAACAGGATGTTGGAATGAGATACTGATGCAGGAATCCGAGAGGGGGGAAACCTCAAACTGCAAAAGGTTAGGGCAATCTATAGCAGAAAGCAAAAAGAAGCAAGGTTTATACAATATATTAGGGCTAATCCAAGATGATAATGTTTTCTATCTTCTACATCCAACCTGTAGGATTAATTGTGAAAACTTCCTAAGAGTATGGAAAATGGTACAAAAATTAACATATATTGGGAGGAGATGTAACGAGTGCAAGGAAAAAAAATAATTGCAGGAAATGCCCTTCGCAACCGCCAGGATGTAACTTGCATTTTCCAAAGAACCCGGATGGTCCTTCTCTTTTCTCCTGCACTAGTTTTGGTGGTATGGCAAGGTACCCATAATATGCTCATCTGAAACTGGCCTAAAACCAAACATTTGAAAATGCACTGAAATCCACTGGCTGCCAATAAGACTCTTCTGGGTGTGCATGTAAGCAGCCTAAACAGGATGGCAGTAGCATACCCTCTTTTACCACGGTGCGCTTCACACAGCTCCCAATCAGGGTATTACAAGCCATCTGATGTCGGATGAGGTTGAGGATGGTGGGGACACGTCCAGGGTGCTGAAATGGTATCTTACTCAGTAGGGTCCCCTGCAGACACCTCCCATCAGGGAGAGGGGCATCTTTATTCAGAAAATAGCAATGCTGCTGACCTGGCAGAGACTGGAGAAAATATCAAAACAGACAATTTAGCCTACATATTCACATATCGCTATGCTTTTCCCACTAGGGATACTTCTACACGGAACGATTGTTTGGCACTTAAGCCAAGATTATCACTCCACTGCACTCACACAGAAGCGATAATCCTTCAGTGAACAGAGGCAAAGGGCACTAGGGATCATTTTCGGCTGCCCGCCTCCGTTCATGGTAAACAGGCGGTCATTCATAAACGAACAGTAGCCTGTTTACATGGGCCGATCGCTACTTGATTTGTGTGCCTGCATAAACTGAACGACAAGCGAACGAATTCTATTTAGTTGTTGTCAGTGTTAAGCGATCCAGCGATAAACTGAACGATAACTGTTCCGTGTAAAAGAGCCCGAAAGACGTTACAATAAGATGTATACATACTGCATAGAATCGCATGTTGTGGTTCAAAGGCGAAGGCTCCTTATCTTTGGCCAGTTCAAACTGAGTGACCAATTCGTAGTGAGGAGAGAAGGTGGGCGGAGTTTCAAATAAAGGAATACCTATAGAAAATACAAGAAGATGTGATACTAACCAGATACATTTCAGTTAACAAAAAAGACTATAAAGAAATACTTTAAAGCAATGGCCCATTTACACGCAACGATTAACGATCAAAATTCGTTCAAACAAACTAATTTGAGCAATAACCATTCAATGTAAATGAGAAAAAAAGTCGATCATTATTACTTCACGGTTGTTTATCGCTGACTTTCAGTCAACGAAAAAACTAATCGCTGGCTTCTCGTTACGTGTAAATGATCCCCGCTCACAGCTTCATGTAGAAGGTGAAGCACTGAGCGAGAGGTCTTTCAGTCTAAATCCTCTGTACAGGCGCCGACGACCTTAACAGTGACGTCAGTGCTTGTGTTGTCATTTAACCGACTGTTGGCCCATGTAAAAGGGCTATAAACCCTCCGGTATTACATATGAGGAGGGATTAGAGCTGCCTGTAGGGGCGCAGTTCTCACCTGTGCAGTTCTGGATTTTCTGAATAAAAGCACTGGAGACAGGAATTGGTTGTGGAAACTTTAGGAAAAAGCAGGCAGGAAGGTCCACACTGTTGGTGTTGGTGACGGAGGAGAATGAAGGAGTTCTGCAATTGGAAGTCACTACTTGTTAATAAGAAGAGATGTTACTCTCATCAATTCTATTTATCAATTGCAGCTCACAGATATATGAAAGTGTAGGCCTTGTTTTATAGAGCTTATACAAGCATAGTGGAAAACTGCTTAAAAAGCACTTCCTTATAGGTCAATATCAAACAGATTCCATTTAGCAATGGGAGTGTTTCAATACTGCACATGCAAGACAACTAATATTACACTGAGGATAACCAGTGATGAAATCCAAAATTTACGGATCCGGATTTTGATGAGCAATTTCATAGCAGAACAGAGTTTCTCATTTGCGTGTATTGCAATGCAGTTTGTTATGTAAATCGTACTAAAAAAATATGGGATAAATCTGCGCTGTGTGAATATAACCTAAACAAAACCTCTAAGGCTGTATTACGCCTCATTGTCAAAGACTTTCCTCTTCAGCATCCACTCCAAGTTTTAGAATGAAATATTCAGGCTTCATAATCACCGTTACAGAGATGTGGTTAGTGCCTTAAAAGTGTTTTCCGGGACTCAATTATTGATGACCTACCTTAGCACAGGTTATTAATACCAGATTGGTAGGGATCAGATTACCGGCACTCCTGTTGATCAAATTTATGTCACAGGCACGGCTTAATAGGCAGAAATACATGACAATTTTTGTGGCCTTCAAAAGTCCTAGGCTACTGTGAGACCCAAATGGCACATCATGATCCCTCTTATCAGACCCTTTAAATGCCGCTGTGAAAACAGACAGCAGCATCGAAAATGGTTAGAGGCTGCAATCAGTTATTTCTGATCACAGCCTGGTGTCTGCTCCCTGCGCACATCCACTGTTCATGTGGCAGAAGTCACCCAGGTGTTAATCGTATGCATTTTTAATCTGACCTATCTTGGTTCTAATATACCTATGAATACTGCATGGTCTACAAATGGGAATGCCTTCTTACCCCTTATTGTCAATCGGATGTGAGCCCATGATGAGAGGAGCAATGGGTAGTTTGTACATTGCAGATGTGGCTTCAATAGTTACGGATACATTCAGACCAAGTGATCGAGGCAGTACTGAAAGAAAGAAAAAAATTATAATTATATTTTATATATATATATATATATATATATATATATATATATATATATATATATATATATATATATATATATATATATATATATATAAATAATGCTTTTTGACATAATTCATAATTAAGTTCAGTCGAGCAGATATTCGCTCGGCATGATTTGCACCATTTTCAGAAGGATACAATATACACAAACACCTCCTATATGGAGAATTCAGTCATCTACAGTTCTAGGGTGTCGATATCTGTACTTTTTGGGCTTTAATATGATATAGCCTTATTAAAAAACATGTGCATTTTATAATCCAAAGTCAGGGGAGCTAGGCTGCACCAGACCACCCTGATCATTTTATTATAAAGCATTAGTGCTATGTCCAAGTTATATTATAAAAATGTACAAAAGGCAGGAAAGGTTTAGATTTAACAAACTACAGCAAACTCACGGTTCAGTTCCAGTGCTGCTGCTTGCGTACTAATTATCGGCCTTTGTTAAATTGCTTGCGGCGGTGACATCTATATATATATATATATATATATATATATATATATATATATATATATATATATATATATATATATATATATATATATATATATATATATATATATATATATATATAAAGCTGAAAGCCCTGACTGACTGACTCGCCAAAAGTTCTCCAACTTCCCGATGTCGTAGAAACATGAAATTTGGCGCAAGCATAGATTATCTCCAAAATAGGAAAAGAAATTGGGTCCCAACTCAATTATTCAATTCTAGCGCAAAAGAATTGGCGTCGAAATTTAACGTACATAATCTCTCACTTCCCAATGTCATAGAAACGGGAAATTTGGCAGGAGCATTGATTATGTCATAAATAGGAAAAGTTAATGGGTCCCAACTCCATTATTCAATTCTATGCGCAAAAGAATTAGCGTCCAAATTTTACGTGCAGAATGTAATTTTCTCACTTTCCGGTGTCATAGAAACGGGAAATTTGGCACGAGCATTGGTTATGTCATAAATAGGAAAAGCTAATGGGTCCCAACTCGATTATTCAATTCTATGCGCAAAAGAATTAGCATCCAAATTTTACGTACGGAATCTAATTTTCTCACATTCCGGTGTCATAGAAACGGGAAAATTGGCACGAGCATTGATTATGTCATAAATAGGAAAAGTTAATGGGTCCCAACTCCATTATTCAATTCTATGCGCAAAAGAATTAGCGTCCAAATTTTACGTACGGAATCTAATTTTCTCACTTTCCGGTGTCATAGAAACGTGAAATTTGGCACGAGCATTGATTATGTCATAAATAGGAAAAGCTAATGGGTCCCAACTCGATTATTCAATTCTATGCGCAAAAGAATTAGCGTCCAAATTTTACGTGCGGAATGTAATTTTTTCACTTTCCGGTGTCATAGAAACAGGAAATTTGGCACGAGCATTGATTATGTTATAAATAGGGAAAGCTAATGGGTCCCAACTCCATTATTCAATTCTAGCGCAAAAGAATTAGCGTCCAAATTTTACATACATAATCCAAATCTCTCACTTCCCAATGTCATAGAAACATGAAATTTGGCACAAGCATTGATTGTGTCATAAATATGAAAAGTTAATAGGTCCCAACTCGATTATTCAATTCTAAGCGCAAAAGAATTAGTGTCCAAATTTTATGTATGTAATCTAATTCTCTCACTTCCTGATGTCATTTTATATGAAGGAAACGTCACATGGTTACCTCCACGTGGTGTTTCCTGGGTAACGCAGAGAACTATGCAAAATGGTGAACATATGTTTTTCCTCAGTATCTCTAAAGTAAGCACGACTTCATAAGATTTTCCGTGTGAACACCAGATAAACACCAGCACCAAATTAACTCGGGCGAAGCTGGGTATATCAGCTAGTTTTGTATAAACGTGGCTTCATTGATGTACAGCTTGAGACCACTGTGGCCAGTGATTGGCTGTAGCAGTCACATGAGTATATGAACACATCACCGCTGCAATCAATGTAAGCAAAAGGCTAATGGTGAGAACAGAAGCGGCGGTGCTGGACTAGGAGAATAAAGCAGCAAGTATGTCAGTTTATAGTTTTTAAAGGGGTTCTGACACGAATAATGTTTTTATGCTTTAGCAGCCATTGTTCCCTGGTCTGCCTAATGGACACAAGGAACCCATGATTTTTGGCTGCTAAAGCATAAAAACCTAATACTTACCTTTTCTTCTGTTGTTGTCCTCCGGAGGTCATCTCCCAGCAGGCTCTTCTTCTTCCTCCGACGAGCCGCGCCCCTCCGGGAATCCGTGCATGCGCAGAAGACAGGTGCCCTCTGACAGGAGTCAGGACGGGACGCCTCTCCACTGTGCACACGCAGAACAGGGAGTTCAGCCAGGACGGACGGGCCACCCACAGCAAGCACTGCTTGTGACGTGGGGCCCGTCCGGTGACCTGGGAAGTGGCTGACAGACGGAGCAGAACCGGAAGCAGTCATTTTGACCGCTCCAGCTCTGCTTCCAGAAGCTGTAAAGGAAGATGCAGAATGGAGGGGACATCACTGATGATCGGTCCTGGCCAGCAAGGTAAGTAAATTTATTTTTTTTTTCATGTCAGAACCCCTTTAAAGGGGTTGTCCCACGCCGAAACGGGTTTTTTTTTAATTCAATAGGCCCCCCGTTCGGCGCGAGACAAACCCAATGCATGTGTTAAAAAAAAAACCAACGTTTAGTACTTACCCGAATCCCCGCGCTGTGGCGACTTCTTCCTTACCTTACTAAGATGGCCGCTGGGATCTTCACCCACGATGCACCGCGGGTCTTCTCCCATGGTGCACCGTGGGCTCTGTGCGGTCCATTGCCGATTCCAGCCTCCTGATTGGCTGGAATCGGCACACGTGACGGGGCGGAGCTACGAGGACCAGCTCTCCGGCACGAGCGGCCCCATTCACCAGGGAGAAGACCGGACTGCGCAAGCGCGTCTAATCGGGCGATTAGACGCTGAAATTAGACGGCACCATGGAGATGAGGATGCTAGCAACGGAACAGGTAAGTGAATAACTTCTTATAACTTCTGTATGGCTCATAATTAATGCACAATGTACATTACAAAGTGCATTAATATGGCCATACAGAAGTGCTGAACCCCACTTGCTTTCTCGGGACAACCCCTTTAACATCTTTTAGCTGCCTATTTTTATGGAACTCGAAAACCTCCATTACACCTTTCTCTGCCCTAGACCATCAAAGAAGCAACCCCTCCACTACCCTAGAGCACCAAGGAAGCAGGCATTATGACATGGTGTATCTTCCATTCCATAGATGACTGCATTAAAAGGGGTCGTGCCATAGGATAGGGGATCGGACTCTTGGGAACCCCATCGATCTCAAGAAAGGACGTTCCCAAGGTTCCTGAGTGAACTGGGTGGAGATCGCACATGCGAGACGATGCTCCATTCATTTCAAAGGAAGTACTGCAAATTGCCAATTATGAACACTCAGCAATCTCCGGAGCTGTAATTAAAATGAACGGAACAAAAGCGCCCATGTAATTGCTGCTTCATTCATGTAGGGGCCTTCAGGACCACTATTCTTCATATTGTTGGGGAGTCCCAGCGGTTGAACCCTACGATCATAAAGTTATGCCCTGTCCTGTGGATAGAAGAGAACTTTATAACTTGGCGCAACCTCTTTTAACCTGTAAACTACCAAAGACCACCAAAAAAGCTAGTACTAAACTTCCCAGTGACAAACCACTAAGGACGATTGCATTAACCCTAGGATACGTTTTATAACTCACCATGTCCTTCATTGAGTGTTATTGTAGCACCTGTGGCATCGTCAAAAAGGTCATATGGAGTGACGTAATACTTTAAATTCATAACATGACCTAAAATGACAGATATGTAATGGGTATCTCATTAGAATCTTGGACCTTCTGTGCTTCAGGTTTCAAGAACAGTTCTCTTGCGCTTGTAGAGATTACCTCCACTTCTTGGCGTCAGATGCCCAACAGTTCCCTGTAATATCTTGTCCAACACGCTGGCATTGGTTACCTGCCTGTAAGACATACACATTGCAATAATCCGTTACTAAATGTGTTTCTCGAAAAGTATCTATTTTGGATTGTCATTTAATTGCGAGAGGTCACGTGTACCGTTGTACTCACCAGTACATTGCTGCCATTTTTGTGAGGTCCATTTCCAGAGACTGAAGCGCTGCAAACAATTTTCTACGAAGAAAACAACAACCTGTCAGACAGATTCATTCACCATGCATTCCGTGTATGACCCACCAGGTAGTGTTCACTTACTTATCTCCTGGCATCTTGTACAGGTTCACCAGGCTCTTCAAATACTGAGAAAAATCCTCAAAATTCTTATCCCTGATGAAAAAACAAGTATATTAGCAAATATGTATTACAATTTGGATTCATATTATGTCTTATGGTACTTTTACATGGGATGACTCGCTCCTATTCTTTTACACAGGAGAGGTAAGTCGCTTAACAAATGGAGGCAGGGTGCGACAGAGATCTTTCGGCCGCCCGCCCGCCGTTTATAGAGGAATGACTGCCTGTTTACATGGGCCAATAGTCGCTTGGTTTTTAGGTGCGTACTCCATTCAACCAATGACCTAAAACGGAGGATGCTTTTACATGGGACGATCTGTCAGGCAGCAGATACCCAACAGATCATCCCAGTGATAATCGTTGCTGTGCTTTTACACAGGAAGGATCATCGCTGACTGAACCCAGGCAGAGCGGGCCAGGGATCTTCCAGCCCGCCCACCTCAATTCACAGTAAACAGACAGTTGTTCATAAGTGAATGACTGCCTGTTTACACAAAATAATACATCAGTTCCTGCATGCAGAAAAAAGTGAACGGAAGACGAAAGACAAGTGAATGACCTCTAATTTGTTGCTCAATACGTGCATGCATTTACACTAAACGAATTGTTCAGCTTCTCACTGGATCGCGAGAATCTGAACTATAATCGTCATGTATAAAACCATCTTAAGATGCACTGTGGTCTGAACCTCACACTTCTGCCTCCAAAAACTTTTCCCAAGCTTCACCAGTTCTCTGGAATGCGCTATCCCAGAAAATCAGGCTAAAAACAGTTGTCCCACTACTAGCTATAGATGACTTCTACTCAGGCGGGATGATCTATAGCAGATTGGTAGGGGTCTGCCATGTGGGACTCTCTGGTGATCAACTGTTCCCTCAAGATGTACTCTTTGTGTACAAAGCTGTTTTGTTGCAGGAAGCAGACAGCTCTGTACATTGTGAAATGGCCTGGGTTGGTATTGCAGGCTGAGTCGCATTCAGGTCAAATAAGAAAAGACAACAAGAGTCCATAAGGATCAAAATCTGGCCAAGTTCCCCAGGAACTAGCCTTGCCTAGATAAAGCTGCCCATCCAGGGGAGGAGATCCACCTGAATAGGCAGAAGCACGCATACTGGGTAGCTTAGCAGACAATGAGAGGGCTGGTCGGCCCGTGGGGAAGCTGACGGTAAGATGAGGTATGGGCGAGGGAGGGAGTCTATAAGAAGAAGTTGCAGATGAGACATACTTACCTTCCCTGAAAAGGAAAAGCCACCTGCATAGAGGTCCAGCCTGATCCCTCATCATTTCTCACACCTCCCTTTGGTGGGGGAGCCGAGGGAAAGAGAGTGAGAAGATCTTTCTCTGTCGGGTCACAGAAAAGTTAGGGCTGTGTCTTTGAGAGGCAGGGAATCATCAGGGAACTTAGAGCAACCCTGATGTCCCTCGTCAGTAAGGTAGTAGGGGAATTCTGTCACCCTGTGAACCCCAAAAGGTCCAGGAAATTGCAGAATATGGGAGAGCTGCAGCAGGAGGTCTGCCTCCTATGGACACTAAGCTAAAACTGATTCAGCTTAGTGGCTGTAGGGAGAGGTAGGAGTTAACCCTTTCTTTGCTTAGCATCTGCTTCCTAGTGGCAGGAGCTATACCGGGGTAAAGATTATGATTAGAGATGAGCGAACGTACTTGGTAAGGCCGATTTCGCAATCGAGCACTGCGATTTTCGAGTACTTCACTACTCGGGTGAAAAGTACTCGGGGGCGCTGTGGGTGAGCGGGGGGTTGCAGAGGGGAGTGGGGGGGGGAGGGAGAGAGAGAGCTCCCACCTGTTCCGCGCTGCTACCCCCCGCTCCACCACGCCACGCCCCGCCCCACAGCGCCCCCGAGTACTTTTCACCCGAGTAGTGAAGTACTCGAAAATCGCGGTGCTCGATTGCGAAATCGACCTTACCGAGTATGTTCGCTCATCTCTAATTATGATGTAACCGTTAAAAGTATACCATTACTAAACATCTGTTACATCTTCTGTTTAATGTATACATTGTTAGCTTTTCCATAGGCAAAAAAAGTGATGTGAACAGGTCTTAATGAGGGGCAACACCCTGGAAAAACACTCCAACGACAAGCTTTTCTTTCTAACTTTTAAAAATGACCAATGAGAAGAATCCTCAAAGTGTGATGGTCCAAAATCTGGGAGCCCACCAATTATCAGAAATGAACCCAACTTTTTCTTTCTTGCCCAAGAGTTGGTTACAAATGTCAGGTTTTGGGAGGTCCACATTAACAGATACAAACTTACAGGCCATTTACACGGATCGATTATTGCTCAAAATTTGCTTATTTGAGGGATAATCGTTCAGTGCAAATGCAAAAATCACTCACTATTCGTTTGCAAGTTGTTATCGCAGACTTTCAATCAGCATAAAAACTAATCACTGGGTCGCTGGCTTCTTGTTCCATGTAAATTCTCCCCGATTCACATAGAAGAACCCAGTGATCCAGCGGCGAAGTCTGTCTAAACGCTCTGCGCGAGTACCAATGACCTTAGCGGTGGAGTCAGCGCTTGTGCAGTCATTTAGCAGACTGCCGTCCCATGTAAAAGGGCTGACTTCCCCAATATTACCATTATATGTAACAGTGGGGTACTTTATTCATAAGTGGACTACAGTACCCAATACTCTACTGGGTGAGCATTTGTGGCACCCATAGAGTGGACGGGAACTACCGTAGATTATTTCAGAGATCCTTAATTAATGAAAGGTAACCAACCTTAATTGCTGAACCAGTTCCGGACTGCTCTGAAAATGTAAAAACAAATAAATTTTACTACACCTACAATTCACTGGTTATGTCGAAAGCAGAGATAGCAGGACTCACTAACAAACACCTAAAAGTCTGTCGCAGTGCAAATATAAAGCAATTCTACTGCAGATAGACACCTAGCTATCATTGCATAAGCTATGGTAGACAGGTCACAGTGTGATATAGAGATATTGATAAAGCGTCCCCCAACTATCTGTAACCATGTGTCGCTCAGGACCTTGGAAAAGCTGAATGAATTAAATTTTCTAATCACTGGAGACCACCACTGGAGATCAGTGGTGGTCTGAGATGGCACACATCAACAGTCTGATCTGTTCATGTCTGTTCATGTCTCTATGCTATGTTAGAAGGCGGGTCATTCCATGCCAAGTGGACCAGTGGTCCCCACTCGGCCATCTCCGATTTTGCTGAAAATTTATAAGGATGTACATGTATGTTTGAAACGAGGTTCTGTAAAGTTCTAGGGCCAGATATCAAATACCTGGGACACTGTTGCCCTTTCACTGGAGGTCCCAATGAGCGCGCGGCTTCAGCTACGAGGATTTTGCAAACTTAAGCCATACTTTGGTTAAATATATCTCAAAACCAAAAACCATTGGTAATTTGTGCTTTGACCAGTACACCAAACAGCTATATGGCTTTGCACTGCTGCAATATCACGGTCAAAGCATATGTATTTGTGAAGATATTCACACCCACATATGATGAAAAATGTTAAATGATCAAATCTGACCTATTTTTAAGGTCAAATATCTAAAAAAGGGTACCCCTCAAATCTATTTATTTTGATATCAGTCGAAAGAGCAAATTTTTCTCTACAAGGATCATCATGTTATTTTTTGGAGTCTTTCAGTTTAAGAAAAGAAAAATGCCACTGAACATGGCGTTTTTAAACATACGCAATGAATGATAAATGCACTATTCAAACCCTTGCGTTGGTCCATGGTGGTTATACCACTACCAATTCCCTAAGAATTGGTATTATAATCCTATTAAGAATTGTAATAATGCCAAATCTTTTGAGAATTGGCAGCCCCATCGCCTAGGGGCCACGCCCGATAGCCGTGCAAGGCCAGCCACGGGCGGTCTCTTTATCACAGGTTCCGAAGCCTGAGGGTGGGTGTCTTAGCCTAGGATCCCAAGCCTAATATTGGGTCTCTTTTGTTGGTTCCCAAGCCATAATGTTCAGTCTAAGTGGTCTGGAACTGTTGCTGAATTTGCAACATAATTGGCTCCAAGAAGCTGTATTGTCGTCCCATTGCTGTTGCAGCTGGTGCTGGCAGTATTGCAATGATTGACTGCTCAGGAATCCAGCAGGTATCATTTCTCACAGGCCAGTGAAAGAAGCTAGCTGGTCCATGAGGATGCATGAAATTTATTAATGCATCATGGTCGTCGACTGAAATTTCAGATTTGGCATTATTACAATTCTTAATAGGATTATAATACCAATTCTTAGGGAATTGGTAGTGGTATAACCACCATGGACCAACGCAAGGGTTTGAATAGTGCATTTATCATTCATTGCGTATGTTTAAAAACGCCATGTTCAGTGGCATTTTTCTTTTCTTAAACTGAAAGACTCCAAAAAATAAAATGATGATCCTTGTAGAGAAAAATTTGCTCTTTCGACTGATATCAAAATAAATAGATTTGAGGGGTACCCTTTTTTAGATATTTGACCTTAAAAATAGGTCAGATTTGATCATTTAACATTTTTCATCATATGTGGGTGTGAATATCTTCACAAATACATATGCTTTGACCGTGATATTGCAGCAGTGCAAAGCCATGTAGCTGTTTGGTGTACAGAGCAAAGCACCGGTTACAAGTCGTTTTTGGTCTTGAGCTATACTTGGCCAAAGTTTGGTGTAAATGTCATGCGGCGTGATTTTCAAGCTACTTTGACACAAAATTGTGGCCGATATATTCTTTTGTGATAGCCGGTACTAATTTTTTTGTGTTCACCAGCAAAAGTTGAGCTAGTATGTCCAATTTCAGCATCATAGCCAGTATATTTCTATAATGCCTATGTGCCAAAGTTTGCAAAATCCTTGTAGCTGAAGCCGCGAGCTCAGTGGGACCTCCAGTGTAAAGGCGACAGTGCCACAGGTATTTAAGATCTGGAGCTAAAACTTCACAGAACCTCGTTTCAAACATATACATATATCTGAGTAAATTTTCAGCAAAATCGGAGACGGTCGAGTGGGGACGATTTTGAAAATTGGTCCAATTGATGTGGAATGACCCAGGCCGCAAATGCTATACTACTACTTTTACATTAGCACTTAGACTCACCATTGGACTTTCTCCCTGATGAGCAACTTTGACATCAGACAGCTGCCCCTCTGGATCTAGATGTACCTCTAGGTAGAAGAGGTCGGAGCTGATATAACACTCCGTGCCATTAGGACTTAAATGTGATGTAAGACTAGAGTCAAGAGAAAAAAAAATACACATCAGAACAGCGATCATCTGTCAAAGAGGCTGCAATGAACAATTATTAAACATAGGCTACACCATTTTTTGATTAATAACTGGGAGGTACAGTTTCTCCTTGTGGAGCAAGGCAAATTGGCAGAGAATCTTATAGGCTAGGACCGAAGGCTGTTCACCACAATAGTGAATACCAGCCAGGGTGCTGCAGCTCTCCGGCCAGTAATCACCCAGCAGCGCTGATCCCGGGTGCACACACTGACGGCAGTGTGTGCACCCTGGATCATTCTTCCCTGACCTCTCCTCCTTGATTCCACAGGGGGCAGACACTGCAGTCCGCAGCAGCGCCAAGAAAAGAGGGAGCGGTGCTTGGACGACAAGGAGGAGGTATGTACATGGGTCTCTGGGGAGCGCTATTACTAATGGGTCTAATATAGGGGACACTATTAGTAATAGTGTCCCCTGAATCAGCCCCAGTAGTAATATTATTACTACTGGGGCCAATATTACTACTGGGGCCAGTATAGGGGCCACCGTTACTACTGGGGTTTACAGTGAGTGTCCATATTTTTACTGTGGCCACTGTGGGGGTCACTATTACTACTGGGGCCGATATAGGGGACACTACCAGTATTACTACTGAGGCCACTGTGGGGGGGGGGGGGGTCACTTTTACTACTGGGACAAATATAGGGGACACTATTACTACTGAGGCCACTCTGCACGTGGCAGCATACCTCAAGCTGACTTAGGGTATGTTTACATGTGGTGGAAATGCTGCAGAACGTCCGCAGCGGAAATTTCCGTGGCAAATTACGTAGTATTACCGCATCAAAGAAACAATTGAAATCTGCGGCGCTCCCCCTCACCTCCTCTGTAGGCTGCTGTCAGCCTCCCAGGCTTCTGGTTTCCCAGCGGTCTGGTCAGGTGGGGCCCACTACAAGCCGTTGGGAACCAGAAGCCAGAGAACGCTGACAGCAGGAAGCCTTTGGAGGAGCATCACATTGTATGAAATCAGCTGCGAATACACGGCTGATTTCCAGTCAAAATCCGCAACAATGAAACTCCAGTGCTCCGGCTAGGAAAAGAAAAAAAATACATGGCGTTCCTCCCTGTCTATTTTGAATGGCTCCATGCATTTTATAACGACGAAGGTAAAAATCATACGTTGTGGTAAGCCCCGACCCCTGATATGTTGGCACTTTGCAATAAATAAGTCGCTTTTGGGTTGCAGTTTGGGCACTTGGTCTCTAAAAGGTTCGCCATCACTGGGGTAGGGCAATGCTCTTTGAGAAAAAAGGTATGCAAATTAGCTCGCATTCAAGAGTAAGAAAGCTGTGTCTCAAGGGACACAAAGGGTTGGACAGTGACTTAGAGTTGTTATCTAATACTTGGTACTAGAGAACCGGCTTTCTTTCTCCTGGATAAGAGCCAATTTGCATAGTTGAATAATGGGACATATACCAAATGGCCAAAAGTATGGAAACACCCTAAAAAATTAAGTGATTGGCCATTTCAACCACATCAACTGGTGCACAGGACAAAGAATCAAGTATACCATTTCAGCAGATTGGATGGGTCATTCTCGAGACTCCTAAAATGCTAAAATTTCTGTCCTGCTAGAGCGGAGCCCAAACAGAAATACAAAACGGTGGATCTGACAACTCCATATGACCATCAATGTTCAAAAGTACATATGGATTAGATGTACATATAGAATCCTACACCCCACAACCACCTTACCCATTTTGTCTTGCGATAGACTCCAGGCGGTCCGTCATGGCAGACAAGGAAGACACTGCAAACAGAAACGTCTTATTACTGCCCTATAAAACACTATCTTCCTTCCAGGGTATAAAAGACGCTCGCTCACCTTTTAAAGCTTTCTGTAGAGTTTCCAAGCAACTCACTAAGTGTTGGTGACCTCCAGGCATCATTCCTGTCCGCTTCTCCTGCAAAAAGAAGTACATTAGTACAAGAGTCCTACACACACAACAGCTAGAATAGGGTAAGATAACTCTAGCAGACGGAAAGCATAAACTAAAGGTTATCGTACCATAATCTGCCGAACCAGCTTAATTGTTTCAGGCCATGGTCGATTCTGGCTGTACTTGGCATGAAGGCGTTCCAGGAGGGAACTCATTTTGGCTGGGACCCTGCAGGAGAATAAGAAATATTCTGAGGATTAAGATAAAGACTGTGCAGGTTTAGACATAGGAGACACAAGCTGACCTGCTCTTGAGCACCGCAGCTCAGCCAATCAGAGCCAGTGCTCGATGAACCAATCACAGCCATACAATGAATTGAATGTCTGTGATTGGTTCTCGAGCTCCGCAATCAGCCAATCACAGACATTCAATTCATTGTATGGCTGTGATTGGTTCATCAAGCACTGGCTCTGATTGGCTCTCGAGCGCCGCGTCTCAGCCAATCAGAGCAATCTCGTGCTGGAGGCAGGATTTTCAAACCCCGTTCCCAGCAAGAGATGTTCTGTCAGAGCTGACAACTGCACGTAAGCCTGAGAGCAGCGGCCGGGACCCGGACGGTGTCTGCTAGGTGAGTACTGCTTTTTTTCCCCCCACGTAGTGTAGCTCGGCCTTATTTTCGGGGTAAGTCTTACACAGCAATTGCTTGGTTTTTAGGCAAGCTAAAATCCAGGAGACTCCGGCAGATGTGCGATTTAATCGCTAACTGCCTTATCGGTGGCCGCATGTACACAAGACGGCTATTATCCGAATTCGCAGTTTCAAGCGATTATTCAGGCAAGTAAATGTACCTTAAGACACAATTATAAGCAAACAATCTAAAGCCCGCTCACACAGCCCGATACTCGTACATGAACATTTCTCCGGATGTTTGCCCGCTCAATATTCGAGCCATGTGAAAGGGCCAACAGTGAGCCAACGGAAGAGCAAATGCTTGTGGGTCAGCCGACTCGTCATTTTCAACTAGCATAAAAACGCTCATCTAATGGCTGTACATCCATTAGTGTGAAAAGGGAGACGTAGAGTGGGCTTATGGGAAAGAATGATCGTATGCCCAGTGCAGAGAAAAAAAGTAAATGAACCCGTGATTTTAATCACCTGTAGATTGAGGGAGTAGAAATCACATCCATCAAATGTTTCCCGTTGCTGCAGAAAAAGGTTTGCACAAAATTGAGGAGGAATTTTAGACCATTCCTCCATGCAACTGTGTTTCAGTTCATCAATATTTCTGGGATGCCTTGTGTGCACAACCTTTTTCAGGTCAAGGTTAAAGGAGTTGCCCCACGAAATAAAGTTTTTTCCCATCCACAGGATGGGAGATAACTATTTGATCAGTGGGGTCAGACTGTTGGACCTTCATCAATTACTAAAACAAGGTCCCTGAAGGTCCCCAAATAAAGGAAGTAGCAGTTACGCCAGCGCACCGCGGCTCCATATACTTCAATGGGGCTGCCAGAGAAACCTGAGCGCTTGTACTCCGCTATCTCCAGCAGTTCCGTTGACAACAAGAGCGGTGAAGAGCGTGGGTGGCCACGGCTCCATTTATTCAGGGACTTTTGGGATCTTTGTGATCAGCTTTTTTCGATGACACAATAGTGTTACTGTCTGCGCTCTTGTGTCCTCCCAAAATGGCAGAAAGAAACGGAAACTAGGTCAAGTTGAGCACAAAGTTTGCACCTTTGGGTTGCAATGGCTCCGTTGTGGTCTCCGTCTGAACATCATCTTCAAGTGCTCAAACAGAAGCCCACGAAGAAACAGACGACCGTGATAACATCAAAAAACTCCGCATGTCACTTTGTCGCGGTTTTCACGCTCCGCAGTGCGTAGGGGGAAATCCGATGGAAAGTCTGCTGAAAAAACATTGTAGAATCCACATAACACGCAGATTCTGCAGAGGATTTGTGCAAAATCCGCAGAGCAAAATGTTTCTGTTTGGATATACCCTAAAAGCGTACGCACACCACAGAAGTAATGCGAGTCCACGCCAGGCTGTACGGCGCCGACTTCAAACTCAGGTGCAGGGAAAAACAAGCGTGATGTCACTTCTTGATGAGGACTCCATATAAATGCCCTTTTACACGGATGACTCATTCAGTTTATTGCGGGATCGTACGAAACCGGATGACCGCTCCGTGTAAACAGCGCCAATGACTGAATCACGTACAATAATTTGTTTATCGACAAGGTTTTGCCCACTGGGAAAAAAGCTGAATTTCTGCATAGATGGGCGGACCTACACCTGCGCAGCCGCGGCGGAAATCCACAGCTCAGCTACAGACTGTCTGCCACAGTTTTAAAGGTAGAATCCTGGTATAGTCAAAGCATTAGAAGTCCAGGTGCTCCGCCTCCTGAAGGCCTCTTCCCGAGCGCCCCTCCGCCAGAAGTCCCGATGCCGTCACTCCTCCGTAAGAATGCCTCTCACAGAACCCCATCACCTGTAGGCCTCCCCCCGGCCGCCTAAAGGCCTCTTCCCAGGTGCTCCTCCCCCAGAAGTCCCAGCCCTGGCACTCCTCCATAGGAATGCCTCTCACAAAACCCTGTTGCCGGTAGGACTATTCCCCGGGACGACCTCTTCCCCCTGGCACCCCTCCTCCCGGCCGCCCTCCTCCCCGGGCCCCCCTCCGCCCCCTGTAGGCCTCTTCCCCGGGCCCCCCTCCGCCCCCTGTAGGTCTCTTCCCCGGGCCCCCCTCCGCCCCCTGTAGGCCTCTTCCCTGGGCCCCCCTCCGCCCCCTGTAGGCCTCTTCCCTGGGCCCCCCTCCGCCCCCTGTAGGCCTCTTCCCCGGACCCCCCTCCGCCCCGGTTTCATCACCACAGGAGAGGGTTCTTTACTGTAAGAGCAGGGTCATTCCGTGTCAGTTCAACCAACGCTCCCGGTCGACCATCTCAGATTTCAATGAAACTTTGCACAAAGATAGACCCTGACCCTAAACTAAGATAGCCAGAATATTAGGCTTCAAAGTGCTTTGGTTCACGAGCTACAGGTCTTAATCTAGGGGGTTGTCATGTGATTACAGCGCGCAACCTGAAAAAAGTGGCGATTTCAATCCATTGCCAAGCCAGTTCCAATGACTCTAGAGCAATGAAACTTCACACACTAGGAGAACTTTTGGTGCTGAATCCAGCTAAGCTACTCAGACTGCCACTCTTATCATCATTCTGCCACCATTGCATGTCAAAGTAGCTGAAAAATTCTATTGCGCAAAATAAAACTCCTATTTTAAGCAGTAATAACTCATAATCAATGCAATCCAACTCAGCTCTGAATTTATCAATGTGTACTCCATAGAAATGGTTCTCATTATTCCCATTATGGACCCAAAAGGATGCATAGCTCTTAAGATACAAGGAGTCAAAAATGGCAAAAAACACTTTTTGGCTAATTTTTCCCTTTTTCAAAGGCGAAAATCGGAATGTACTCCATTTTTATTTTTTTTCATTTTTGTTCTATTTGAAAGAGAATTTTTTGCTCTACAAGATTCGATGTTTTTCATTTTGTTCCCAGACCTTCTAGATGGGAAAATATCAATGCCTGTGAAGGTCCTATGCACTCGCGGAGGTCAAATAATAAAATAAGTGTAAGTTTTGCATGGATGTATAATTAGTTTAGAAATCATGAGAAGGTAAATTATTATTGGAATGAGACAACTTTTTGTGCTCAAGAAACTTATGTGATCAAAAATTGCATGGCGAGTTCAGAACTAGTTATTTATTACACAAATGCTAGCCTTAGATAATCTTAGTATCCAATATGGATAGAGTGCTAAATAAGCCTAGTGATCACTGTAATATACCACAATCATTATGCAACACTCAATGATATTCTGACCATCTTAGGCCAAAGCTTGGGGCTCACCTGAACTCGCCATGCAATTTTTGATCACATAAGTTTCTTGAGCACAAAAAGTTGTCTCATTCCAAAAATAATTTACCTTCTCATGATTTCTAAACTAATTATACATCCATGCAAAACTTACACTTATTTTATTATTTGACCTCCGAGTGCATAGGACCTTCACAGGCATTGATATTTTCCCATCTAGAAGGTCTGGGAACAAAATGAAAAACATCGAATCTTGTAGAGCAAAATATTCTCTTCCAAATAGAACAAAAATGAAAAAAAGAAAAAATGGAGTACATTCCGATTTTCGCCTTTGAAAAAGGGAAAAATTAGCCAAAAAGTGTTTTTGACTCATTGTATCTTAAGAGCTATGCATCCTTTTGGGTCCATAATGGGAATAATGAGAAACATTTCTATGGAGTACACATTGATAAATTCAGAGCTGAGTTGGATTGCATTGATTATGAGTTATTACTGCTTAAAATACGAGTTTTATTTTGCGCGATAGAATTTTTCAGCTACTTTGACATGCAATGGTGGCAGAATGATGATAAGAGTGGCAGTCTGAGGAGCTTAGCTGGATTCAGCACCAAAAGTTCTCCTAGTGTGTGAAGTTTCATTGCTCTAGAGTCATTGGAACTGGCTTGGCAATGGATTGAAATCGCCCCTTTTTTCAGGTTGCGCGCTGTAATCACATGACAACCCCCTAGATTAAGACCTGTAGCTCGTGAACCAAAGCACTTTGAAGCCTAATATTCTGGTTATCTTAGTTTAGGGTCAGGGTCTATCTTTGTGCAAAGTTTCATTGAAATCTGAGATGGTCGACCGGGAGCCTTGGTTGAACTGACACGGAATGACCCAGCAGTTAGACTGTGGAACTCTCTGCCTGAGGATGTGGTGATGGCAAAATCCATGGAGGAGTTTAAGAGGAGACTAGATGCCTTTCTAGAACGGAAGGATATAAACATTAGGTGACCAGCAGGGTTGTTGATCCGGGTCTTACAGGCAGGTAGGAACTATCAGAGGTTGATCCAGGGGTTATTCTGACTGCCATTAGGGAGTCGGGAAGGAATTTTTTCACCCAAAGTGGGCTAATTGGCTTCTGCCTCATTGGGGTTTTATTGCCTTCCTCTGGATCAACAAGGGGGGGGGGGGGGCAGGCTGAGCTGGATGAACATGGCCTCCCTTCAGCCTAACATGCTAGGTTACTATGCAGATATGAAGCGGCCGCACACCATCCATAACGTCACATGACCCCAACAGCGGCGATGAATGCAGAAAGGGTTAATGTCCCTGCAGCCATCCCCAGCCTCCACCCCATCTCCAGGCACCGGGCGCCGTCAGCGCTGCCCTCCTCTCCGCCCGTCTCCATTATAAGGACTTCTATCTCCCGTAATGCAGTCCAGATATTTGGATTTAATGAGGGGAAAAAACAAACAAAATTCATGCCTGCTCCTAGCCCCGCCCATATTAGGGCGCCCTCACCACTCACCCTGTGCCGTGTTACCACGGGTGTTTCTTCGACACGGGCGGCTGCGGCCTCCTGCCCGATCCCAGCACCCGGAACCTCCGCCGCAGCCCCAGCGCCGATTTTTCCATCAATCTCGCGAGACTTCCACGAGATTACCGTCGTAATTCTGTGGAGAAAACGCGAGAGCACAGAGGGCCTCGTCTGTAACCATGGCTACAGGAAGTGTAATGCCGGCGACCGCCGCTAGATGGTAGTAGCCTCCTGCATTCATTCCCATTTGCTTTCAGCAGGGAATACTATAGCTAGAGTGCGACCAGAAAAGTGCTGTAACCCATAGCAACCGGGGACAGACAGAGTTTGCTGTGTAGTAGAATATTGTAGTCTGCAATGCTATAAGAAATACTTTAACCCTTGACAGACCCTGTTATAAGCCACTGAGATCTATCTAACAGAAGGTGCTATAATGCTAGTGCGAACAGAGCCATAAGGCCCATTCACGCGGGTGTATTTCACGGCCAGCGCATGGACCTATTATAGCCAATTAGGCCATACCCACGGGCGCTTTTATACGTAGACCGATGGGGCATGTGGAAAAAAAGTCCCGGCATGTCCTATTCTAAATCGGACATGTAATGGCCACTGCTCGCAAATATCAGGCAGCACAATACGAGTGTGTGTATGGCCGCCGAGGGTGCATTCGCATCTAAGATTATGTCCCAGGCTCCGTCCTGGATTACGCTTAATCCACGAAAACAGAATTTAGGTGAAACTCGGGACGAAAACATAAAATTTCAAGGCTCAAGGAAGGACTGATAAAGCCTACGTTTGAGCAGCTTTCCGTTCATTTCGGTCAGACAGAATGGCGCGGTTGAGTACGATATTCTTTCCAGCACAAATGCCGGAAATAAACAGAAAGCTACTGAAAGTCTACGGTTCCATCGGAATCCTGTTTTCGGGACACAATCTTAAATGTGATTTGAATGTCCCCGTAAGAGCATACTCACATGCGTGTGTTCGTGTTGTGTCTGAGCAACGTGGGCATAACACGCATGGGAGAGCACACGGACACCCATCTGCATGGATCATACTGCATGCCCTACTCTCATCCAAGAAAACGTAAGAATGGGACATGCAGCGATTTTCCATGGTACATATTTAAAAAATGGCCGTCTAAATAGCCTCATAGGCTATACTGGGGGCCGTGTGCTGTCCATTGAATACATTCAGTCAGCCAAAAAATACGCCCGTGTGAATGGGTTCTAAAGAAATGTCAACCTGGAAGCGCCCATCACAGGGTGATACTTGTGCAGGTTACGACAAAAATGGGACCTTTTGAAGGGGCGTGGCTTATATAAAAGGGCAGCTAAATAAATATCAGACCCCTAAAATGAATTTCAGATGTCTTATATTAATATCACACCTCTTATATATATTCAGACCCCAAACTCCCTATATTTACATCTGATCCCAGACTCCTAAATTAAAGGGGTATTCCGATCTAAACCCTTCCCGACCAAGATGACAAACCTGCAGCTCGTTTCACAGGGGGCTGAATATTAATTTTTTGCCTGATGTGGGGTCTGAATAAAGTTAGAGATTTAGTCTGGGGTCTGAGAATAATATAGGGGTCTGGGTTCTGAATATATATAGGGGTCTGGCATGGTGTCTGAATATATTTAGTCGTTTGATATGGTGTTGTGGTGGCCCGAAGTGAGTGGGGACCCTCCATAATGTTGAATGGTTGTCTCGTGCATTTGTATTGTCAGTGTTTTACATGTAGTGTGTATGTGTGATGTGTATTGCACCTCTGCAGCATTGAATGGGTTAATGTCTAGGTTATGTCTGAGAAATGTATCTTGTTGTATGTCATATATATATGTTTGCAAGGTGTATGCAAGGGGCTGTTCTGCTTGTTGCAAGAGAGGGAGTTTGAGTATGATGTTGTAGTCTTGCAACCAGTGATCGTCCGATGGGTGGAGAATGGAGGAAGTGGAGCGATTCTTGCTGCTTGGCCTGGGACTAGCTCACCCAAAGTGTTCCAGTATTACTTTTAGGCCCCCTGCACACGGGCAGAAATTCCGCAGCGGGATTTTCTACAGAATTTCACTAGAATTGCACTAGAACACGCAATCCTAGGCAGATGGCCGCGATTTGTCCGCGTGAAATGTTCTATTTCTGTATGGGTCTCGCAGAGGCACAGAGCGCAGAGAGAAGATGCTGGGAGCGGGTAAGCTGCAGCCTCTGCAGGAGCACGGGTCCACATCCCGCTGCGAGAATTCTCGCAGCGGGATCCGACCCGGCCGTCTGCAGGTGGCCTTAAGTACTGAATATGAGAGAAGGACCACTGCATGGCCAGAAGCTAAGGACCAATAAATGTGAGTATGGACCGCTGGGAGCGGGATCACACAGATAACTGGGACTGTGGATCATCCGGAATACCCTGATAATCCTCCCTGTCACACCAATTTATTTTGTTGTATTTGTGCCAGACTGTTGATGTTACAAAGCAAATGCAAAAAATCAAAAATTCTGCCCTCATAGGGAACCATGCAGAGTTCAGTCAGGAGTAAAAAAAACATTCAGGGTAAAAAAATGGGAAAAAAAACTTACTTTGAAGGAGGGTGCTAAGGTAACAGAAGCCCCTTCCTATTGATGGTACACCGTTTGTAAATGTATCCGTGCAGGGGAAGTAATCCAGCAGGTAACATCCAAGATTAGAAGTAAAAGTATTTATTTTCCATGTTCAGTGGTGACATGTGGCAGCAATGCGTTTCAGTGCACTTTTATCAAGCCATCTTTACCCTCAATTTTTTTTTTTTTTCTTTTGCATTTGCGTTGTTCCATGTTCTGGGGTGCCCGCTGTGCCCTCTACCACTTCTGCAGCCCTCCACCCGTTGGATGCTCCCCAGCATAGGGACATGCCACCTTTTTTTCATCGTCCAGGACTACAGGTGAGGCACTTGGAGACCCGACCATGGGTCTAGGCTCTACACCAGGTTAGTCCGTACCCTTCCTCTGAGGCACTTTCCTATTATATATAGATGTATCATTATATATGTTGATGTTGTGAAGGTTCAACCAGTTACAGTAAACGGACATTACCGACCATTCCCGGTTTGTCCATGAAATTACCCTGAGTGTGGACTGAATTATTGATGGCATCCAGATTCACCGCAGAGGATGGAACGGTGGCGTCACGAGTGACAAAAGGACATTAAGGTAGCTCCCCGTTACTTTTCCCTGTGACCTCTCCCAGCAGTAACTTGGACGGGTTTTGTGCTACCACCAAAGGAAGGAGATGGTAGAGCCACAGTGACCAAAGTAATCCCTGTCTTCTCCGCCATTTCCTCGGCTGTGGGCCCACTCCTCGGACGCTGAAGTGTCTGAATATATTTAGGGGGCTGGTATGCTGTCTGAATATATTTAGTGTATATGGTTTGGATCTGAATTAAAGATGTGAGATGAGAAATCTTTGACTGGTTTCCCGACTACCTCGCGGAAACAGCCGAGGCGATAGCCTTACGCTGTTTCTGTAACTCCCATTGAAGTGAATGGGAGTTACAGATACAGTATAGCAGACGGCCTACATTGTTTGTGTAACTGCTATGTTATAGAAACAGCTTAGCACATTGTGCAATGCTGTTTCCAAAGTTTTGCCCCCAGACCGAACTGCATACTTTCCTTCCTTGCGCCTGACTCTTGTTTAGCTGTGGCGCTGCTGCACTGGGTCCTGGCACAGTGGTGGCATCAGGATGTTGTGTACACGTTTATGATATAGGACGGCATTAGGAAGCAATGCAGCAGAGCCCAGAGCTAAAGAACATTAATCCAATAGATAATGGCACTTTTTTTGCTGCATCTACGTCCAAATTTTAGCCTTCTTCCCCTGAAACAAGGTGAAAACTAAAATCAAAGGTCGATAAGCTAAAAAAAGGGTGCTTTCTGTAAAACTGGGTGAGTTGACATGCCTGAGATGATATAATTTAAGACAATAATAGCATATCGCCAAACTATGCCAACAACAATCTAAAAGTTAGTGGACCATATACTGTACATCGGAGACGGTATACCTATAGGTCATCTTTTGGAACACATCAGGCTCAGGTACAGTGGCTCACTTCTAAAGTAGTCATCAAGTAATGGACCTACACCCTTTCTCCACAGTAATAGCGATTACATTGCAGTTCCCCTCAGTGAGATGGTGACAGGTGACGTCTTCTCTGAACGGAGTTGTACACTTTCTCTTATCTTATGTATCAAGGCCCAGACCACCATGAAGATTTCTTCCACCCATGACTTGTTTCTCTACACAAACTCACAAACCTACTGCTACCCCTAATGACCCTCTTAGTGCCCCCTGCACCATAACAGTGCCCCCATTTTGTCCCATACAACAATAGTGCCACCTTTTGTGCCCCACAGAGTAGTAGTACCTCCACACAGTAATAATTGCTTCATTGTATACACCGCTAAAAAATATTGCCTTCTTTGTACTCCAAAGTAATAGTACCCTCCTTTTTGTGCCCCCCCTCAGTAATAATTCCCTTTTGTGCCCCAAAGTAATAATCCCCCTTTGTGCCCCATTATCCTTCCCTTCTGTTAATTGTGTACCTGTGTCTCCTTTTCCTCTGGAAATGGACATGCAGTGCGGATTCCCCCTCTTCAAATGAGGAGGTGAATTCTACACCAAAGCATGTGTCAAAAAACACACCTAAATCTTGAAACAGAGGTTTTTGATGGGAATTTTGAGCTGCGGACATTCCGCCGCAAAGTCTGTCCCACAAAACCTGCAGCAGTAATCCCACAGAAGAGAAGTTGCAATCAGAATTACTGTTGCGCATTTTGTAGTGCATTTGTCGTGTATTTACACCGCAGACAGCGTTCGAAAATCGTAGCGTTAGAAACAGCGTTTAGCGTGGCGTTTGAAATGCTGAAAAAAGCGCTTGAGTGACAGTGGCCTTAGGCTCTTCCACACTGGCAATAAGAGTGTCCTGCGGTACGAGAGTGAGTGAAAACGCACGAGTTTGCAACCATTCATTTTCAATGGTTTCATTCTCACTTGCAATGTTTTCACTCACTGCAAGTTGCTGTAAGAAAATCTGCGATATCGCCCATTGTTTTCAATGGGGCAGGCTGCAGCAGCGCCGGCCCCATTGAAATCAATGGGAGAAGATCGCGAAAGAGCTGTGGTATTCCCCATTGCAGGTAGAGAGAGGGGCGGAGCTACAGGGGATCTGTAAAAAGTCAGCGCTGTCTTTTAGTCTAAACGCTCTGCAGGAGCGCTGGGGACCTTAGTGGTGATGTCAGTGCTTGTGCAGTCATTTAGCCGACTGTCGTAACGTGCAAAAGGGCCGTAAACCGTGGAGAGCAATAAAACACTCAGGGAAGCCTATTGCACATGTATCGGCGCATTTTAATGTACTTTCTTGAGTACGCAGGGCATATTCATATGAGTGCAGGACACCCCCCTTTGCCCCTCTTTAGCCTAATGAGGTTCAGATGTTCTTTTTTCACAGAATTGCTCAGACTTCTATGGGGACCTTTTGGGGTTTTTTTTGCACGTCCAAATTGTGCGCACAAAAAAGGAAATGAGAACCAACCCATTGAAATGGACGCTATTCGCGTGTATATTTTGCGTGTGCAAAAACGTGCACAAATACGTCCATGTGAAGCTGCCTATACTGTAATTTTTGTACAGCACTAATTTGTAGACAACTCCTAAAGTTGTAACAACCTCTCTCCCCATTACAACAATATTGATATATCAGATTGTACTGATAAGACAGTACAGATGAAGAACTCTGAGGATGACCACTTACATGTTACAATTCATTACAGGGCTACAGATTATGGCCGCCTGCACAAGGGCGGATTTGTATTCCAGTATCTGAAGCTGACGTTTGCCTCTGGGTTCCACAACAAATGCCGCCAATAGCATACTATGGTAAAATGCGATTTTCTCTACACGAGCGGAAATCGATTGCGATTATCCCCTTACAGCGGAGAAATCGCAGCATGCTGCAATTCTGTGCGGCTTCAGTGTGAACAGCTTCCATTGAAGTCAATGGAACCCATCCACCCTAGGACCCTTACGCAATCATTATTGCGGAAAAGTTGCGGGATCCGCTTCATCGCCTATCGACGGTGTGGCATAATCTGTACTGCGCATGTGCGCCGGACAGCACATCCGCAGCACAGATTAGAAGACTGTAGAGAGGTACATTGGGGGTCACCGGGCGGGCACAGGGACTTATTCTGCTGCGGGATCCCGCATGTGGAATCCGACCTGGCCGTGCGCAGGCGGCCTAAGTTGCTGCTATATACTGTAAAGAATGAGAAATAAGTTACCGGCAATAATAATTTTTATTAATGGATTAGTAATTTTCAAAAACGACATACTATACATTACATCCGTGGCCAGTTTGCTTCCATGCTAACACTGGCGCCATTACAAGCGTTTGCTCTTCTATCAGCTGATCATGGACATATTCACACCAATCGATGATCAGGCAAACGAATGTTTGTACAAATGTTTGTGCTATCATTCACTTCAGGTTTTGCCTAAAAATTGGCATAAAAAACTGCCGCTGCAGCGTCCTGTAGAGTGATCCCAGACACAAGGCACACATTGAGGAGCAGGGAGGGAAGAGTGGTCACTTGTCACGGTGGCACTTACCAGGCTCCCTCCCGGAGGGACACACATAGCCTCGGCCAGAGCAGTGCTGGGCCTCTTCCAGACACCCCTAGGATACAGATGCCCAATAAATTGGAGGACAGGGATAGCAGATGTCACGGGTGACACCACTGTTCTGTTACCAACTGGTATGACCCTCGGGTGTAAATAATGGAGCCACAGACAAAAGTAACATACTTCAGGTCCCTGGGAACGGTTAGGGCCTGGCAAAACTTTACTAAACACAAGTTCCAGCTGATGGTACAGTTTACACAGAATTAACAGTGCAGGTAAAGAAGTATACTTAAGAGTCCACCCGGTGATCCCAGACTTCAGGACGGCTGGATGTGAAAAACAAATGGGTGTACCTCCACCCGGTGATCCCAGACTTCAGGACGTCCAGATGTGCAAACAAATGGGTATATCTCTACGTGGTGATTCCAGGCTTCAGGACGGCCGTGTAGCAAAAAAAATCACGTAGTACCTCTGCACTAGGCCTGGCTGTACGCACCTTCTCTTGCTCACACTGTCTCAAGGTACTCACTCTGCCACGGTTGCTGTCACAAAGGTAGTCGGGAACCGCTCTTCCTCCTCCATTCTTCACCACATGAGGGTTGAGGGTACCCCTCATGTGGTTGGCACTCTCTTTCAGGAACCCAGAAGAATGGACGACTCCCTTTCCTGCTCCCATACACTCCTATTTATATTCTCACTCATACCACATGACAAGACAAATTCATACATTGTAAGCATCCCCAGGCTCATGAAAACACTTAACTCCTCACTTGCTGCAGCTGTGCAATACACATAACAGAATGACTAGACAATTTTGCACAGCGCATCAACACAAGACGTGACATGTATGACAATTGAGGAGGGGGCCAAGAATAGATGTACTGGGCCACTACACAGCATTTTTACTAAAGTTACCTATGTATGAAGTCAGCCTGTCATGCATCCGACTGCGCTGTGACTTCTGAGTTTCTGGAGCAGGTCCAGGGTGACGTCACTATGTCAGCCTCGGACCACATGATGCCCCGGATGGCATATGCACAGTGTTATACTGCACTGGACACTGAGGGATTAACATCTCCCTCTGGTTCCAGCCCTGATAGGCTGGCTGGGTTCTCTTTCAGCCCAGTCAGCCTATCAAGCTTTATGTAAGAGTATTTAAACCAACCCCTTAGGGTTGCTGGTTATACGTTCTATGCACTGGCCAGCACTCTGTGCCAGTGTGCTCTGTGCTCAGTGATTATAGTGCTCAGTGGACCTGTGCTTAGAACTTTAGATTAGTGTTCTGTTCCGTGCCCTTAATCAAAGTACTCTGTGGATTGACATTCAGTAGTTGGCGTCACCAGTTATTCTTAGAGTCTACGGCTTCTCTCCCATAGTGGGGTCGCCCTTTTCGAGTCGGGTGTTCCACTTGAGCGGCAATCTGGTTTGGCTGGTTCTGGTGATACTTGGTTGCCATTGTCACGTTTCTTTGTTGCAGTCTATTATAGCCTCCTGCGTTAGACCATAAATATCCCATTTTCTGTTCACCAGCAGGAACCCATGTACAGCTACGGAATTTGTCACCTCCAATTGTACAGACCAAACATGACACAGCCTTACTTCCTTTATGACCAGAAGTATTCTGGAACTAGAACAAGACGGGGACATAATTCTCAATAATGATAAGCCACAGCTATGGTCAGCGGAAGAAGTGACAGTCATAAAGAGCTTTACATCTGCTCTGCGCTACTATTGGAATGATCCCAATAACAGAATAGCCATTGTGATAATAGAAGTAGTGGGAAATGCTATGAACTTTCATTCTAAACCATATATTATGCATGGGAGGCAAATAGAGCAGAGAGGAAATGAAAGTCCAATAGTGAAAGTATCTGTTTCACCCAGAACGGTGATGTGTGACGGATACAGGAAAACTGCAATGTCATCTAAAGGAAATAAAATACACACATCCTATACAATCTACCGTTTTATTAAAATATTTGCATCCCACCCTACGCTCTGAAATTTACACTTCAAGGGTTTGTCTCATCGCAGCTAATGAGTCACACTGTGATTACTTGGCCCGGGTTATAAGGGAGGCTCCCGAGACTCACGAGAAACAGATTAATTTGCGCCTGCTACAGGGATAATGGAGTACTATTTGCAGTGAATACAATGAATGGACATCACTGAGGTACGAGGATGGACCAAATCCGCCAGACCGAGGGAAATTGCCTGTTAGCAGCCCTACGTCCTTGTTCTAACTCATAGCAAGGCATCCTCAATGAAGGACTCCCCCTTCTATGACATCCCTCAATAAGAAATATGGAAAGGGGTTGTCAAAATAAGGCTGTATCTTGAAGTTCACTCCAACAGTCCCGTCAGGTGTTAGCACAGCAGGAAGCAGCAAGCATGCATTTATTTCTCCTATGTGAATTTTGCAGGAAAACAAAAACAATAGGCTGCGGAGATCTGCCGCAGGAGCCGCCGCCTGGGAGCAGGAGCCTGCAGACGGATCTCCGCGGTCAGCCTATCTGACAGATAGGCTGACCGCGGAGAATCGCGGCAATTCGCAGCATGCTGCGAATTGTCAGCCGCAAGCGGAGAATTGCTATGATTCTCAGCTCGTGGACAGGGAGGCTGCGCTTTCCATAGCAACGCTATGGAAGGCGTGCATTGGGTTCCTCGTGGCCAGATTATCGCCGCAGGGAACGCAATGTAAAAACGCCCGTGGACAGGCAGCCTTACACATATTGAATTCAGTGGGTCGTTCACATAATGCACAGATTAGACTTTTAGGCTGCATTCACACGAACGTATATCGGCTCGGTTTTCACGCCGAGCCGATTTACGTCGTTCTCCTCTGCAGGGGGTGGGGGGGAGGATGGAAGAGCCAGGAGCAGGAACTGAGCTCCCGCCCCCCTCTCCGCCTCCTCTCCGCCCCTCTGCACTATTTGCAATGAAAGGAGGCGGGACAGGGGCAGGCTAAGTTTCATGAATTAGCCCCGCCCCCATCCCGCCTCTCCCCATTGCAAATAGTGCAGAGGGGCGGAGAGGGGGCAGGAGCTCAGTTCCTGCTCCTGGCTCTTCCATCCCCCCCCCCCCCCTGCAGATGAGCACGACGTATATCGGCTCGGCGTGAAAACCGAGCCGATATACGTTCATGGGAATGCAGCCTTACCTCCAAGGGGTTGTCCGGGATGTTTTGAATTTTTCCTGTTAATGAGCTTTTCTCCGAATAGGTCATCAATAGATGATCGTTGTGGGTCTATCGCTGAGGATCTCCACTGATCAGCTGATTCCTGCTGCTGTCACTATGGACAGCGCAGGCAGCAAATCACACTGACCATAGTGCAGTGGCCCTGGCTGGTATTGTAAGTGCAGCTCCCATTGAATTCAATAGGAGCTGCGCCTACAGTACCAAACCGGGCCGCTACGGTCAGTGTGATCTCCTTCCTGTACTGTCAGTAGAGATAGCGGCATTGAGAAACAGCTGATCGGCAGGAATCCTGAGTGGTGGACCCCCGCTGATCACCTATTGACAACCTGTCCTTCGAAAAAGGTCATCAACAGTAAGAAACTCCAAAACGTTCCGGACATCCCCTTTACCAAGGCGGCAATGACACTAGGTTTATGTCACCCAACGCTATACACAGATTGTGATCACTTGCACTGGGCCTGTTCCCAAGGGGGCTCACAATCTAAATTCACCTATCAGTATATGTTTGGTGCGTTCAGTGTGTATATATGAGTATTCTAAGCTAATGGACATGTCATTCACAATAACGTTTTGCCGTCCATTTTTAACTGATCCGTTTTTTTAAAAATGAAACTGAGAAAAGGGATTCAAAAGGAACCAAATGGGGAGTGAATTCCACACCAAACGGTGCAACGTTTGATGCAGAATTAGCGCTTAGCTAAAGGCTCATGGGCCAGGGTGCAAAAGTTTATCTTGGGGCCCCCCAACTTCTCCTAACCCCTTAACACAGAAACGTAACTTGAAGCTCCTGGGCCCCAATGCAAAACCTGTAACAGGGCCCCCAACTATAATGCTTTATTCATAGTACTGGGCTCCCTATATGGAGAGGAGAGGCCTTATGGGCCCCTTAAGGCTCCTGGGCCCGGGTGCAACCGCATGCCCTATAGTTATGCCAGTGGCTGCGGGAACTTCACAGCAACTTCCTCACAGTCTGAAGACGGCTTTAGTGCTAAATCTGGCCTACACCAGATCCGAACGGCATACCTCCTAACTTTTGAACAACGAAAAGAAGTGCCAACTGTAGCGTCCAGCGCACCACACTCTGGTGATAGGCCTTTCCCATATTACGTAAAGCCATGCCCCTGGTAGTCCATAAAAGTGCCCTTCTATGACCCCCCACAGTGATAATAGTAATGATGATCCAATGCCCCATTGCCTCTCATGGCTCTGTTTATTAATAATGCCCTTCATGCCCATTTAATTACAAAAATGCACTTAGGTACGTCGCTCCTCCCGCTGCCGGTCTCCGCTGTTCGCGCCACTGGTCCCCATCGTGCTTCTGGGTAGATAGTTCACATGACAAACACATTGTCATGGGATTGGTATGGCCAGTCCCCAGACTCACTAACGCTGTAGCGAACACGTGACATGTTTGTCACGTGATCCGCCTCCCCGGGACCACACTGGGGACTGCTAGGTGAGCATAGGCGTTTTTTAATTTTATTGCGGCAGATTATAATAGCAGCAGTTCGGATGGTTGTGGGCATACTCGAATGCTCGCGCTCGGGTCAGCCCTCCCTACTATAATCTGCCATTGGGTATTGCTGGTGGGGAGCGGGACATGCCTTCTACAGCCCAGGACTGCGGGACATGGTCCAAAATCCAGAACTGTCCACTTAACGTGATCTCATTCATTATAGCGGGGTCCGTCCAACTTCCAGCACGCCCTCCGACATTTTACTGGCCCAAACAATGTGGGGTGCCGCACTATTTTGTCTGGCATTTTGTGCTGGATCAATAATGAGTCTCCAAACTGAGTCTCTACGCAGATCTTTATCATTCATTTCTAAAAAATGTTGATTTTTAGCTCAAGTTGTCCGTTTAAAAAGAAAAAAAAATAGTGTGGTAACCCAGGTAACGCATGATTTGTCTCTGAAAATCAAGATCCAATAAAGCTCTTTGAAATAAAAAAAAAAGGAAAAAAGAAAGAAGTCATCCTCGCGAGAAAACTATTACCATGTGCCGCAAGTCGGACATTAAATCTCGCGAGACTTCACTCCGCAGCAGGATGAGGACGATTGTACTCGGGTTTGAAGTCTCGCGGTGCCTGAGGAAAGAGAACTCGCGAGATTTCGCCAGAGGCCGCTACCTGTGGGAAGAGCAAGTTCTCGCGAGATCTAGAGGAGAGGGGTTACACCGCTGCCTGTGTGGAAACGCAAGGCGGTCGTTTCTTGCGGGGGGCAAGCTGATATCTTCCCGCCGAAATCCTGTCAGATTCGTTCCCCCTTTACCGGCAGTTTGTGACTGGACAAGACTCCTGGTGTGAGAAGCCGGACAGAGAGCCCAAAGTAGTGTACAGTGAAGTGAGGAGGGAGGGGAGGCCGCACCGTGCTGACAGCCAGGACCAGACAGGAGGCCTTCAGTCATCGACTCTGTCACCCTGAGAGGAGCCCTGCTGCCTGAGGGCCCCTATTGGGCTGACCAATGCTCTGTGAAGAGGCCCCTCATGTACTGACAGGGCAGGAAGAGACCCCATTATGGAGTAGGGACCCCGCCAGCGCCCTGTAGGAGGCTCCACGCGTCCTGGTTTGTCGCTGACGCCACTTTTCATCGCATAAAAGACGAAGACGCTTCACAATGGACTTCTACGGGACTAAAATAACCGCCACGAAGCGGTGAACGCCTTAAGACTGCGATTATAGAATACTTACCCCCCCCTCCCCCCAAACTGCACCTCCTTCACGTGCAGCGACTGTGGAAACTTCCGGAAAAGTCGAGGAAGACCGTGTTATATGGAGGGCGGGTAGTGCCGCTCTACTTCATGTTGGCCACACCTCGTTAGGCGGAAGTAGCGAAGCGTCTGTGAATGAAGTAAAGAAGGGACCTTGTCGTCTTGGCGAAGTTTGGCCAAGGAAACGTATTCCATTTTTGCGGGGTTCACCCCTCCCCCAACCCCCCCATTTTTTTGAGGCATAGGAATGCCAAACCCAGTGCGGCATGGGAACAAGAAGGATAGCGGAGGGTCTGCATCTAATATGCCGCAAAGCAGTGGGAGCAGCAATAACAAAGAGCGCCAACCCAACAAGGGTGCGAAACACAAGCGACACAAGGCCAAGCATCTCCGCGATTCGCTGGTGACGCCCGAACCTCTCCTCCCCACAACGCTGAAGTTGGTGGAGTATGACGATATCAGCTCCGACTCGGATACCTTCTCCGACGACGTCTCTTCCAAACCCGAAAAAAGAGATAGCGATGAGCGACGAGTTACCGAGAAGGGCGATAAGACTCATAAATCGCGCCATCGCCATCAGCACAAGAAGTTCAAGGAGTCCGCCAAGGGGAAGCAGCTGGAAAGGGAACGCAAACCCGAGAAAAGCCAGGAGATCGCAGTGAGCAAGGTGGTGAGCTCGAAAGAAAGGATGTCCGGTGCGACCAAACGCGTGGTGGAGGAACCCGAGGAGCACGGACGCGGCTCCAAGTCCGCCAACAAGGAGATTAGGCTGTCCAAGATGCATCGCGAAAAATCACGAAGGGAGAGGGAGCTCAAATCCGGACACAAGGACCGGACTAAAAGCCACCGCAAAAGGGACTCTTCTAAGCGCTATAAAACGTCCGACAGTCCCAAGCGGAAAGGACGAAGTCCGCGGAGAAAATATGGCAGCAGCCCAAAGCAGGATGACAGTCACTCTGATGCATCGGGTGGGCAGGACTATGATGGAAGCCCACCACGCTCGCATGCCTCCAGCAACTACATCGAGGCATACAAGAAAAGCGGAGACAGTCCCAACTACAAGGAGCCCTCAGCTTATCAGACTAATACTCGTTCCCCCAGCCCGTACAACCGGAGGCAGCGATCCGTGAGCCCCTACAGGAGGAGGTCTTCCAGCTATGAGAGGGGAAGCGGCTCCTACAGCGGGAGATCTCCCAGTCCGTACGGACGCAGGCGGTCCAGTAGCCCTTTTGCGTCCAAGCGCTCAGTAAGCCGGAGTCCTTTGCCCAGGTGAATATATATTTATATTTTTATAGTTCGTTCTGATTTTCTCTTTTAACCTTCTTTTATTTCCTGCAGTCCCGCTATTAGAGGTGTAGTAAGTTACAGGACAGAGAACTATCGATCAACCCCTTTAACTGCTGCGCACAGGATTACAATTAAAGCATACCCGCCTGTCTTTGGGCCCCCGGGATACAGCTGAGCAGCTACGGCACCCAGTGTGGACGTCCACCGAAAGTCAGGTGACCACTGCGGCCAATCGCAGGCTGCAGTGTCATCATCTGTTCCCTGTCATCAGCCCTCACATCCTGGGCGCCAAGAGTCCAGGATGGTGAAGCTGTGGCCTCTGATTGGCTGCAGCGGTCACTTGACTTGCAACGGATTTCCAAGCCAGAGCTGCTCAGTTGTGACCCGGCGGTGCCAAAGACAGACGAGGATACTCTTTTATCGCATGTCCAGCTGTTAATTTTTTTCTTTTGTAGCGACGTAAACCCATTCAAATGGGCCCTTTTCCCAAGTTAGTTCTGTCCATTTCAGAATCAGACAGAACTTGAGCAGGAAAATCGCCCTTGTGAATACAGCCTTAGAGATCCAGTCACATCTCGCAGTATTAGGACATCTTAGAGGGGGCTCCCTTGTTTGGGACCCCTCTGTGATCCAAAATGGAAGCTGCTCTGTATGAGTGACTTTATTGTGGCAGATTTGAGTTGTCTTTGTATTACATGGACGCCCGTGTGGCTGTATATCCTTTGTGTAATACTGCAGTTCCCCTACGCCTGGATTGCCGTCACTTCTTTGGTAAAAACAGTTGATTGGGGCCTAAAAGCGGTTGTCTCTGATGGGATACCCTCTAATATGGTGGCTGCAGAGTAGATGTTACAATGGTGCCTTCTGCCAGCACCCTTGGAACATCTACATGGGGGCCTCCTACCAGCTGCTTCTGTCCTGAAAACAATGTACAAGCAGCACCCATATAGTAGATCAGTCAGCAGGTCTCATTAGTGCCATGAGTTCTGGCAAGACGGACTGGTGGAAATCCACTGATTCCGATAGGACTTTCTTCACCAAGTCCTGTCCTACCAACCTTCTTGGGACAACAGAAGCGCCACTAATCTTGGAAACGCCTTTAGTTCACAAGAGTGATTTTTCTGTTGAGTGGATAGTCCGAGTTAAAGAAAAGAAAATTGCTGCATGTGCTATTATTTATTTATTTATTTTTTTGTGATTCTTCGAGCATTAAAAAAAAATGCATCTCTATTGCGTGCCATGCAATTTGCATACGAGGGCAATGCATTTTTAGCACTGATTACTACGGGGACCACATTAAAAAAACAAGTGCAATAAAAATACACAAAAATTCCATAGAAAATGGTCAGTTTTTCACTGACCAATATGACATTCGCCTCTGTGAATGCAGCCTTGATGTGTGTTTTTTGGAGTCCATGTTGTGTTTTCCAAAAATGCGGCCCGCTCTAGGGTACGGTACTTGTTTTCTTTTTCTTCTTTGAAGCATTTTTCTATAGATTTTAAAAAGTGTGTGTAAGGAACGCCATAAACTGCCTTTATGAGTTGTCCTCACTTCAGAGTGTATTCAGGCCTCTGTATTGGTGTTGTGTGACGTGCCAAAAACATGATCAGATCTGGTCACATGGAAATAGAATCTATTATGGAACCGGTTTCATTTTTGGCTTTTAATGTCTCCCACATGAACCTGTACAGACGTGTAAACTGTTGCTTGGAGATTGGTCTGCATGACCTCCAGCCCCAAATATTATGGGAGGAAGGACACTGAAGCAGATTCAGGGAGCTGGTTAAAAAGGGACCCTCTGGTCCTGGACAAATCCCAATGGCTGTGTGATGACGTACTAGATATAGAGATGGTTAGGCTGTCGCCCATTGTGTTTAGTGTGTCTTGACTTAGGCCTATATTCAGCCCTCACTGATTATTATTTTTTTTAATCCACTGTATCCCTCAATAGTTGGAATGTCGCTATAGAAGTGACAGATTTCACAGCTTTTCCACCAGCCTATTGATATTTACATGTAGAAAGGCATTGTCTCGCCTTTCCCTAGACTATAGCTGTGGGGTAAATAACCCTACTTTCTTTCTCTCCCACCTGCATTGGTTTGTTGGTATCAGGGCCGGATTTCCTAATACCCACAGCCGGATTTCCACCACGTTTCACGCGGTGGAAAGCCACGACGTTGCCCTGCAGCTATTGGGTTCTATTGAACCTAATAGCTAAATGTTCACACTGCGTAATTCCACAGCGTGAAATAAACCGCGGCATGTTTTAAATGCCGTGGGAATATGCGCAGCCGGCTTCCATTGTAGTCCACGGAAGCTGGCTGTCACGCTATATTTCCACTGTAGTAGAGCGGAAGTATCGCGTTAATACGCGGCCCCGCCGGCCGTGTTAGCTGACACGCCTGGTGCGTCATGCAATGTACTGCGCATGCACGCCGGCCCTCCATTTGGGACGCTTACGGCGTATCCGGAGTGGTAAGTATGGGGGTTTTGGGGGGTGCTGTGATGGACTCTGCTGTGATATTCTGCTGGTGGAGTCCGTCACGGTCGTGCGGAGATGCGACTGAAAATAGGGAATTATGATTTTTCAGAGCCAGTGCAAATACCACGCACGCCTCTCCAAATGACCTCAGAGGGTGGGGGAAGTTGTTCTGGGAAACTGATTAAAACTAAGGGTCTCAGAGAGAAAGTGTCAGACCTGCCGGAGATACGCCTAGCGTAAGGATTTTCCCAGTGCTTCAGTGACTGCGCACAAATCAGAACCTTTGGGCCGTGTATCCCAAACTTTATTTTATTCCTGTTTAGTTTTCAATACTCCTTGTTGTCTATCCCTGTATTTCCTATTCTCCCCTCTAACAACCTTTTTTGTATATCTGTACATATATATTTTGGCACTGCTAGATCTTTTCTAGATTAAATCTGCAATTTTAAAGTCAGTCTTGTATGTTCTAAAAACGAACCATAACTCCGCAGATTGTGTTCATAATTCAGAAATCGGGTTCCAGTTTACCGATAAGAAACTGGTGTAGTCAGCTATATGGGCATTGTAGAGCCCTGGAGGGCATTAAAACAGATCGGGTTGTGATCTGTCCTTTTGGTCTGCATGTGGCAGGACTCTGGGAAAGTTGGGTACCAGTCACTCCACAATCTAAGCCTTCCCTCTTTTCTACGTGACAAGCTGCAGGGCTCCTCTGACTACCCGATGAACGCTGTGTATTAGTAGTCTGAGACCGGACATGCTGCTCATGTGAGCGTATAGGATTCTAGACTACAGATGCACCACCAATACACGGGGTCTTGGGTCGTTAGAGAAGCCAAGCCACCGTCTTGGTTTGTCCAAGATCGGAGCAATACTCTTAAAGGGGTTTTATCATTAGAAAAAAATCATTACTTCCCTACTCCTCACCGGGCAGTCTTCTTACTAGATCTTGACCTCTCCTGGCTCCTCCAGTCTCTCGGGTCACCTCACCCCCAGCCGGCTGGATCCTCTTCTTCCTGTTTTGAAGTGTCCATTAGCTGCAGCTTACTTCCTGCAGAGCCGTGAACTCTACAAGTGACATAGCGTTCACTGCCTAGCAGGAAATGCGAAATCCTCAACTGCCTACTTTGGTGCGCATGTGCGATATCTCGCCGCTAGTGTTTCACATAGTATATAAAACACTAGCGGCGAGACATCACACATGCGCAGTAGTGCTAAAGCAGGCTGCCGAGGATTCAGCATTCCCTGCTAGGCAGTGAACGCTATGTCACAGGAAGAAGAGGATCCGGCCGGCTGGAGGTAACGTGACTCGGGGCCTGGAGGAGTGAGGTGAAGATCTGGTAAGGGAGGCTGCCTGGGAAAGGAATAGGTAAGTATAGAATTTCTTTTTTTTAATTTTTAAATTTTTTTTTGACAGAACCTCTAAGTTATTTACACATTTGGCCACATTTATTAAAACTGATGGTTTGCTCACACCTCGGTTTGATCTGCATCCCGGGATTCCATGTGAGCCACTAGGATGGGATTCAGATGGGACCCCAAGCGGGATCATAGACTTCATTAGTCAAATACAGAAGACTAAGGTTTCTGTATGACAAGGTTCCTTCCTGCATAGATGAAAGCAGGGTGTGTACATGCCCCAACAGAAAGCAACCAGGCAACTTAGCTTTTATTATTAAACCGCTTTAGCAAAATGAAAGCAGATCTCTGATTTGTTGCTGTTGGTATCGAGGACAGTTTTAATAAATTAGGACCAATGTATTGAAATAGATTGGACAAATGATGCCAAAATCTGAAAATGGAAAGTTGCTTGAATACTTCTAGCGCAGAATGTCTCCAGAATCTGACAACTGAAGGTACATGTCGCAGTAGATGTCTCTAAATTATTCTATCTGAATCTGGGAGAAGAAACTTTGGCCCATACTGGGATGAGATTTTAGAGGCCCAACTTCTGTAGGTCTAGTTCATGAATCCCTTCAGTTATGTTCACATGCGGCCAATGCTTTGCAGAAGTGAATCTGTTCGATGCATCCGAAATGAGAATAGTTTCTGTGGCATGTACATTACTTTTTACAAACCTCATTCAGACATGCAGGACAGATCTTTAGTCCTCACAGCAGCACAAGGTGGATGAGTTTTTACCAAATCTCATCAATGTCATGTAGAAAACATCAGCACCATTTTCTCAGCAGCATGTAGATTGCATTGTCACCGCGCCTCAATTTATGTTGTGGGTTTTCACGCCTTCCAATGAATGGGGTGAATCCGCAGCGAAAAAAAGAGCAAATTTCCATTGCGGAAGTCCTGCGATTCATCGTGGAAACGAATTGCGAATGTTTGCATACGATCGCCATTTTGTTGTGGTTCTCCTAGCAACCTGTGAACTATCCACCTACAAATCCGTAATGCAATTCTGGATGCACTATGATTCGAATGCTCCCATAGAGATCAGTAGAGCCCGTCCGTGCGGAATCTGCGCGAAAATAGAGCATGCTGCTGTTTTTTTTTTATTAAAAAAAAATCGCAATTTGCATCCATACATCTGCTTGAAGCTGCAGAACTTATTGCCTTACAATGGGCAAATATTACAGCAGATCGTTCGCGCGGGTGCCGATTGCGGATAACGCAATTTTAATCCGTTCGTGTGCAGGCAGCCGTAGGCTTGGACTTCATAAAAATCATAGTCTCAGTGTGACTACTGCTATTTGTGATGGGAGCGCAAAGCCGCCGGTGACCTTGTGATTACCACAGAAGTCTAACCGTTACAAATTTTTGCAATACTTGCAAAGTTGCACGTGACCTTATTTTGGTACTTCTAATATTGCTGTGCGGTGGCTGGATTTTTTTGAGGGCAGGGACTTCAGTGGGTGCTATTGCTGCATGGGCAAGTATGATATTAATATCACACTCTTAGGCCCCTCCTACACTACCGGGTTTTACCACCTATCACACGCTCAGGTTTTGCGCGCGTGATACACGATAACTAACTTTACATTACCAGCAAGGGTGCCACTCACAAAGTACGCGAAAAAAACTTTTGTGTTCCCCGTATGGGAGATCCATGTGTGGTATGTGCCGGCCTTAAACCTGCGATTTTTAATTTTTTTTTTCCTGTGCGTGCGATGTTTGTTTGTTTTTCAAGCTTCAATAGGATTGATTTGGCGATATCGCCCAAAAATAGGATATACTGCAATTCTTCCATCTCTCACTCTTGGTGGAAGAGAAAAAATCACCCAGGTGTATAAAAACAGAAAATGAGTAATTTCCTTGTTTATCGCAAGGATTGACCTTGGGATGCACCTGGAGCCATGCAGGAAACCATCGCTCATGTGTATGACCCCATTCAAAAGAATGGGATTCAGATTTGTGTCTCCCCCAACGCACAAATCTTGTGCGATTTTTGACGACTGTGTGGAGCTGGCCTAAGGCTGTTACTTTTCTCCTCTGCAGAAGGCTGGCTGTCCGTCCAGGGGCGAGGTGTCATTGCGAGAGCGATGAATCGCATGCGGAGCTCGCATGACACGCTTTCGATAGAACTATGGAAAGAGCAGCCAGACGTCCACGAGCTGAGAATCATAGGGATTCTCCACTCGTGTGTTTCAAATCAGCCAGACTCCTGATGTGCATGTTAGTCCAGTTGGCATATTGCTGGGTTTACAGTTTGCTGGGCTTGTGAGACCAATCCTTACTTTCCATATAACTGGAATAGTCATTCGTCATATTTGATCCTCCATGTTCGGGTGTACACACAGGTCATATTACTGCTTGTAATATCGCTGCAAACTGTGACCATGAGATTGCTAGTAGACTTTTTATCTTGTTGCTTGTTACTGATACATTTTTTTTTTTCCTTTTGTAGAAAGTCTGTCAAGTCTCGAAGCAGGAGTCCTATATACTCAAGGAAGTCATCATCTTCTCGCAAAAAACAAAAGTCTAAGTCCCGAAGTCGCCATTCCAGTATTTCACCTGCCCGTTTGCCGTTAAACTCCAGTCTAGGTGCAGAGCTTAGCCGCAAGAAGAAGGAGCGAGCGTTAGCTGCTGCAGCCGCAGGTAGAGATCCCAAGGGCAGTCCGTTAATAAAGAGAGAGACTGGGGATGTGAAAGGACCGTCCATCTTGGATGCCAAAAAGATAACCAAAACTCTTAATATAGACAAATCTGTTTCTGATACAGAACTAACGGTCACAGCAAATGCGGACAAGACTTTATCTAGTTCCATTAAGACAGAGGAAGTTGAAAAGAAACCCTTGATATCGACCAAGGAAACGAAAACTCAAGGAGTAAAAGAAAACAAATGTCCCACCATCAAAGAGGAGGTCTTAACGCCAAAAGAGCCAGTGACAGACAAAGAGAAGGAAAAAGAGATTCCTCCCCCTCTACCTCCTCTGAAGTCTCCTCAGCCTCCTTTACCCACTTGTTCACCACCTCCTCCACTTCCACCTCTTCCTCCTTCTCCAGCAGCGCCTCCTCAACAGCCTCCCCCACCATTACCTCCTCAACCCTCATTGACATTCCTGCCTCTCCCTGCTTTTATGACTGCTTCAGTGACTCCCACCAGTCACACTCGACCATCAACTGTGTCTGCTCAGGCAAATTCCCAGCCACCATCGGTGTCCACGTCTAAACCACAGATACTTTCTAACTTTGTTTTCCCTCACTTGAAAACCTCTACTCTTCCTCCATTGCCACTCCCGCCAATATTACTGGGAGAGGATGACATGGAAAGGTGAGTTCATGACACTTAGAGAAAGTAATTTGTGTGGATTTTTGATTTATAGGTGAAATTTTTGTATTTTACCGTATTCTAGGTGATTCACTGTTATTGTAAACTAATGTCAAACTCTTGTGGTTTTAGCAAGAGAGAATTATCATTTTGGGTCTTTTTACACGGGATAATTGACAGGTGCTTTAGCATCTGACTGTTGCTCCAGTGATAGTCAATCCTGTGCTTTCACTGAGGAGCGATGATCGCTCAGTGATTGGAGGTGGAGCAGACCTGGAATCTCTGCCGCCTCCATTCACAGTAAACAGGCTGTCATTCCTAGATGAATCACTGCCTGTTTACACAGACTGAATATTATTTGATTCATATGCCTGCACAAACTGAACAATGATTAGTTTGCCAATTGTTCATCTTTCGTCATTCAGTCGTTGTCGGCATTTACACTGAACGATTATCATTGAGATTCTCGTGATTCAGCACGAATCTGAATGCCAATTGTTCTGTCTAAAAGGGCCGTTTCTGTCTCTTTCCAATCAACTTTGGCATTGATATTGCTTAACAGTCTTGGAGATTTCAGACACCCTGATTAAAGCTTTTAAATTCTATTGGCAACGCAGATCCTGCTGATGTATGGCAAGGAGTTGTGTATGATGTAATTCCCCAATATTTGATTACTGTACCAGTACACCTACAAAATCTGCTGCTGGTGTCTACATTTGTGGGTTATTTGATGTCTATACAAATTTCTTCTTTCTAGACCACTAAAAAATCTTATTGGTTTAAGTACAGTATTTTGTTTATCCTTGAGGTAGCTGCAAAGTGAAAGACCCCGATAGGCACTATAGAGTGAAAAAGGCCAAGTGCATCTAGAACATCTTGGCTCTGTTGTTCCATTGTTAGAGAGGTTTAAGGAATTGCTGATGAGCGTTATGGTCCCAAATTTTACAATATTGTTAAAAAACAAAGCCGCTGTTTGTTACACCTGACACTCGGCGTTAATGGCTCCAGTCAGCCGTGCGGCTTATCAGAGCCGTTAACCTTTTATATGGCGCCTGTCCATTCTGACAGCGGCATTTAAATCCTCCCGATGTTCAGGGGTCCCATATGGCTTCTCTGTGATGAGATTTCAGGGAGTCGTGCGGGTGTCATGGCAGCCAGGGGCCTTCTGAAATGCCTATCAAGCCATCCCTGTGGGGTGGCTGGATAGACTGCCTGTCGAGTTGCAGTATGATGTAATGCTATGGCATTTAATCATACTGTATGAGCGATTAAAGCATCGCAAGTTGTTGTTCCTTAGGGGGACTAAAAAGGAAAAGTAAAAACCATAACAGTTTTACTAACTAACTATTTAGAAAAAAAGTAATAAATAAAGAACGCCAGAAATGCGTTTGTTTTTTTTCTTTGTCACCCTGTCTCCAAGAAAAAACGCTATAAAAAGCGATCAAAAAGTTGTATGCATTCCAAAATGGTACCAACTAGAGATGAGCGAACGTGCTCGGCCACGCCCCTTTTTCGCCCGACTACCGCGATTTTCGAGTACTTCCGTACTCGGGCGAAAAAATTCGGGGGTCGCCGTGGCGGCGCGGGGTCTTGCAGCGGGGAGTGGGGGGGAGAGGGGGAGAGAGAGGGCTCCCCCCTGTTCCCTGCTGCTACCCCCCGCGCCGCCACGCCTCTCCCCGAGTACTTTTCACCCGAGTAGTGATGTACTCGAAAATCGCGGTGCTCGATTGCGAAATCGCCCTTACCGAGTACGTTCGCTCATCTCTAGTACCAACACAAACTACAGGACGTCCCGTAAAAAATGTCTTTGAAAAAAAGATTAGTACAGCAAAAAAAAACTGTTTGGTATCCTAGTAATTGTACTGACCCATAGAATAAAGGTATCATGTCCTTTTTATTGCAGTTTGTGCGCTGTAGAAACAAGACGCACCAAAAGATGGCACAATGTCATGGTTTTTTCCATTTTACTCCACTTAGAATTTTTTAAAACGTTTTTCAGTACATTATATGGCACATTAAATAGCACCATTGAAAAATGCAACTCATCCTGCAAAAAACAAGCCCTCATACAGTTACGATTTTCTTAAAACGGTGGAGGGAAAAAAGGAAAATGGAGAGGGGGTAAAAAAAAGGACCGCGTCATTAAAGGGTTAATTAATTTTTTGGGTTGCCTGCTGTATTGAAGATATTTTCCAAGTGGTTTTTTTTTTAATGGTCTTCAATTATGTTCTGTATCTGCAGATGAATTTAAAACGCACTTTTGTGGAAAGCGTCATCCCTTTATCTCAGCAAAATTCTGGTACTTCACTATGGGCTTGGTTCCAAAAATACTTTTAATTCCTGTTCACGTACACTAGATAAATGTCTGCTGACAATATATTGTGGGTGGAGACATCCTGACCATCAATGGCAGGCAGTAGGGGAAATGAGAATTGGTCACATTAAGGCTGCCTGTCCATGGGCGTTGCGGTATCCTGCCACGGTTCTCCGCTGCCCAGGAGCCAGCAGACAGATCTCCGCCGGTCAGCCTATGCTGCGATTTGCCGGCCGCGAGCGGAGAATCGCAATGATTCTCCGCTCGTGAATGGGGGGTAAGCGCTCTCCATAGCAACACTATGGAGAGCTTTCGTTGAGCTCCCCGCGGCTGGATTATCGCCGCGTGGGAATGCAATGAAAACTCGCCTGTGGACAAGCAGCCTTAATCTCTACAAGCCTGGAGAGAAGCCATTGTCACAAGTGTTTGAAAACGACTTGTCTCCCTTACTAAACCAACGTGTACACCAGTGTGTGCAGGAGGGCAGTTGATGTAGGTGGTGAAGGACCAGTGGCTGGAGGATGCACTGCCCTCCTCTGCTATGCTCTTTCTGGGGATGTCCCATCAGTTGCCGCCTTCAGTGAGATACTGATTGGCCACTAACATCCATAACCTTTTATTAGTCAAACCTAAATCTTTTTCTGGGCTTTGGAAAGGCAGGATTGTTCTCCACAGAAGATTTCCTGCTCAGAGACTGTAAAGTCAGTTACGGCTGGTGCTGCTTGGCTGCATGATGCTAGAAGTCTCACAAGATTTCCTCTAGTTCTGTCTTTTTGCAAGATTTTCCTACTGTTTCAGGGTATTGGAGTTAAATCTGTGCCTGGACTGGAGCTCCCTCTCATTTTCTGATTTTCAACTCTGGGAAAAACAATAAATTGCTATGAGTGCTAATTTCTGTATACCGTGCATGTGTACCTTTTGCATAGTGTATCCATACCAATGCCTTACTTAAAATGGTCAAAAAATAAGTTATATCATTTATATCACTGTTTTGGCCCGACTCTTACAACTGAACAAGTCAGGAACTCTGTGTCATAATTGGTCCTTACTCTAGGACTAGTGGACTAAAACAGTATGTTCATGGCGGAATCCACATTAGATTTTTCAGTGTGAATACTGCCCCTAAAATGGCAAAAATCTACAGCTAAGTTGCTTATTTCTGTGGTGGATTTGCCCCTCTGTATGCAGTGGATTTAGCCATGGTCAGTTGTCAAATCTGCATGCAGAATTTATGACACAGATTCGGCATGGAGTTCACATGGTCACCCCACCCTCCCTTCCCGTGCAGAAAGATATGCAATGTATAGTGCCTACAGTGTGGATTTGCCACAGGTTTGATGCAAAATCTGTGAGGATTCCATGCAGATTCTGTCAAACCCATAACACATTTCTGCTGTGAGAGTATACACCTGGAGTGCTTTCTTCATGGTTTTTTTGATTAACGCTGATTTGTACCATATTAGTTGTGATAGGTTTAACTAAACAGCTTTTTTTTTCAGTGCTGCGGAAGTTATCCCTTCCAAACCCGTCAAGAAGAATAAAGAGCAAAGGCCTCGGCATCTTCTCACTGATCTCCCATTTCCTCCTGAACTACTAGGAGGGGATCCGTCTCCTCCAGAGTCTCCAGAGCCTAAAGTGGCAACACCACCCCAGCAACCCATGAGAAAGAGACCAAAGTAAGTTTATATTTTTCATTATACTTTTATCGTGAAGTCTATATATACTAGTCTTCTCTGTATAGCTTGCCTTGCAAGCTTAATGCTAAAATAATTCAGTGATGGACAAGGTACAGGAAGCTGATGCACCGTGAAGTGGTCAGGTTGGGACCTGAATTTTAAGCATTTTATTTATCCTTTAGTATAAAGGATTATTCCCATCACAGAGTGATGGCATGTTGTTAGGATATGCTATCACTTGTTGATCGGTGAGGGTCAGACCTCTGAGACCCTCCCACCCATCTTGAGAATGAAGGGGCTGCAGTGCTAGTTTAGCACTGAGTTCCTTTGCCTTTCCCTACGTAGTAATGCTCTTGTCACCAACTGGGCAGGGAACAGCAGCACAGCTCTGAAGTGAATGAGGTTGTATGTAGTTATTTGCTGGTAATACTTTGAAGGAAACTAAACTACTGCAGCTTTCTTATTCTCAGGATTGGTGGGGGAAGTCCAAAGGTCTGACTAGTAATATGCCATCACTTTGTGTAATGGAATTAACCCCTTTAATAATAAGCAGATACAACATTATCACGTTTGTTGCATTGAGTGGGGGATAGCTGAAGACCATAGCTATAGCTGCAGACACAAAGCAAAAAAAATTGGTTCTGCCTACCAGCTATACTCCTCCAACAGGCATCAAGCTAATCAGTTTTAGCTTAGTGTCCGTAGGAGGACAGAACTCTTCCTTTGACAGGTCTTCAGTTTTCCTTTCGGTTTCTTGGGGAAACAAGTCTGGCATTAGACTCCGTGTATCCCACAGAGGAGGGCAAACAGATTAGGAATTAACCAGTCTGCTGCTACCTGAACCTCAGAAGAAAAATAGGCACAGTCAATGATGGTTTGACCCTGACCTGCCAGCTTTAGTTAGGGGTTGGGCTTGGTAGAAAGGAATACTACCATGAAGGGGTAGAGAGTGAGGGAGAGATCCCAGCTTCAGGGCAACTTTCTTGGCTCACTCCTCATATCAGCAGCACAGTTAAATTGTGCACTAGCTGCGGCATTTACGAGGTTCCTGTGCGCGTTCGTTCCCGCTTTCTTGCAGTGTGGATCACACGCCATTCTCCCGGCCTCTGGTGATAATTTAGGCCTGTTCAGAGGCACTTCCTCTTGGGGCGAGCTCAGCTCCCTCTATTGCTAAATCGGAGCTTTTTTTGGTGGAAGGAGGAACTTGTGGCATTCTTCCAATCCTCTTCCTTAATGAGGCTTTTCATTGGCTACTGCCTTCTCCTCCTCATACAGCCTGCTGGGACCAGTGGTGCTTCTGGGCTCCTCACAATTTCCAAGGCCAATTCTGGCCCGGGTAAGCAGTGCTTGGTGGCTAGCTGCTTGCTTTCTTGCTCCTCCTGCACTACCCATAGCAATAGGCCCATTAACAAGTGCTCTGCTAACTACTATATTCAGTCTTTTTTGGCACCATGTTCGAATTCAGAGCTTGAGGTTACAGACCAGGTCCAGCTAGAGCCACGCATTTTGCCTGTGCTTACTGCAATACCAAGTTTCCATGCAGACAGGCTGAGCCGTTGTGCCCCAACTGTTTGCTGTTAAGTTGGGTGACCAGCGAACCATCTGCAGGTGCCCCACCCATTCAACCCTCGGCCCTTGTCGAATCAGAATGGGCGCGCTTCCTCTCTCAGGCAGTATCAGACCTTACTAAAATGTCCACTGCCATTATGCACTGGCTGTACCACACTATCAGTCAACTGCCACCAATCATATCGGACTAGTTCGCCACGCGTGTCCCATTCCTTGGTAGGTCCTAGAAGTGGGTTAAACCTTCGCGTTTGAGACAATCATCCATCTTCCCTGCATTGGCATCCCCCTCAGTCCCTGCAAGGACATGTTCATAGTTCGCCTTCAGAGCGACTCTAGTCTCTGGAAGAGAACTGTGTTTCACTCGGATTCAGACCTGGACAAGGAGCAGGCCTCTAAACTCTCCTCTCTGGTCGATGGCCTAATAGTGGCAGTGAAAGAGAGCCTTCAGGTGAAGGATCAGACAAAAGTTTCCTTTGAGGCAGTGGGTTTGGCACTTTGACCTGATTTTAGGATTTCAACCTGGTACTGGATGCGCTGCAGTCTCATCCCTTTAGCCGTTGCATGATATCCCAGCTCGTCTTTTGTCCTGGAAGGTATTGTTTTTGGTAGTGATCACTTCCATCCGCAGGGTTTTTTGAGCTTGCAACCTTGTCATCCAAGCCTCTGTTCACGATCCTTCATCAAGGCAAGGTGGTCATGTGTCACATTCCCTCCTTCCTACCTAAGGTGGTGTCTGCCTTCCACATCAATGAGGACATTGTCTTACCTTCGTTTTGCCCATCCGCCACTCACCCTCAGGAATCGTCTCTACACAAATTGGACTTCCGGATGTCGTGTTTTCGGCGCTCTGATTCACTCTGTCATTTCCGATGGCCCAAGATGTGGTTTTGTTGCTTCTAAAACTGTCCTGACACTTTGCATCAGGTCAGCAGAAGCGGAGGCTTACTGTGCCACAGTCAGAGAGCCTCCCTTTCAAGTTATGGTGCACTCGGGCAGTGCGGGCCTCCTAGGTGGTACACAATGGCGCTTCTGCTCTCCAAGTTTGTAAGACTGTTAAATGCGCCTCTTTACTCTCCTTCCCAAAGTTCCAACAGATGCACACTTTTTTGCATTTGCAGACCCCTATTTCGGTTGAAGAGTTTTGCAAATGGCAATGTAACGGACCGTGAGCATCCTTGTCTATTTCCCCACCCCTGAGGGACTGCTCTGAATTGTCCCGCAGTCTTCAGTTGTGTCCCCCAATGCAACTGGGGAGAGAAAATTTTTGTACTTAATGTAAAATCTCTTACTTGTCTTGTTCGTTGGGGGAACACGGCACCCACCCCCAATGATATTAAGAATTTTTGATAAGTGACCTCCTTGTTGGAGCGTTCTTCCTGGAGATGAATATGGTTTTAACAATCTGCTGCGTCTGTAACGTTGTTATGGTTTACTTTATCTGGTTTAGGGCCAACGGACGAATTCCGCAGCAATGTCCATTCATAGACATGCTGTAGTAAACGATTCTCCTCTGCCCACGAGCGAAAATCAACTGCGATTTTCCGCTCGCGGGGGCGGGAAATCGCAACATGTTTCTTTCATTCTGTGAGGAAAAACGCACAGACTGCTTCAATTGCAGTCAATGCAAGCCGTCCGTCGCGCGGTACTTCCACTGTGAGCACAGCGGTAGTATCACGGGAATCCAAGTCATGCACTGCACGGACGAGGCGCTCGCGGCAGATCCGGAGAGGTGAGTATGGGGTCTCTAGGGGGGCAGCGGGTCTGATTCCGCTGTGATATTTTGCAAGCGGAATCCGACCCGGACGTGGGCATAAGGCTTTAACCTGTTTCTTTCCAACTGCTTTCCTACAAACTGATTAGCTTGGTGCCTGCAGGATACAGCTAGTAAGAGGTCCTAACACAGTTTTTCTTAAGTGTCAGCCTCCTAGTGGCAGTAGCTATTCCCACGGCCTTCAGCTGTGTCCCCCAATGTAAGAGACCAAGAAAGATTTTATGGAGATTTCTATTCTTAAAATTGTTAGTTTAAAAATGCTGCTTGTAATGTCTTTGAACCGATTGTTATGGAGTTTTGTGGTAAATGTGGTCCTGCCATTGACCAGGCAAATTGTAAAACCAGATTTATCAGCTGGGTGGTGGATTTTGTGACCTGATGTATTCTGCTATGCTGCACTGATTCGGATTACAACTCAAAAAATTGTTATGCAGATTTTACAATCTCTCCTGCATAAAGTGCTCCAGTTTAGATATCTGTTAATATTCTTTTATTGTTTTATAACTTTGTGTCAGAATTTGCTGCCCTCGTTATGGAGAAAGGAAACAGAAGGAAATTGATTGGGGTAAGCGCTGTGTAGACAAGTTTGACATTATTGGCATAATTGGAGAGGGAACCTATGGACAAGTGTACAAAGCCAAGGACAAAGACACTGGTAAGAAATGGATACTTATATCAACATATATAGAAAGAACCATCTGGTAGCTTTTTGTTACATTTTGCAGTGTGAATGCAACTCGCGGTGGCCCAAAGGTAAGGCTTCGCTTACATCTAAGCTAGGTTTGTAGAGTTGTTTGGTTCCTTCATAGAATTCCTAACAACGAAAATAGCAGAAGCGCCTGATCTGGCACATAATGGTCACCACTGATGATAATAAGTTCAGTGAGGCTTCCATCACCATGACTGGCATTTTATTACACAAAATAGCGCAGTATCCTGGGCTATTTTGAGCACGATTTTGTGCGTCTAGCACAGATTTGAACAGGTTTATACAGAAAAGCAAAACTCTGAAATCTGCTGACCAGTTTAGAAAAACATAATAGAAGCCATTTTCTCTTCTCCTGATCCCCCTGCTGTTTCCAATATGCTGGTGTCTGTGTTCCTCTGCTCTTCACTTCCCGCTGCAGTAGTGATGACATTTTGACACATGGATGTGTGACTGCTGCATCTAATCGCCAGACGAAGTGAGATGCTGACTAGCTGCAGTGATCACACATTACTGGCGTCCTTGACGTAATCACTGCTGCAGAAAGCGTAGAGGACCAGGACCTGTGAAGGATGGCATGAGGCGTGAGTATTGCTGCTATTACAGTTTTTCTGAGCCCGGTGAGCAGCTTTTGGAAACTTAGGTTTGGGTGTAGATTTCTTTTAACATTGTTAGATACTATATATTTATACCAATGTAAGAGGTACATTGCCGAGAACAATGTAGGAAATGGGTAGCATGTCTTTATTATTACAGATACCATGACCTATAGATACCACTTCTTTTTGCTCTTCTCATTTACATATATCAAATGTATGAAATGTGACCAGTTAGAATCCAAGTGATGCGGTATCTTTTAGGCGGAATATTCTTGTTGGTTTTTTTTTTTGTACATAACAGCATGTATCTAGTAAGCAGCGCTGTGATGTCGGTGTGCTTGCTTCTGATGCAGCAGTGTAAAGTAGTACATTGCAACATCAGGAATATCTCAGTAAGTTGAAGCTACTTTCAAAATTTCGCAGTGTCCCAAGTACAGCAATCTCTTCATTACAGCTGTGTTCAAAACACCACTGACTAGGCCTGCTCTCATAGTACGGTTCTTGCCTGGGAACCATCCTATTCATTTCAGTTGAGGTGCCGAGAGGTAGCTGGGCCAGGCCCTACTGTGCATGCTCATGAAATGCATGCTTTTGATAACCTAGCCACATACATAGGAGACAGTGAGGAAGCATCTGTGCAGACCTACAGTAGTGGCCATAATAATGGGTAACTGTGAAAATGCAATGAGGAACCTGGGATACATTAGATGCAATATCTCTAAACAGGTATGTGCACAAAAAGGAATAAAGGTTACAAATATTAGTAACTTCATATAAAGGTGTTTAAACATGACAGACTTGCTGGGGATATTCTGCAGCAGGAAACCTCTGCACCAAATACCCCCCCCCCCCCCGCGCGCAGAAAATCCACAACAAATCCACCAGGTGTGAATGGGCCCATTTTAAAGTGGATCAAAGAGATGCGAATTTGTCTTGAAGATAAAAGATGGCAGAATCGTGCAGTCATCAGTCAGGAACAGGTTTTTTTCCTTCATTTGATAAGATCAGCTCACAGTATTATATGTAAATCAACACAATGCTAATTGTTTTAACTGTCTCAAATATTACTTTACTAGGAGAACTTGTTGCCTTAAAGAAAGTGCGTCTAGATAATGAAAAAGAAGGCTTCCCAATTACTGCAATCCGAGAGATTAAAATCCTTAGACAGCTCATCCATAGAAGCGTTGTGAACATGAAAGAGATCGTCACCGATAAACAAGATGCCCTGGACTTCAAGAAAGATAAAGGTGAGAGTAGAAACTATTAGAATTCACTCAGCATTTTTGCCCACACTTTGAGATTCTATCTCAATGTCCTGTACAGAAAATGACATTGAGCCCACCCATCCTCCCCCGAATGGAAACCTTCACTTTCCTTTGTCAAATGGGCACCACTGAATTCCCTTAGTTTGTTAGAGTGTAGAATAACATGCTAATCTACACCCCAAATGTAACAAAAACCTTATCACACAGACAACAAAGTGGTGTCCATTTGATTAATGAAAGTGAGTGGTTCTGCCTCAATACTGTTTTGGGTATTTGTGACGTGAACCTGAGATGGAATCTCGCAGCATGGGCTAAAACGTCTTGTGAATCCTCTATTACAGCCATATTTTTCACTTGAAATAGGACGTTTTATAACGCTGCTTACTTTTATGTCTTAGGTGCCTTTTACTTGGTCTTTGAATATATGGATCATGATCTTATGGGGCTACTAGAATCTGGTTTGGTACAGTTCTCTGAAGACCATATAAAATCTTTTATGAAGCAATTAATGGAAGGACTTGATTACTGTCACAAGAAAAATTTCCTGCACAGAGACATCAAATGCTCCAATATTTTATTGAATAACAGGTAACAGACCGAGCATTATCCTACTGATAGATCCCGTGTAAGAGACTTAAACACTCAGGTTATGTTTTCTTTGTAGTGGACAGATCAAGTTGGCTGATTTTGGATTGGCACGGTTATACAATTCAGAAGAAAGGTAAGAGGTTGTCCTTATGCATAATGCCTTTTCATTTTCCACGTCTGGGATATAATCTATGGTGACATTAAATGAGGTTCCCTCACTTAAAATTCAAAAGCATGAAGAGTGGAAAAGCACTACAAAGATGAATTCAATTATTCTGGTAGACAAAAAAAAGTATTACCATGTATCCAATTGAGTTTGAAGGATATGGACCTCTTCACTGGCCTCTGTTTTTTCTAAATCCATGTATTTTTACCTTTTTAAAAAAATAATAATAATTTGCAAATGGCTATTACAAAATTATGCGTCTGTGCCATTGCGGGACACAGCTGAAGACTGTGGGATATAGCTATTGCCACTAAGAGGCAGACACTAAGCCAAAAAGTTTTAGCTCCTCCTGCCAGCTATACCCCTCCTGCAGGCACCAAGCTAATTAGTTTTAGCTAAAGGGCCATTTACACGGGGCAATTATCGCACAAAATTTATTCAAACTAATGAATGCAGAGCCATCCGTTACTATTTGTTTACTTTTTTATTTGTCGCTCACTTATAACCAGCATAAAAACCATTGCTGGTTCGCTTATTTATTGCTGTGTTTTAACACTCCGTGCTCAGCGCTTTACGTAGAATGTCATGTGCTGAGCAAGAAGTGAGCGGCTCTTCAGTGTCTAAATGTTCTACCAACTAGCTGTTACGTCACCTGCCCCTGCAGTTGGAAAGCAGACAGTCGTTATGTAAATGAAGCATTAGTGTCCGTAGGAGGCAGACCTCTTCATTTATTGGTCTTCAACTGTGACCTTCCGGCTTTGGGAATACCGAGCTGGAAGGACCTTCCCTATTACCCCACCAAGGAGGGCGAACAGACAAGTTAACCATTCTGTTGCTGGCCCTACCTCAGAAGGCAAGGAGATGCTGTCAAAGTTAGTTTGACCCTGACCTGCCAGCTATAGTGGCTCCCTGAACTGGAGTGCTCCTTCCTATTTAAAGATTCCAGAGCTGTGTCTTCCCCATGGGGGAATGGTAAGTATACCTTCCACATAGATAGGTATTCAGCACCTTTCCCTCCCCGAGGCCCTCATTTCCACTACCACCACCACCAGTATGTAGCCTACCCCTCCCCAAGTTACTATTCTTCTCACACCTTAGAGAGGTACAGGTGACTCCTCTTCACTTCTCCTGTGGCTAATTCTACTTGGGAACCGTAACAGTGTTACTGCGAGAGAGGGAGGGGGTTTACAGCGCCACTGCCCAGGCTGCTGTGTTCACCCGGGTACTGCGCCCAGCTGAGGGCTCTGCTCTTTCCCCTGCTGCTTACATCGCCATCACCTCCTTCCTTTTCAATCCGTATGCGGCGTGCACTGCAGGCCTGGGATTGTGAATGTCCCTGTGGCTCTGTTTTCTGCATGGCCCCCCCGAGTCTCCCACTGCGCTTTTGGGTTCCTGGGCTGTGTCACATTGGTGCCGTTCTGGGGTGGGGTGGCTGCAGGCACACGTGGTCCCGGGAGGGGGTGGGATCTTCATTCTGGCCACGGCAGCCACAAATCTAGGCCCCGACTTCTAGGCCTGTCCCATCAAGGAAGTTTGCCCTCCCGATAAACGTGTTGGGACTTTGGTCCATTCCCCTGTTGCTTCAGCACTTCACATCCCAGAAAATACGCCTCCCAGTTCGAGCTCAGATGCACAACATGATGGACGTCACGTACATAAATGATCAAGGAGAGACCTGCAGCACTGTGGTCGTGGTAAAAGTGGCAAAGATCTTGGCATGGGCCAAAGCTCACTTTTCAGCTCTTTGAGGTCCATATTCAGCATATTTTTTATTTTTTTTTAACATTTTGCCCTCCTGTTTAACTCTCATTGATTCCTGAGTGAACAGTTACTGCTGGTCTTAGAAAAGAACACTGTGCTGCAGTCTCTGACTGGTTTTGGTCTGTGCTCTTGCAGCTGCGATTTATTCATTTGAAGACCACCTTGCACATATTTATGTACTTTCATTGAATTCAGCTACTAGTGAGCGTGTGTTGGAGTTGGGTTAAAATTTCCAGTACACTCCCGCCAAAGAACCTCACTGCTCCTAGTTAGTCGGCAAACGTTTTCTCGGGCCGTGTAAATGCTCCCAACAATTTTTTCAGTGATTGCAAAATTGAACAATCCTTCTATGTAAAAGCACACAGACAGTTGTTTGTTCGCTTTCAGTCTATTCACACGATGGGTGTCCCATGTAAAGCCACTGTTAGACATATTTGTGCATCAGTCTTTGGAGGGAATAGACATGAGGTTGGCAAATTCTGCACTGAGCATGCTCTAACAGTATTCTAATGTGCATGGGGTGCTAAATGACACAACCCACCACCATTAACTGCCCTTGGCTGCTATTAGTAAGACATACATTGGGACATGAGTTGATATTTGTACACTATTCTCAGTGAACTTGTTCATCTGTGTACAGTGCTGCAAAATATTACTTATAAGTAAGTTGATGTGAAAACTTGTGATATATTTTATTAGGGATAAATTGCATCTTCCTCTTCCTTTTTACGGGCTTGTATGTATCCTGCCCTGCCTGCAAGTTTTCTGTAAATGTTTAGAAACCTTCATCTGAAAATCCATATTGTGTCAAACACTAGATAGGAGACAGGAAAGTGTGGGATACAGCTGCAGTGTCAGTGGGTGTATGAGATTGCATACTGTGAGAGGGGAGGGGGAGCAGCAATATAATAGGCTCAGAGCACACATCACTTTCATCACGTTCTGCAGGCGTGCAGAGCACATTTACAGACACCAGTAGAAATAACGATGCAGGTTAGACATTCAGTTTAATTGCATCTTATATATTGTACATTCTCTGCTACTAAAGTATGCTTGCTATTTATAAGGTTAATATAAACTATAAAGTGATATTAGTACATGACAATGAAAACACTGCTATAACTAAAATGTACTTGTCTTTGTAGCCGTCCATACACAAATAAAGTCATAACGCTCTGGTACCGACCTCCAGAGCTGCTGCTGGGAGAGGAAAGATACACCCCTGCCATTGATGTGTGGAGTTGTGGGTAAGATGATGTAGCTAAATCATTAAATGGCAATTGTTCTGTGTTGTATGAATCTACAAATTGTGGTAAAGATCATTTAAAATTGATAGCCATTTAGAGGAGTTGTCCCACAAAAAACAGATTATCCTCTATTCTCAGGATAGGGAATAACCTGCTGATCAGTGGGGGTCCAACCACTGGGACTCCCACCAATCCCGAGAACCAGTGTGTCCCTGATTTAATAGGACAGCAGTTGCAAATGGGGGGGCGGACACAGGACACTAGTCAGACCACTGCAGATCAGCAAGTTACAACCTATCATGGGGATAAGGGTAGCTTATTTCTGTGGGACAACCCCTTTAATTTTAAGGTTTTGTATTTCATTCACGTCTATTAATTTCTTTCCAGCTGCATCTTGGGTGAACTTTTTACAAAGAAACCAATATTCCAGGCTAACCAGGAGTTGGCTCAACTTGAACTAATCAGGTATTTATGTCCTCTGTATACATATTATATTTCTGTTTGTGCAGCAGAACAATGTGTTCTTAGAAGAAATAAATGTTACTGGAGCAAAAGACTGATTGATTTCAGTATAAACTTCTGTGGAAAAGAAAAGCTTAGAGCTGCATGCGTCTGTCGGATGCCCATAGCAAAATGATTTATTCTTCCCTCAGACTAAAATATGCTTTGCTGCTCTGTTAATGTTGGATTTGTTCCAATGTAAGAGGATAATCTGGTGTGGTGTGGTGTGTGTGTGTGTGTACACACTAGTCAGTTTGTAAATATCAGAAATTATCCAATGAAGTCTAAGGCTGGTTATAGACTTCCACCATAAATGTGGCCTTTTGGCTCTGTCGTGCTCTATATATCTCAGTTTTTTTGTATTGCAAAGGGTAAGGCCTGGTTTAGACACAACGATTATCGCTCAAAAGATGTCTTTTGAGCGATAATCATTGTGTGCATTTACAGGGCAAGGTGATCGCTCAAACGTTGAGCGCTCATCTTGCGCTCCGAGCGGGTGATGCAGAAGACAAGTGGGGCTGCTTGTCTTCTACATCCGGCTGTTTTCTGCTCGGAGCACCCGGCTGTTATACAGTTGAGTGCTCCGAGCGGGGGATGCAGAACACAGCTGGACCGCTCTGTTCTTCATACCCCGGCTGTTCATGGAGCACTCAGCTGGTATACAGCTGTGCGCTCTGTGCGGAGTATGAAGAATACAGCTGGACCCCTGTGTTCTTCATACTCCCCTCTTGTGTTCAGGGAGCGGGATACAGCTGAAACAATATTATCGGCTGTATCCCGCTGTGAACTTCTGATAAGGCTCATCATTGTCTTTTAGCACGCTGAAAGACAACGATCAGTGACTGCTAAACGAAAACTACACGGTCCGTGCAGTTACAACGATTATCGCTCAAAAGACGGCTTTTGAGCGATAATCGTTATCTAAATGGGACTTTAGAGCGTCCTGTAACTCATGAAGACTTTACTATGGTCTTGCTGTTAAATCCATGGCTGAGTTCTATCTGCTCAAAACTATTTTTTTAACACCGTATCTGAGATTTCATTGAGAAATTGATTGGGGGTATGTGAGTTAGGAAACAAAAAAAAATGGCTTATTTGAAGGAGCCTGCATTCTTTTTATGCACAATGCCATTTTCCTTGTCCCAAATCTTTCCAACACATGCTACTATTCCTAGTCATTGGTGGGGGTTTCAGTTCAAAGAACCCCCTCCAATTACATCATCTGATCATGTCTCAACAGATATATAAAAGTGAGCCTTCAGTTTGTGGACACAGATATAGTATTAGAACCATAACGTATGACATTTTTCCTTCAAATGAAAAGTCAATGTACAGTAAATTTAATAAAAGAATTGTATCTTTTCTTCTGTCAGTCGTCTCTGTGGAAGTCCTTGTCCAGCAGTTTGGCCAGATGTCATCAAGTTGCCGTATTTTAACACCATGAAACCCAAGAAACAGTATAGACGACGGTTACGAGAGGAGTTCTCCTTGTGAGTCTTAAGAAAAATAATTAAATGGGTATTCTGGTTAATTCAAGAAATTTGAGGTTTTCAACCATCCACTAGATGAGTGAAAACGGTTATATCAAGGGGTTCTGACCATTGGGATGTTGACTGATCCCAGGAATGGAATTCCCGTCCGTCCGTCCTTCCTTCCTTCCTTCCTTCCTTCCTTCCTTCCTTCCTTCCTTCCTTCCTTCCTTCCTTCCTTCCTTCCTTCCTTCCTTCCTTCCTTCCTTCCTTCCTTCCTTCCTTCCTTCCTTCCTTCCTTCCTTCCTTCCTTCCTTCCTTCCTTCCTTCCTTCCTTCCTTCCTTCCTTCCTTCCTTCCTTCCTTCCTTCTCCACTTCCTGGTTTATTCTCCCACAGCAATGAATGGAGGGCATGCAGCTTCATTCAGTGTCAATGGGACTGCCAGAGATAGCTGGGTTCTGTACTTGGTTAGCTAGTAGATGGGTGAAAACCTGACATTTCTGTAGCTAAATGGAACACCCCTTTAATATGTTATGCATTTGTGCAATCCAACAAAATTTAGATGTCACTGTGACTTGGTCTTTTTACCCACATGGGGATACTTCCAGTTGAATCATATTGAATAATTAAAGCTTAAATGTTAAATGTAATTACATCTTCACTTTAAAGGGATGTTTCAGCTTTAAACTATTGATAACATATCTTCAGTGTTCGCCATCAATATTTGATCAGCAGAGTTTTGTCGACTGAGGCCCTCACTAATTTGATATGTGCCTGGAATCGCACAGCCCCATACTCTCTGCAGCAGCACTAGATTGGTATTGCAGGCACGGTTTCCATTCGCTTCACCGAGAAAAGCTCATCAATAGTTTAAAGGGGTTGTCCAGTTGTAAACCTCTACCACTTAATGCCTATCCCCAGAATAGTTTATTAATAGTAGATTGGCGGGTGTCTGTCTGGACCTCTGCCGATCAGATATGCTTATGCACAGAGCTCATTTCTGCTAGAGGCAAGCTGCTCCATTCCGACTGCAGTGGCTCTGCTTAGTATTACAGGCCAAGTTCCAACTTAAGTGAATGAGAATCTTCCCTTTATTATCACGTATGGCCACTTCTGCAGGAACGAAGCTCCCTGCAGAAATTGGCTTAGTACAAGAGTGCATTGGCCTGAGGAACAGCTGATCTGTGGGAGTCCCAGGAGGCTTAACCCATTTCAATGTATTGTTTTATCCAAAGGATTCGCCATCACTGGTTTACAACAGAACAACCCCTTTAAAGGGAACTTGTCAGCGTCTATAAGCCCCATAAACTAAAATGATACATTCGTAGGAGAGGGGGGTGCTGAGTTCAGAGTTGGGATTTTTTAAAATAATCCTCTGCCTCCTTGTTTTACCGCAAAGCCACCACTCTGTGCATGCAGCGGACTTCTTGAGCGCGCACACATGGGAGTATCAAGGAGTCCCACTGCATACCCCAAGTGGCTGTTTTGCAGGCGGAGAACAGGGAAGGCAGGAGAGCATAAAATCACACCTCCTATAGGCCCATAATCTCAGTTTAGGGGGATTATAGTTGCAACACGATTCCCTTCAAAGCTTGAAAAGTCTTAAATAATGTAACCAACCTTTTATGTTCTCCTGGTATTGACTTCTGATTCCTTTTTTTTAAAATCATGATGATTAGCATCCCCACCCCTGCACTGGATCTGCTGGACCATATGCTGACCCTGGACCCTAATAAGCGTTGCACTGCAGAGCAGGCTCTTCTAAGTGACTTTCTAAAGGATGTGGATGTCCACAAGATGCCACCACCTGAGTAAGCTTCGTGGGAATATCTATATTTTGCATTTGCTCTTCTCTGATCTTGTGTTGTATTTTTAACAATGGTTATAGTATGAGTATGCCATTGTGAACAGGTCTTCTATGCATAATAGCATGAACACCTTGCAGTACTGTTATATAGAATAATGAAACAAAACTCGCTGGAGGCCTGAGATCCCATCATAGAGAAGAGATTGTATTTTTATTTCTAAATAAAGGCAAGATGGGATATTCTCCATCAATTCAATCATATCTTCCAGTCCAAACCAACTAACAATAACAAACTGGTATCAGGAACCAAAGAAATAAAGATAAGTGAGAAGGAAAAAAGAGGAAGGAGGGGGGGTCGGGAGAAGGGAATGGTTACAGGGATATAATGTGAAGAAAGGAGGTGGTGAGAGTCTGCCGTGTAAATAAAGCACTAGAGATCTGTTCTGCGGTAATTGAAAGGTGATCAATCCCTGACACTCAGCAGAGTCCATGAAAGTCTGCCAGGATCTCAATGTAGGCATAACTGCAGCACCAGAGACCACCAGTGTTGTGATATTACTTTTCAGGCAGCAGCTAGAATGTGTCTCAAGATGTCCTTTTTGATTTGGGCCTGGGAGCAGGGATAGGGGAGCTCTGAACTTGTTAATCAGAGCAGGATTTATAGATGGCTAGAATGCACCCCCAGAAAGTCAGGATGTTTGGACACCCCCACCAGATATGGAGTAACATACACCCTTGATCAATTAACACCCCTCAGCAACTTTTAGATGAATGTGGTGAATATCTGTTAAGCAATAATACCTGGAAATGATTTTGAAGTGAGAAGAAAGGCGGAAGCTGTCCATTCGCCAATATATGGACGAGTCGGGTGGTGATTGACTTTTCCGAAATCAAAAAAATAAATGACTCCATTCTAGGCCTGAATGCTTGGTGATAAAATACCGGTCTTAAGGGACCTGGTGTGGAAGAGATCTTGAATCCTGTTACCAATCTATCTCATACCAAGAAACAATGCGGTACCATATAGGGCCACTGATTATCCATCTGAAAGAAAAATGCCCTCTGTTGGGGGCAGTCTGATATTTAAAGCTTCCGTCCTAGCTAAGTTGCCTTAAAAATTGCTAAGCCAACTAAATCGGTTGAATTCCAATATAATGGGGTGCAGAGACTTGTTGGGATGAGCTATACATAAGCAGGTCATCTGTGTATAGGGCCAATTTGTGGTGAATCTGCCCAGCACTGATAGCCCTAATATTTGGATTATTGCGTAAGGCTATTGCCAAGTGTTCCACAGTAAGAATATCCAGCCAGTGAGACAAGTAACACCTCTCCCACTCTAGTTGTTGGAGAGGAATAACGAACCGTAATCTGATCAAGAAATCTGGAGCCTAATTCTACCTGCAGAAGTGTGGCTTAACGTAAGAGATTAATGAGATCATGCATGGAGGGTTTTTTCTCTTGTTTCCGGGAACCAAGCCCACTGGATCTTTGTGCACCACTGCTGGGATTATCTGCTTCATTCGATTAGCAAGTCATTTAGAATTATATTTTAATGTTGCAGCTAGTGAAATAGACAGATAGTGGTTACATAAAGTGACATCTTGGTTTGGCTTAGGTAGCACCACATGAGCCTCCAGCACCTGCCTAGGAAGGGCACAGAAAGGTGAAATGCTGTTAAATACTACTTGTTTATTAAAGGGAGAAGCAGTAAGTTATAAGTTTTAAAGAACTGAGCCGTGAAGCCATCAGGTCCAGGACTCTTTCCTCCTTTGAGAGAGCTGTTTCAATCTCCTCAACAGCAAATTATGATTCAGACTCCTGAATGTGAGCTGTTAAGCCCCATTTACACACAATGATTATCGTGTAAATGGACGAATGACTGAAGAAATTGATCAGTTGTGGGGTTTTTTTTGTATAAAATTTAATGGCTTTAAATCGTCTTTTTCCCTCATTAGCTAAAGCAAATTTTAGTAGAAGGAGAATTAGTTGTTTGCTCAGGTAGGTGTGTGTTTATGCTAGGGATTATTTGGCCAGCAGGATTCCATTGTCTTCTCCTGGCGTGAGTAAAGAATGTACTGCTTGTGTATGTCTTGCATACACAAAACGACACAATGAATCACATTGTTTACCTCAAGTCATCAAGCTGCTTAAATTACTGCAGGATTTCCATTCAAATGCAGTGAATTTTGAACTGATGACAATTTTAATGCATGCTAAAAAACAGTCCTAAACGAGAAGTAAACGAAAAGTGCACAACTGCCTGCGTTTGCATGTAACAATTATCGCTCCCTTTCGGATGTCTGTATGAATTTTGAGCAATAACACTGCGCAACAAATTTTTAAACATTTTTTTGTAACAAAGTAATTGATATGTTTCTGTAAAATTAAAACCCGCTGATTACACGGGTAAAACTGAATACTGTAATAGCTAGCATATCTCTTTTTTGAGTTATTTAACCCATTAGTGACCATTTTAATTTTTTTTGTTTTAAAAAAATTCTAACTCCTTTTATTCATCCATCAACGTTGCTGTGTGAAGGCTTGTTTTTTGCGGGACGAGTTGTATTTTTCAATGGTGCTATTTAATCTACCATATAATGTACTGAAAAACTTACTTCTAAATGGAGTAAAATGAAAAACAAAACGAAATTCCGCTATCTTTTGGTGCGTCTTGTTTCTACAGCACACAAAAATGACCTGATAACTTTGTACTATGGATCAGTACGATTACTGCGATACCAAACTTGTATTGTTTTTTTGCTGTACGACTTTTACTTTTTTTTCAAAGACATTTAATTTTTTTAAAGATTATTTTCTGCCGCCATCTTGTGCGCACAATAACTTTGTTTTTCCATCCACATAGTTGTGCAAGGGCTCATTTCTTGTGGGCCGTCTAGTAGTTTGCGTTTAGTACCATTTTAGAATGCAAACGACTTTTTGTTCATTTGTTATTGCATTCTTTTTGGAGACAGAATGACCAAAAAAGTGCATTTCTACCATTTTTAATCTTCTTTTCGGACGTCCCTGTCCATTAATACTTTATCTCCTTCGTTTGTGTGTAAAGGGCATGTGAGCTGAGCTGCACACAGCTGCATTGCTCTTGCATGGGCTGTTGGCAGAATACACTATAATCTCCAGCACCCGCTGAGAACACAGACTGTGGTTCCTGTTATCTCTCTCCGGCTGAACGATGAGCTCACCTTCATCGTTCAGACGAAAAGTGAACGATGGCCGCATTTACAAGCAACGATTATCACTCATTTTGCCATCGTTTGAACACATTTTGAGCGATAATCATTGCGTGTAAACGGACCTTTACTCAATGGAGCCTTTAAAGCTCTCCCCTTATCTATAACAAACTATCCATTGTGTATGTGACATCTATATAGGAGTGGTTGGTAGTCAATAGTTGCTACATAGGTTCTCTGCTCACATGTACGCAGATTAACCATTATCTGAGAGCAGGGTTGATTGCATCAGAAATAATTTGAAAGTAAAATTTAAATATTGAAATCCACTATAAGGCCATTATATGGTTTAAAAAATCGTAACATGCCATGAATTGCAAATATTCAATGTTTAATGCAAATAACCATGTTTGCTGGTTGAAATATAATTTATTTGTATTTTTTTTTTTCTTAAACTCTCTACCTGCAGCCTTCCCCATTGGCAGGATTGCCATGAGCTTTGGAGTAAGAAGCGTAGGCGACAGCGGCAGAGTGGCATTGTTGTAGAGGAGCCTCCTGCAATTAAGGCTCCACGAAAGGAAAGTGTGACTGCTCCTGTAGCAGACCCTATCAAAAACAATAGCCCTGCACCTCCTGAACCTGCAAAGGCTGAGACCGGTACAACGGACTCGGGTGAGTGCACATACGTAAAGTCGCTCCAGGCACGGTTGTATAAAAGGATCTTCTGATTTACACACAATACTAGATTATGTATATAGTTTGTACACCTAATTGCCCACATGCAATTTAAAAGGCCAGGGCAGCTATAAACAACTGCAGGATGTATAAGATATTGTCATCATCTTTTCTTCTTTTTTTGTTTCTAGCTGTTTTGGCAGATATCTCGCAGCATCTAAACCCGAGTGAACTAGCTATTCTGCTGAATCTTCTCCAAAGTCAAACAGACCTCAGTGTTGCCCAGATATCCCAGCTCCTGAATGTTCAGGCCAATCCAGACATGCAGCAGCAGCTGGAGGCTCTGAACCAGTCAATCACTGCATTGACTAACACTGCTGCATCAGCTGAGACGGTGGAACCCCAGAAAGAAAATCCAGCCCAAGAGCAAGCTGAAATGGAAGGGCTGGCAACTCAGGGAGATGTGCAGAATGTTCTAGCTGTCCTCTTGAGCCAGTTCATGAAACCTCAGGAGGCAGTGGAAGCCCCTGGGGAAAGCAATGGAGAACAGAGCGGTGTAAATCCAAGTGTACGGTTAAGACCAGAGGAAGAAGAGGAGGAAAGCGCGGTGTTGGAGGAGGATGACGCAGGTAAATTCTGCTCACCCTGAGTCACCCATCTTATCCACACTGCATTTCAGACAAGTAGGCATGACAGGGCCCTTTTTAATAAATGAGGAGGTTGTAAAAAAACCTGGTGTAAAACCTCCATCTTTGCACTCTGTAGTTTTCTATGCAACAGGGAGAGGCTGGCTTTCTAGAGTATTGAGTGGAGCATCCAGAGACCTCACACTCATGTATTTTGGTTTATAATAAACTGTAAAATTCAAACACTTCTCTTTAATCTTTTTATTTGCACCATTTATTGCATCTTTGGAAAGACTTGAACTTTAGATGGCATGTGTATAGTGAAATAAGAGAGCCTAACATTGCTTCTTAACATGTAGTGCACCATTTCATCATTTTTTTTTCTTCTTCACTCACACAAGTAACATTAACTTACCTCTTATCCCCTTTTCTTTTCTCATGCTTTTACTGGAGGTCACTCTCGACTTGCACAGTATGCACTTTATTATTATTCACTTATGCAAATGCAATTTAATTTTAAAATGGGTCATTTGAGCACAGGCCAATGATGGGGCATGAACATTAGTAAGAACGCGTGTTTGCCCAATCATCAGGCAATGTGAGTATGCCCTCAGTTAGTCAACGAATGGGCATATCTGTTCATTGGCTGATTGGATCTTTCATGCTGGCATAAAAATTCTCACTTCTCAGCTGGACATCTCACTGTGTAAGCGGGATGTGCAGTTGATGAATGAAAGCTGTGTGCAGATAAATGTTTATAGTAACCATTTTTCGTCTCCAGATCGACATGTTATATTATTGTTCGGCACTCATTAAAACTGACAGGAATAGGCCCGTGTTAAAGGGTGTTATGGCCCATTTACACATAACGATTATTGCTCAAAATTCAAACAGATGAGTTTGAATGATGATCGTTCAGTTTAAATGTCTTAAAAATATTGCTCACTAAATATTTGTTGTTGTTTATCCCTGACTTTTAGTCAGTGAAAAAACTTTAGCTCGATTGCTGGCTTCTCATTGCATGTAAACGCTTCCCGCTTCACCTAAAAGGTGAAGAACTGAGCGACATACCAGCGATGTCTTTCAGTCTAAACGCTCTGCATGAGCGCTGATGACCTTAGCAGGGACATCTGCGCTCGTGCAGTCGTTTAAATGACTGTAAAGGCCGTTGGAAAGGCCCATTAAGATGATCACTGTAGTGATCCTCTAAAGACCCATTTACAAGCAACAATTCACTCAAAATTAGTTAAAACGATCAGAAATGAGCAATAATCATGTAAATGCTCCCATCGTTAACTCTTCGGCTGAATGATTTTATGGCGAGCTTAAAATCCATCCTTTACCCAGAATCGATCACACAGACCGCACGCTGTGTTCTCCACGGGTGCGGCTGATTACATTGTATTCATGCCATCAGCCCGTGCGAGAACAAATGAGCTGATGGCAAAGCTCAGATCCCCTGCTGAGTTCAGCAAGCAGCTCCTGGAGGCTCATTTGCAAGCAAATGAAGCTGATAAAGTGCTAATGGGCATTAGTGCCTATTAGTACTTTATGCAAAATGATTTGCTAAAACTATCAATCTTTCAGTCCTTTGAAAGATTGTCTTTGCATGTAAATGGGTCGTTAGTCTCCAATAAACAGTGGGTTTTCCTAGAGGAAGTTGCAGCTGATTACAAGTCTCTGATGCGTTAGCCACTGTAGAGAAATATATAGTATCCTACCCTGGCCATTAACGTGCTTGTGAGTCTGTCAGAATGAGAGCCACATTTTTTTGCTTTCCATACTAACTACTATAGAGGGTCTGTGCTTTAGGCCAAATAGGGCATATAAAAAGGGGATGTCTAAAGATAACTCCTTTTAAAACACAAGGAGGCTGTAGAGGAAGATGGAATTTGAATATAGACACTTGAGTAATAGGATAAAAGTAGTAACCGTTTGGAGGGAGGATTTCTAATTATGACGTTTGTACAGGTTGGTGTACCCTGTTATGTCATACGTGTCTAAGGACTTGTCCCAAATGGAACCCCCGACACGAAGATGTGAACATCTGACGCTGATTTCCATTACAAAAGGACAAAATAGCGCTACATGCAGTGCTATGTCGTCCTGTAAAATGTTAGTTGCCCAGAAACTGAATGGATACCATTATAGTCTGTGAGGTCCATTCGAGTGCATTTTTCTCCGCACCCATAATGCAGCAGCAAACAACGTTTTAGCACTAATCTAAACAAACTCTTAGGGTGTAGGTCCATGGGTGGGTTTGAATTGCGTTCCCCGCGGGAAACGCAGTGAACACTCCCCATAGTGCTTCTCCCCTGTCCACGAGTGGAGAATCCTTGTGCTTCTCCCCTTCGTGGGCGGCAAATTGCGGATATCCTGCTCTGCCGCAGGATACCACAACGCCCTAGGACAGGCAGCTTAATAAAGAGGAAAAAAACCCTCCCCTTATATATGTGACTATTATGTACTAGGATTACTTACCCTACCAGTATGGCAAATTTAGGCTATATTCCCACGGGGTGGAATTTGCTAGGAAGTGTATACCACAAATCTGTAGCTCAAAATTCACACCATCTAATGCGTATTTCAACATAGATTTTGGTATGGAATTCACCCCCTCATTTGAAGAGTTGAAATCCACACCACTAATTTGCTTTGCCCCAGGGGTTTGTTCCCACGTGGCAGATTTGCTGTAGTGGAGAAATCCGCAGCAATTCTGCCCCGTTTGGGGTGACTATATAGCCGATTTCACTGTGGTTCAATTGCAGGAGTGAAATCTGCTGTATTTTTGCGTTGAACGGTGTAGATTCTTCTGCTGCGGAAAATTCGCCAAATCAGGCTTACCTTTTTGTGATTGCGTGCTGTGATTTAATGAGCAGGTGTTGTGACCGTTTTGTATGCATGTATATTCTAATGTATAGTCATTTTCCGCATGAGACCTGCAGGGTCTTCAAGATTTATAACGGTCTAACTCAGTTTCTTAAGGAGTCTTTGCGCATCCATGTCCCATAAAACTAAACGCATGTCCTGCTTGCATCTCCATCCAACTTTCATATTAGTGTTTTGTTAAAATGGCATTTGCACATTAAGAGCCCAAGCACAAGATACATTACATGGCTACAGTGTGTGTAGTGTGGATGTAGTTCTAGATTTGTGCTTGGTAAATTGTAAAACTTCACAGGTAACTAAACCTCAGGTGTGCTGCGTGAACGAGAGCCTATTGATATGACCAACATTGTCTGTATTGGGGTGTAGCCACAAAGGGCGGATACGCTGAGGATTTTCCTTAATGGATTTGTGTGTGGCAAAGCCGTGGCATATTATAGTAGTAGCCAAGTGTATGAGATTTAACAAGTCTCCGCTATGTACAGCAGGAAACACTTACAACATAAGTTGATGTGTGGTGCGGATTTGAAATCCTCAGCATGCCCATTTATGTTGTGGATTTTCAATCTCGATTTCACGTTTTTCAGTGAGGAGGTTGAAATTCCCCACAAAATACACATGTAGCATATGCAAATTTTTCTGAGCATTGATCATGGATTTCAATACAAATTTTCACTGTAGTTGTTTGTTTTTATTTTTGTTTGTTTTTCTGTTGCGGAAAATCCTCCGCTAATCTGCTACATGTGAATGCCACATTTGGATCTGCCACATTTTGCTTACTCGTTTGAAAAGCGTGAAATCCATTGTGAAAATGCATCATAAATAATTTGGTATGCTGCAGGTATGCTCCCTCCTGCTGACAGCCGCTACTCACCGCTCCCCCACGCCGGCACCCGAACCTTCCGTCTCGAGCGGGGAGATACTCGATAAAGGCAATGCTCACTCGAGCAATTGCCTTTACTGAGTATACTCGCTCATCTCTAGTCTATAACATGTAGATGATATTTCTGGCATGCAAATCCATTGCAGAAAATACACAACATATGTGCCATTTGTGAACATAGCCCAGACATGCTATTCCACCATTAGAACTGATGGCTTATTGCTAGGATATAGCATCGCATACTGAAAGTAGAGAAGATACCGCTCCGTGCATGGAGTGGCGACTTCCTTGGCTAACAGCGAAGGAATGGGGAATCCGGGTAAGTATGAAAAGCACACCCATGGATTCTAAAGCGCCTGTCATAGGAGACCATAAACTTAGATTTAGGGTGCCCATAGGACATGACCGGATTCCTTTAACTAGACTTTTAACCTTTCCAACCCTGTCTTTTATTCTTTTGGCTCGTGGACAGTGGAGTGTTAATAGTACCGGTGGTACAGAGTGTTAAAGGGTGTGCTGCATCACAGAGAGTAGCTAACGGGTTGTCTAGTAAAAAAATCTTTGCCAAGCCCTTACAACGTTTTAAAATAATAAAGTAGTCTATATATTTGGCCGTTTTAAGGTCCTCTGTCTGTCTGTCCGTCCGTCCCTGGAGCTGCTGATCACATGCTAAGTTCGCGATCACTGCAGGTTCACTCTGGCCTTTGCACTGTTACCGCTGAGGCCAGTGATCAGACGTAGTAGTTAGGAACGTAGACGGCAAATGGGATCTTCTGAAAAGTCTTGGAGACGTGCCAGAAGATCACCTCAGTGGAGGTCTGAGCTCAGACAGAAAACATGGCCTTGCTGCCCATAGCAAACAATCAGAGCTTAACTCTTATCTCTTTGACTGCTCTGAAAGAATGAAAGTTGCACTGTGGTTGGTGGCTCTGGGCAATGAGACCTGTTTTCTTGGGGTGTTTTTTTTTTGTGTGTGTTTTTAAAGGAGATGTCCCGAGGCAGCAAGTGGGTCTATACACTTCTGTATGGCCATAATAATGCACTTTGTAATGTACATTGTGCATTAATTATGAGCCATACAGAAGTTATAAAAAGTTTTATACTTACCTGCTCCGTTGCTGGCGTCCTCGTCTCCATGGTGCCGACTAATTTTCGCCCTCCGATGGCCAAATTAGCCGCGCTTGCGCAGTCCGGGTCTTCTCCTCTTCTCTATGGGGCTCCGTGTAGCTCCGTGTAGCTCCGCCCCGTCACGTGCCGATTCCAGCCAATCAGGAGGCTGGAATCGGCAATGGACCGCACAGAAGCCCTGCGGTCCATGAAGATAGAGGATCCCGGCGGCCATCTTCAGCAGGTGAGTATGAAGACGCCGGACCGCCGGGATTCAGGTAAGCGCTGTGCGGGTGGTTTTTTTAACCCCTGCATCGGGGTTGTCTCGCGCCGAACAAGGGGGGGGGTTTAAAAAAAAAACCGTTTCGGCGCGGGACATCTCCTTTAAATTAGATTAGTCACTTTGCTTACAGTCAATATTTACAGTAAATGAAATCCTTGAAGTAGTAATTGACTCTTCAGAGATCCGCTGCAATCTTGTATTAAGCGGCAGTCGGAGATCACGTTATCGTCCAATGTATTTATGACGTGTCAGGAGGTCACTTTTTTTTTGTTTTAAAGTTCTAGTCATTAGCACAAAAACATTGAAAGCATTTCACTAAGATTAGTTCGGAATAACCAGTTAGAAAAAAGTCATCTAATACAGAATGAATATTGTAGGATGGCAGTGTTGTTTTAAAGAGAACCTGTCGTGCTTATGTCAGGGGGGTCAGCTGCATAGCTTTGTAGCCAAGGTCCAACAATGTTTTTATACCTTCCACGTTTGGTTCCCGTTGCTCTGAATGTGTTAAGTGGGTCTTGATTGGCAGTGAGCAGAGAGACCACCCACTTGACACATTTACAGCAGTTGGAGCCAAATCTAAAAAGAGCCAGTACAAATAAACAGGAATATAATATGAACCAAGAAAGACCTTGTTTGAGTCAGCGCAGCCGCGGCTACAAAGCTATGCAGTCGCCCCGCAGACATGAGGACAGACAGGTCTACTTTAATTTTTCAGAGCGTATAAAACTATTCTAGGCGTTTTGTGCATGTCTCAGACTTTGTACACATTTGCACTGTGACTTTTGTTTACTGAGTAAACCATGATCTATCGTAATGAATAATCAGGTTGTTTGGGTTCTGCCAAATCGTCCAACATTATTATGCAGCACTATTCTTTCTATCAAGCCACGGTAGAGTAAACCGACTCGTAAAGGTGTTTTCCAGGCATGTAATTTTGATGACCTATCCTTATGTTATTTGGTCAGTGGGAGTCCACCCCTCGAGATCCCCACCGATCATCTGATCCTCCAGCCTACTGTCTGTGCAGTTTAGCTTGACACATCCCCATTGACGTCAGTGACGGAAGTGTAATAGAAGGCATCACTCCCAATGAATTCAGTGGGAGCGATGCCTTCTATTACACTTCCAGTTCCGACCCTTGCGGATGTCTATCTCTGCTGCACAGACAGTGGGCCAGAGGATTAGATAATCGGTGGGGATCCCAAGCAGCAGAGTCCTGACTATCAACCATTGATGACCTATCCTAAAGGCTAGTCACCAGTAATAAATGCCCAGAAACCCCCTTTTACCAAATTCTAGACAGATTATAGAAAATCTGTTTCTATACAAAGAAGGGAGATGGAATTTTTCCATCTCCCTTATTTGAATATTACCCAGAGCAGCATGAATGGCCTTATGGGTCTCCTCACTCACCCACCTTCTAGGTGCTCTCCCTAAGGAGAAAAGATAGCTTTCCTGTTTCTATTCAAATACAGCACCAGATCTCTTGGACGAGGCAGCTACATGACAAGGTGACACTGCTGCTGTTCGTGTGGGGAGGCGATGTATTGTATTTGTTGCTGACTTTCTTCATTCACTTGCAATTACTACTCTTTAGGACTCTAATACTGAAAGGACTCTGCACCACTATTTAGCGTAGATCAGGGGTTCTGCAAGCTGCGGCACCCCAGTGCATGCTGTTACCCCCAGCTTGCAGACCCCAGGTGTAGATTCATCCTCCGTTACTGGATTATTGGTACTCAAACAGGTAAGGGTCATGTCTCACTATATATTACTGCCCTCCTGCAGATATCTTTGCACTTGCCGTTTACTATTACTCTATAATGTTGTTCTTTCTTGTACCTGCCAGCAGTGTAGTTCCATGTGTAAATGTGTCTGTTTTTTTTTTTTTTTTCTTCTTCCTGTTATCTATATGCATTTTTAAAGACGGTGTCAAAGGAAGTAACCTTTCCCCAGCTTCCCACCCTCGTATCCTGCCACCAGAAAAAAGACCACCTGAGCCTCCAGGTCCCCCTCCGCCACCACCGCCTATTCTGGAAGGAGATGCTGCAAATGCAAATCCAGTGGTCACAACTGCCGTCATGCAACTTTTCACTCACTCGGAAGCGGAGCCAGACCCTGTGAAGGGGGTTAGAGACACTCACAGACTACCTTCAGACTTTTCCCGAAAACTATCCTCCAGGACTTACAGCTCTGAGGGCCCAGAGGATGTATATAATGTAGGGTCAGACGACAGAGACTCAGGGCAGCTGCTTGGGGAACGATCCCCTCAGTCAGTAGCTAAAAGCAGGACATTCCCAGCACAACTGGGGGAAACAAGTGGTTACCAGGGAACAGGATCTCTGCAATTCCCAGGGGATCAAGACCTCAGGTTTACAAGGGTCCCTCTAGGAATGCACTCCGGCACAGTGCCTCCAACTGGACAGACAGAGGCGAGCAGTAACAGTTCTCACCTTTACCAAGAAGCCAAAACCTCTAATTACAGTGAGTCGGGGTCAGGGACTGCAGCAGGAACAAACCAGGCTTGGGCGGCCCCTTCTCAGGCTTTTAGCAAGGCATACAGAGCACCAACCCGAGCGCCTCCAAGAGGAGGACGGGGGCGAGGAGTCCCTTATTGATATCCAATGACATTGCCGTGAAACCTCCATCCTTCCGATCTGCTTCCCAATAGGGTGACAGATACAATGTGGCTGATTGTAACAGCTGCAGTTCTATACCCACAGAGCCTTGAAATTTTAGTTGGGATTGCAAAAAAAAAGGGGATTGTGAGAAAAGTGGTACTGACTTGAGAACGGTCCATTGCTGCTCCACCAATGTGTTGGACACTTCGATCTTTTTACTTAGTTTGTTCATCCCTTATTCGTTTTTTTGTGACGGTTCATCAGAAATGGCAAGTATCCATGTTTTAAGATGGTTATAAGGGCAGGTTGTGTAACACAAGTAATGTGTTTTAAGTAAAGGGCTCCTGATGCATATTAGACCCTTATGGCGGTTCAAGTGGTAAGTGGCATCGCTCAGGAAGCTGTAACTAGAGAGAAGCCACATGAATGCAGCTGGCTGTGTAAAAAGGTGTTTTTTATTTTATGTCCTTTTTTTGTTGTCATAAACTGCTGGATTACAACTTCTCACTTTTCTCTAATCGGCGCCTTTTTGTTTTTATACCTCAAATTTGACAGAGAATCTCCTGACTTTAGGGAAATCTAAGAAAATGGATTGGCAGTGGACAGATATTACTATTGTTATGCCCTATTGAGTTTCTTTAAATCTATACTTTTTTTCCCTAAGCTTTCTCCTAGGGCTAAGAAGGCCACTGTGACATATTCTACTTTTTTTTTTTTTTTATTACACCCCGATCCCTTTTTATTTCTTAAAAAAAAAAAAAGCAGTTGACACCGTGAATCTTTTTTTTTTTTTTTCTTTTTTTTTAAAAAGCTGTGTTAAGGGCCTAGATGAATAAACACAAATGGCTAAAAGGAAATCCTGTGTTTTACATGGTTACTAAGTGCATTTACTGTTACGATCCTGTACTGTTCACTGTAATGATAAATGATGTACATTGTACACCTCTTATACTCCTTTCCAGAGAAGCTATACAATGGTTCCAATGGTCAGCAGCACAACTTTTCCTGTGCACTAGTTTAAAGGGGATGTTCAGTTGTTCGCCCGGGAACCGTTGCAATCGGCTGTTTGCTCCACTAGTGCACTGAGCTGATTTTGGGAAGAAGCAGACAGCTCAGTTCCCACTGCAGTAGCCTAGCTTGGTATTTAACAGGTCAGGTTCCCATTGAAATTAATGTGATTGTGGGGTAATGGAAGAGGGAACAGAGTCCAGGGGTGTGACTGTAAAGCTGTTATTCAGTGCGTGTAGTTGACTCCTTGATCATGCACACGCAGTACTCATGTATGCGCATTCAAGGAATCTGCTGTGTGCACCGAGTGGTGGCTTTGGGGTAAAACTGGGAAGCAGATGATTCTAAAAATTACACCTCTGGACTCGGTACCCTCTCTCCTATCAGCCCATAACTTTAGCAGGGTCCTTTTACAAACCATTGATGGTTTTTTCTCAAGATAGAACATTAATAATCGATCGGTAAAGGTCTGCCATCTGGACTCCCACAGATCAGCTTTTCACTGGGCCAATGCACTAATCTGATTACTGCAGGAAGGAGAAACTTCCATTTTCACTGCAGTGGTAATGCAGGCAAACTTCTTATTCACTTCATTTGGAGATTGGCCTGTAATTCCAAACTTGGCCACTGCAGCCAAGAGCGGAGCTGTGTGCTTCCTGCGAAAATCCGCTCTGTTCTTGGCTGCATTGACCTAGAAAACAGCTGATTGGCCGAATTTCCTGGCAATGGACTCTAGATGATACGGTATTGATGACCTTCCCTGAGGATGGACCATCAGTGATTTACTACTGGACAACACCTTTTAAAAAAGAAAATTGCCCCGGTGTCTTTTCCTGGAGGTCAGGATAAATTCTATAACCTGTCGTGGCTGCTGACATATGTAGCAGACTCTGACATGCAGCTTAGACGGGTGCCTCTAGCTCAGTGTTTCTTAACTCCAGTCCTCAAGTCCCCACTAACAGGTCATGTTTTCAGGATTTGCTTAGTATTCCTTCCGCAGGTGATTTAATATTGTCACTGATTCTGAAATTGCTACGGGTGTTCTTTCTATAGTTTATCCTCAAATCATGACTAGTTAAGTGTAGTTGGAGAACCCATCATGTCTGCGGGGCTGGTTGCGTAGCGTTGCAGCTGTGCTGACAGCAACGGGGTTCCCTTTAGTTTAGAATCACTGCTCCAGGCGATGTGAATCTGTCGATTGGGTGGTCTCCTCTGTTCGCTGTCGATGGCTGATGTCATTGATTGGCAGTGAGTGGTGGACACCACCCACTTGACACATTCACAAAGCCAGGAGCCTAATCTACAAAAGGTTGATATGGGGGAAGAGGGTGAGGATGAACAATAGGAAGACCTCATTGGAGTTAGCAGAGCTGCAAAACTATGCAGCCGGCCCCGCTGATGTGAGGATATGACATATCCTTTGTAAAAAGGACCTGTCACGTTCTGAGAAGTGAAACTAGTAGCATATCTTTACAGCCAGGTCATCGCAGACTCCTACGTCACTTTTAATTGAGTTCTAGCCCCCTTCCCCTACACTTCCCGTTCACCTGTAATGGCTCTTGTTAATGGTGGGACTTGATACTAGTCAATTATGTGGTCAATCTGTGTCTAATACTCAGCCAAGGACACTGGGCAGTTGGGGCGCATGACCATTTACTAATTTCAGGCTTCGAAAGTAAGGGAAGCCATTGAAGGTAAGTGGCTTCAACAAAAATAGTAGGAGGAATTGTCGAGGACGGGGCTTTAAGGGTATGCAGGCAGTTTCGTTTCCTAGTGGCTGGAGCTGAGAAACATTGGGACAGCCTCTTCAGGGGTTGGGGTAAGGCTGCACCTAGCGGCAACTGAAAATAGGCCTGGTATTTGGTTAATTGGTGTGAATTCTGAAGGTTATTTGCGAAGAGCAGTTTTACCTCTGAAAACTGTTCAGATGTAAGGAACCTTTAGCAATCGGCACTCCTTTTTGTACAACGGACTCCTATGGCCATAGGGTAGATTCACACGTGGCGCGATTTTCTTAGCAGAAAACTCCACTGTAGAACTTGACAGCTTTTTATTCCTGTGGGAGGGGGAGGGGGAGGGGGGGGTCCCAACATCTACATGATTTAATTTCTATACAGAATTAATTACTCCACTTTGAAAATATTTCTCGCAGCGTTGGGTATCAACGATATCTGAAATTTGTACTTTGAAACCTGCAGTGCAAATACGCTACATAATCCACAGCGGTAATCCCGATTGCAACTTTTCTTCTGTGGGATTACTGCTGCAGATTTTGTGATGTTTTTACGCCACCCGTGAATCCACCCTAATGAGCCGATCAGCCGGGCCAAGCAATAAACGGATATGCAGTAAATGATCTATACTTGGGAATGCCTCAGCATTTCTAGCAAACAGCCTGACTGCTTCTAGCCAAAAACTTTCATCTGTCTTTTTTTTTTTTGTCCTCTAAATAAACTGAAATGTGAGTGAAAAATGCTGAAAGGGTAACAAAGTTTTTACAAATATGCCAAGATTTCCATTTTGACGATACATTGGATGTGAGGAGTTGTTGGACAACCACAGAAACAACTCTGAGGCTTTTTCTTTATGATGGATGTAATAAAATGTGACCTAATGATTGCATAATGTGCTGTTTAATATCTACACTGGGGGTTTCCCTCCCACAAAGGGGTCGCACATAAAGTTTCCTAATTTTAAGTATTTTTACTTGAAGCAGAAGCGTACAAAGTCCCGTAGTGCTAGCAACATGCAGAACTGGAATAAACTACAACTTTTCTTATTTCGGCATCCTGCTCACAGGTGTGTTATGGATCTGTTGTGCGGATCTGCACTTACGGCTTTACCGTACCTGTGTGCCTCTAATGTCATATGGACAGGGGAAGAAAATTGTGGCCTGTTCCTAATCCGTACCGTACTATGAAAGTATTCAGCCCTAGAGGCTTTCCTTCTATATTGAAATAGCGCATCCTGTGGCGACACATAGAGCGTCCACTGCTCCGCAATACAGGAGCGAAGGGCTTGAGTGTGACTGGATATGTTCACACAGGACGGAGTTTGAAGCAGAATGTCCGCAGCACAAAATCTGCATCAAAAAGCTGTTTGCAGATTTTGTTTTTTTTTTTTGTTTTTTTTTAAACTGTGGGATTTGGTGTAGAATTCGCCCCCTCATTTGAAGGGGTGGAATCTGCACTGCGTGTCCGTTTCCACAATGTGAGAACAGGATTTTTAAAATCTCATTCACTTTGTTGCTGTAAATGCCACGGATATTTTGTGTGGCGGGTCACACGTGCGTAAGGCACTGTATGATGGCACTGTATGATCTCCACAGTTCCACATGCCTTCTGCCTCTCTAAGGGCTCCCACACTCTTGCGGTTTTTGTTAATGTGGTTGTCAATGGGACTTTCCAAAAATGCAAGGTGCGTTGCGTTTTTAACATTAAAAAGTCCCATTTGACACTTGGGTTAAAAAAAAACCGCAGTGTTAAAAAAAATGCAAGTGTGTGGGAGCCCTAAGGCTGTATTCACATGGGGCGTTGGGGTGCAGTAGAAGCCGAACACGTTTTTACTGTAAAAATCCCAATCCCATAAAAAGCACCCCAACCACCCTGCCCGAATGCAGTCGAAGGCTGGAATCGCACACATTTTGGAGCCAAAGCCACGAGCGGATCCTCAAGGAATAGTAGGCTTAAAGAAAAGACTTAGATGTTGCTTTCGAATTGAATACGTTTTGCTCATAAATGGCGCCAAAGCTGAACAGTGGCGAGCAAAGCGTCTGCAGAGAGCTCAGTCACATCTGTGTTTCTGGATCAAGACCTTTTCCATACTGGAACTAATTGCTTCAAGTTAATTAAAATACTGTTGCAAGGAAAAGTAAGTGAACCCTTTGGAATTACCTGAATTTCTGAATGGATTGGTAATAAAATGTGGTCTGGGTGTTATCAAAGTCCCAATTATAGGCAACGCAATCTAATTAACAGTTGTACAGTTTGTCTTTTATTGAGCACATTGAGTAAACATCCACAGGGCAGGGAAAAAGAATAAAGGCCCTTTTAGGCCTCATGTCCGCGGGAAAAATATGGACCGTGCGGATGTCCGCAGCGGATACACTTTTTAATCTTTTTTTTAAAAATGTTTTTGATTTTTTTTTTTGCAAGCGGGACATCAATTGAGATAGAGGACAGTTGAGCCCATCCGCATGTCATCCGCGTTAACATGGAGCATGCCGCATTTAATTCCCACGTGGGCTATCTGCAAATCGCTTAAAAATACCATCTGCGGCTATTTAATTAACTGCAGGTGGTCAATGATATCCTATGGGCAATTTTATATGCAGATCACTTGAGCGGGAGACCCGCGCGGATTTAATCTATTTTCCCTGTGGACATTGGGCCGTACACGGGTTGTTCAGGCTCCTGCGCTCCCGCGGGGTTTTGAACGATAATCACCCCATGTAAAAGCATGCAGAAACTGAATGAGAATCGTCCAGTTGTCCTATTTGTGAAACATTGAGATTGTGTAGTTGATGAAGTACATGTAGATATTCTTTTGATTATTCTCTGGGTTTTTTTTCCATGGTCCATCACAGGCTTGCAATATGGTGGCGGGTGCCACGTCCTCGCGGAGTCCTGTCTGTGCGTCAGGGAGTGCCGCTTCTACTACTGATCTTGTTTGCATGCGGGCTATGAGGGCTATTGTTCGGTAGTTGGAGCAATTCTGAGTCGCCTTTCCTTTGGTAGAGGGGTGAAGACAGCTCTTTTTCCAGTCCTGTGGGCATTACATGGATACCTATATTGCCTGGCACAGCGCTGTGGTTTTCACCCGTACTGACAGCAATAGCTGTGCCGGTATGTTATCTATGCCTGGCGCTTTATTTTTGTCTAGTTTCATAATGGGCGGATTCAAGTCCACAGGCTTCGCCTCACGCATATAGTTCCTCTGAGTATTCCCTCCTACCAGCCTTGATACTCTGTTGATCATTTAGTTCCTTTCCATTTTTGCCTTTGATTGGGCCAAGAAAGGTTTTCGGGCCATCTTGACCTGTGAGAATAAGCTTCGGATATGACCTTTCATGGCTTCTGCTTCGAGTTGTTTGCAGCGCTCATTCCAGTCCATTTCCTTTGTTTTTCTTGCCGCTCGCTAAAAATCGGCATTTAGTTGCTGAACTTCGTCTTTTGTTGACGTCCGCCTTTGCTTTTCTTTTATCAACTATTCTGAGGTTTGCTCAGACAACCAATAGCGTCGTTTTCCCTGCTTCTTATAGGCGAGGTGCTTACTGACCTGTTTCCATAACTGTGGACTGTATATCATGCCATAGTTCCTTTTTAGATGCTTTTCTGATGTGTTAAGCAGTTCGAATCGGTTTGCTACCTCAATACTGTATGATTGGGGGATTTCAGAGGTGTTGGATTTTCTCAATGGTCAGCTTCCTTAATGTTACGGAATTTGATCGTGATCTTAGCTGCATGGAGTTCATGATCAGAGCCGCAGTCTGTGCCAGGAAAGGTTTTTAGTTCAACGACTAAACTTCACCAATGATGATTACACAGGATGTAATCAATCTGATCTTCGATGGAGGCCATTGGGAGATGTCCATGTGTACAGTCGGCGTTTGGGTTGCATAAACCATGTATCTGCTATCCTGAGACAATTTTCTTGGCAGAACTGTACCAGGCGATCACCGGCTTCATTTCTTTCACCAAGCCCAAATCTTCTAGTGATGGTTGCTTCTGGCTGCCGACTTTTGAATTGAAATTGCCCATACTGCCTTTGACGTCCGCTTGTACGTAATAAAGACTACGCCATTCCTCTTGACTTCCTCATGTTCAGCTTAGTGAAATGTGAAGTCATCGGACTAAAAATATCCATTACCCAGCCAGTGATCTTGGCTAATCCCAAGAATATCAATGTCAAGTCTTGTCTTCGACATTTCACGATGTCCAATTTCCCTAGACTCATGCCACACACATTCCATGTTATAGTATATGAGCTTTGGTACAGAGCAGTCCTTTCTTTTGATTATGAGGTGCATCAGCAGCTGGGCTTCCTGAGGGCTTTCCTCCAGTTGTGTCATGAGGAAAAGCCAGACTACTTGTACTCAGACCTTGCTCTTTCCCAGTCGTATTTGGAGAATCCTTTGGATACCATATCTGAATTATTCGAGAGCTGCTTCATAGTTTCCAAGATGAGGTTACTTACAGGGTAGGTCACCATGTCTCTCCCTTATCCTCCCCATTTCTCAGGGCTTGGAACCAGTGTATAGGGATTACTCCTACATGGCTGGGTTCTTCTATAGTGCCTATCTGATACTGGACACTTGAACAGAGGATTTTGCAGTTGTTAGAGTCTCCTGTAGGTCTTTGCTATTCTTCTGGGTTCTTTATTCCTTCTTTTAGGATTACCCAATATGCTGTTGGAGTGATCTCATCAGAACGCTCACTCCTAGGGAGACATCCTGAATTTTCTCTGTTAGTAGTTAATCTGTTTAAAGGCCCTTTTACACACAAAGACGATGGCTCAAAAGATGGCTTTTGAGCGATCATTTAGCATAAACTACTAATTTGTACTAATGCCAATTAAGTAGCTTATTAATGCATGTGAGCCGCCAGGAGCTATATTCAGAGAACAGCGGGTGGTCTGTTCTCTGAATACGTTCCTTTTGTTCTGCCATGGGGCTGAGACAATGTTATAAGTGCTGACCCATGAGAACACAGAATAAAGTCCCTACTATCAGCTCTTCTACCGAACGATAAATTTTATGAAATTATGAATTAGACTTATGAATTTTATGCCGAACATAAAATCATTGTTTGGCAGAAAAGTGAAAGATGGGCACATTTACACGCAATGATTATCAGTCAAAAGATGGCTTTAGAGTGATAATCGTGTGTAAAAGGGCCTTAACACTGCAAGGATTAACATCAATGTCTTTTAGTAATGTTTTTCCAGCTTTGTGTTTCTCTATAAGGCCTCCTTCACATGAATGTTACATATTCACGCTCGGCCGGCGAAAATATACTCCGCACCCTGGAAGACCCTCGGTTGGCATAAATTCTCGGAATGCTTTCTAATGGCTAAATAGAGCCAGCGGTAATACTTTCCAACCGCTGGATGCTGCTAAACTCCCTCCTTCTCACTTTTTTTTTCTTCAGTTCCCATGGGAGCCTCCAGCGTATGTCGGACAAAAGACCTATTTTTTTTTTCAGCGGCATTTTTAAAGTCTGTCGCTATTTTAGGTCACCGATGTCCTATTATTCCCGGCACAATATTTTTATGCGGCTGGAAATCAATCTTCTGAATCGATACAGTGGAATCCAATGCTTCAGATGGTCATTTTTTTTTTTTTTTACAGGACTAAATCAGCTGCGTAAAAACACCCATGTGAATAAGGCCTACGGTTACTTTCACATGTTGTCTTTCCTGTACGTCCGAGATTTCTGATGAGAGAATTTGACAGAAACCTCAAAATAGGCCACCTGTCCTATTTCACACATTAAAAAAACTGAATCCAACTGAAAGAATGGCAATTTGGACTCCAACAGGTTGATGGGCAGGTTCTATGGTTTACAGTCCGTGCTGGGACTTTCCTGGTGCGTATGGTAAATGTAGACTAAAGAGGCAGCGTGAAAGTACTCTTAAGACGTCTTCTGAAAGTCGTTTGCCTCAAGGCACGGCTCACACTTAACCATTCTTTCTTGTTATGAACAGATCTGACTTTGACAAGTCTCTGTGTGCCTTTATTTAATGGGCAAAGCACTTATGGAACCTGCACTTCCAGTCTCAATGGAAACCCTTTTGCCAATTGGCTCTTGGCGAAGTGATTACTATAGGTCCAGATACTTGTTCGTTATGCACTGTGGATGATCCCTCAATGTGCTCAATAAGACATGAACGTTACAACTGTTTGTGTTATTAGATTATGCTTCATTAATTGTGCCTTGGATAACAGACTACATTTTATTAGTAATCGATGCAGAATTCTAGGTCATTCCAAAGGGTTCACTTATTTTTTTTTCTTCAACTGTATCATATAAACTTGTATTAGATCTCTGCGCCTTTTTTGTTCCCAGTGGTTGTTACTCATGAGCTAGCTCGTATAGTGACCTTCACTGTCACAAACCTAGGTTTAACCCCTTAGTGACCAAGCCTGTTTGCGCCTTAATGGCCAGGCCAAATTTTGCAAATCTGACGTGTCACTTTAACATGGAAAAACACCAGAAAGGTTTTGCATATCCAAGCGATTCTGACATTGTTTTTTCGCCACATGTTGGACTTCATTTAAGCGGAAAACATAGACCGATATAGAATTTGTGTTTATTTATTAAAAGCGCCAAAATTGGGAAAATTTTGAGAAAAATCGTCATTTTTTTCACATTTCCAACTGCATTATCTTAAATATGTGCAAACATAATATAGAAATTTTTGCTAAGATTTATATTTCCACCTGTTTACTTTATTTTGGGCGCACATTGGAAAAACTTTCATTTTTTTTTTTAACCATTTAGGAGACGTACAAATTTAACATTACTTTTTAGCATTTTGAGGAACACTTTGTTTTCCTACACCAAGCCAAGATTGGAAAGGCTCATGAGTGTCAGAATAATAGATACCCCCACAAATGACCCCATTTTAAAAACTACACCCCTTAGTGTATTCACTGAGGGGGGTCATGAGTATTTTGACCCCACAGTTTTTTTTTTCAGGAATTCAATTTAGAGGAGAAAAGTAAAATTTCATATTTTTGCAAATCTGTCATTTTAAAGACATATTTTTCCCTATAGTTTACATGAAAATGAGGAGTTACACACCAAAATGGATACCCCTGTTTCTCCCGTGTTCAAAAATATACCCATTGTGGCCCTAATGTTATATTTGAGGCCACAACGGGGCCCAAAATGAAAGGAGTAGTCGGTGTCTTTCAAAACAGAAATTTTGCTTGAAGTCCTTTTAGGCCCCATAGCACACATGTAGAGTTCTTGAGCGCCCAAAACCATAGAAAACCCCCACAAATGACCCCATTTTGAAAACTAGACCCCTTAAGGAATTTATCTAGGGGTGTACTGTGTATTTTGACCCCACAGTATTTTAATGAATCTAAGCAAAGCAGAAGGAAAAAGTTAAGATTTTCAATTTTTTTGGGCAATTTTTTAAATTTAAAAACAGGTTTTTTTTGTACAGGGTACATAGGAATGAAGACATTCACCCCCAAATGGATACCCCCGTTTGTCCCGTGTTCAGAAACATACCCATTGTGACCCTAATTTACTTACAGGACCCATGGCAAGGCCTATAAAGGACGGAACATCCGTTGGATTTCAGGGCACAACTGAATAAATCCCAGGCCCCATTGCTTATTTGTACGGAATAAAAATTGACTCCCTAAACCCCCCCCCCCCCTCCCCCCCCACACACTCCGCGCCCTTTTCGGCGTTCGCACATCTTAGATAAAAGTAATAATGTGAACTGTGGGGTATTTCCGAAGACGGGTAATTACAGAGGCTGGTTGGAATGGGCCAATGGGGCAATGAAAGCGTGTATCCCCCCTCCTCTCATGCTTTTTGGGGGTCATTTCTTGACCTCAGTAGCGGGTATGGGGTGTAAAAAGTGGCGCTCTGTGGGTCTCCGTAAGCTTGATGAGGTGCGGCGGTCTCACACAGAAGGCGCTCAACAAGCTGCTCCTGGAACTGCAGGAAGGCGAGCGTTCCCCGGGGCTTCTTATAAATTACATATTACAGGTAGCGGTCTGAATGACGCCGGGCTCACACGGCCATAGGTGGAATCTGCTTGCCGAGGCCCACAGCGGATCCCAGCTGTGAGCCCGGCTGTGACCCTGCGTACGGCCGCGTAATGTACTGCGCATAACTGCCTACTCACACAGGCGGTCATTCGCAGTACTTTTTTTTTGTTTGCATTTCCCGCACCGTCGCTTAGCGATGACGCGGGTACCCACAGCCCGTACACATCGTAGTTGCGTATGGGCTGCGGGTATATCCGCGACCATGGAGCACAATGGGCTCTATGTTGCGGATATCCGCGGTAAAATAGAACCTGCTGCGTTCTCTTTTCTGCGAGTGGATTACACAATTCCGACCCGCTAATGTGAGCGAAATTGTGTAATCCAATGCGATTGCTCTGCGCAGTACCGCAGATCAGACACATGCGGAATCTAATTTCTATCCGGTCATGTGAGACCGACCTATGTTAGAGCGCTACTTTTTTATTACGTGACCGGTGACTGCTCAACGAGGCCACCCGTCACTGCTCCAGGCTCTCGGCGAGCAAGGAGATTTTAACTTTCCTGGGCTCCCCGACTCCTTCGCATGTGTCCGGTGTTTTGCCGGCGGTCGCATGCGCAGAATTCGGGAAGGTTCACGAAGGAGGATTGCGTCGGGGTGCAAATACGGAGGCCTCCTGTAAAAAGTTTCATCTCCTCTCACCGATCGCATCGGTGAGGGAAGATGAAACTTCACCTTTTTTTAACTTTTACGTGATCGCCATTATCCATTGGATAATGGCGAATACGTGACCAGGAACCGCTCACTGCGGCCCCCTGTGAAATCTCCAGGCTCTCGGCTACGTTTTGTAGCCAGGAGCAGGGAGAATTTAAATTATCCTGGCAATCCACAGCTTTTGCACACGCGTCCGCCATTTTGGCGACTGGCGCGTGCGCAGAAGCTGGGGTAAGGTCCGCGGATAAATCCGGAGGCCTTATGTACATACTTTCATCCTCCCTCACGGATATGAGGGGAGATGAAACGTACGCTTTTTAAACATTTTTTTTAACTTTTTTAAAAACTTTTAAACTTTTTTTTACTTTACATGATCACTGTCATCCATTGGATAACAGTGATCATGTCCCCGGTATAATCTCTCTGCTCCTGGCTACACATGGCAGCCAGGAGCAGAGGGATTTTGAATTTCCCGGGGCTCGAGCCCCTCTGTGCACGCGCCCGATGTCAATCATCGGGCGCGCATGCGCAGAAGGGGATTTCGGGTCCCGGGACAGCAGGACATCGGGGAGGACCAAGGTGAGTATTTTCACCTCCCCTCATGGATCCGATCCATGAGGGGAGGTGAAACTTAGCTTTTTTTAAAAACTTTTTTTCACTTTTCCGCGATCGTCGTTATCCATTGGATAACGGCGATCGCGGTACCGGGGACCGCTCACCGCGGTCCCCGCTGACATCTCCTGCTTCCCGGCTACCTACAGGAGCCGGGAGCCAGGAGATTTTAAATTTCCCGCGCCGCCGGGCCTTCTGCACATGCGGCTGACGTAATGCCGCCTGGCGCACATGCGCAGAAGGACGGCTTTGGGACCCGGAGGACCAGCAGAGCGGGGAGTCGTGCGGCGGACCTGGATGAGTAATTTCAGCTGCCCTGATGGATCTGATCCATCAGGGCAGCTGAATCTTTAACTTTTAAAGCACTCTTATTTACTTTTTTGCGATCGGCGCTATCCACCGGATAGCGCCGATTGCAATGCCGGGGGGGGGGGGGGGGTGTCACCGCAGCCCGGGATGACAGCTCCATGCTGTCGACTACCTGCGGACACCGACAGCATGGAGCTGTCATGTCCAGAGCCCGAGGGGCTTTATTCTCTGTAGGACGCATGTTTTTACGTCCTCAGAGAATAAAAACCACTTCGGGAGGACGTAAAAAGGCTATGGCCCGGTCGTTAAGGGGTTAAGGCACTATTTATATCATTAATGCAACCCTCTGGGAGCGGAGAAACAAAGATGGCTGCACCGCTTCTCTGACTACACTGTGTACTTGTATGCATTGGGTAGTCTTAAGACACTGCATGCTGCTCGGACTAGTCAGTACTGCTGACATGGGTAGCACTGGCCAATCAAAGTAGGTGTAGCATCTTATACCAATGATGCACCAGGTAGTCAGAGAAGTAGTACGGCCATCTTTATTTCTCCAGGCCCTGAGGGTTGCTTTAAATATACAAACTTATTCCAAACCTGGGTTAATGGGGCAGAACTGGGAAGAAGGGACATTGGGTAAGGGGTTGGACGGTCTGTACATACCGCATAACTGTTGTGCTGAATACTCACTGACAAAGCTGTTGGGGAGGGATAGGATGCTTTTATTTTACCATCATACATAGTAAACACCTGCTCCTATTAACAGAGTTAGGGCGCCTTCACACTGGTGATGAAATCGCACGATTTCCCAGCACTGCGAGAAATCACAATTCTGAAGCTAATGGCTCACTTCACATGTGCGATCTTTTAATGCTTGTGATGCAGCGTGAAAACAAAATCGCAGCATGTCCATTCTTTTTTTTTTTTGCAATCTCTCCCATTGTTTCCAATGGGGCCGGCGACAGCAGCGCTGGCCCCATTGAAAGCGTTGGGAGATGATCGCAGTTCGCTGCCGCTGCTGTGACCAGATTCCTTCAGCCCCGTGGGGAGTCCCCTCATCACTGAACACTCTGCAACAGCTGTCACAGTGTTCAGTGATGAGGGGACTCCCTGCGGGGCTGAAGGAATCCCCTGCTGCTGCTGTCACAGTGTTCAGTGATGAGGGAACTCCTTGTGGGGCTGAAGGAATCCCCTGTCGCTGTTAGCAATCTTCTGCCACTACTGTGATATCTTCCCTCATTGACTTTAATTGGGCCGCTGACGCCGACCCCCTTTATACAATGGGAGAACATCACAATCCTCTGCTCCAGCCGTGAGAGCTGCAGCAGGGGATTTCTTCAGCGATCTTCTCCCATTGATTTCAATGGGAGAAGATCGCAATTCTCTGCCACTGCTGTAACAACAGTGTCAGGAGATTCCCTCAGCCTTGCTTGGATGGGAGGCCAAAACTCCTCACATCCAGGGCTTTTCAGAAAGATTGTGAGAGCGATATCAGGCCGTGAATCACAGCCCAATATCGCACAAGCCAGTGTGCAGGAGGCCCTAGGCTGTCAGGGCATGCCGGGCGATGTAGTTCAGCAACAGCCAGAGACCAATCATCCCTAGTCGTCAGTGACTGACGTATAGTATGTTGGGTAAGACATTGCTGAGATAATCCTCTCTGACCCAAAGTCCTGGACAACCTTTTTAAACTAATCCCCCCCCCCCCCCTTTCGGCCCCCCCCAAAAATGTTTATGTGCTACTAAAATCACCAGTAAGCTACAATTCTTGTCTGTAAATTTGCATAAGGAAAATTGATTTTCAGTTTTTTCATTTTGGCCTCATGGTGGCACTGTTGCTTGATGTTCTTGTCTGTACTTGGTTAAACTTAGACTTTCCCCCCAAAATTGTAGGTCAGACTGCGAATGACCTGTCATTATATTCCTGTTAAACTAGGCTATAGTTGTAAGGTCTCTGTGTACACAATACATTTCTGACCAGTTTAACCCCTTAGTGACAGCCAATACGCCTTTTCAATGGGTTTTAACCCTGCACATAAGTTTTAGGTTTTTTTAAGGCAGTGACTGGCTGATTACTGACAGTCTAATGCTCTAACTTAAAGGAGAGGCAAAACCTCAGATTCTTGCAATTTAACCCCTTACATGCCACAATTAATAACAGCTGCTGGTGACAGGTGGAGGAAGCTCTTTCTGTCACCCATCGGCACCAGGCAATGCGATCGTAAGGTACCAATGGCTGCTGGCTGACTGACAAAGGCCTCCATGTTTACCATCCAGCTGTCTATTAAACCCCACCTCTGACAGATATGCTGCTGTCATACGTTTAGTAGAATACACTACATAAGTAATGCAGTGTACTATCCTAGCGATCCAACGATTGCATCTTCAAGTCCTCTTCAGTGACTAAAAGTGTCAAAAATTTCAATCAAGTTTAATTTAAAAAAAGTTTTAAAAAATGTTTTATCCCATGAAAAAAAACATTTTTAATATCTAAAATACTAAAAAAAAGTTTTAAAAAGCAATACATAATAGCCATTACTGCGTTCGTAACTACCCAAACAATGAAAATATTTTATGTATTGCATGGTGAATGCCCAAAAATAACTTCAAAAAGTAATGCCAGAATTGTTTTTTTGTCTTTTGTTCGCCTCCCAAAAAGAGACGTAATTAAAAGCAATCCAAAAGTCACGTGTCTCTCAAGATGGTACCAGCAAAAACCTACAAGTCTTCCTGCAAAAAACAAAACCTCACATAACTCCATTGCTGGAAAAATAAAAATGTTCTGGCTCTTAGCATTCGATGATGCAGATTCAATAGTTTTTCTTAAAACAATTTGTTTTTATTGAACAAAAATAGAAACATAAACTTGGCATCACAGGAATTGTGCTGATCCACATATTTTTTGCTGAATAGTGAAAGCTGTAGAAACGTAATCAAAAGACTATGGTGGAATTTTTGGACTTTTTTTTTGCCGAATTCCCTCCCACTCCCCACCCCGCGCACACCACATTTAATGAAAGTAACACAACACACATGTACCCCAGAGTAATGCCATTAGAATATACAACTCGTCCACAAAAAACAAGCCCTCATACGTCTATGTCAACGGGGTAATAGGCTCTTGCAACGCAGTGATGAAATTTGCTTGGTCCTTAAGACACAAAATGGGCTTCTCACTAAGGGGTTAAAGGAGTTGTCCGAGTTGTATGTAAAATCCATTCCTCCTGCACTAACAAATGGGCATTTACTCACCCCTCCCCGCTGTGTCCGCAGCTCTGCTTGGCCCTCCGTCGAGGTTTGTGTGCAGCCTGGTTCATGGGATGTCACAGGCGCTGCAGCTAAGGACAGAAGCCGGCCATCGATGGCTGAGCTGGTATTGACTGCTGCGCCTGTGACATCCCCTAAATGGGGCGACATAGGGGAGACCCGCAGCTACGGTGTCAGAGACAGCGGGGAGCGATGAGTATATGCTTATTTGTTAGGATAGTGCATGGAGAACGGATTTTACATAGAATATACAACTCGGACGCCCCCTTTAAGTGAAGCCTTCAGAGAAGGTGGACTTGAAGCTGATCCAAAGTTCATTTCCCTCCTAAAGGTGTTTTTGTTTTCAGAAACTTGTCCTGGTGCTGATCCCGCACACCCGCTCGTCTCGGCCACTAGTTCTGCCCAAGGATCCTTCACCATACATGGACTGTAATAGTGACGGATGTCTTTGTGGTTTCTTCTGGAATGTGCCTGTTAGAGTAGAGGAGGGACTTTTTAAAATGGGTTTTTGTAAATAAGACAGTTCCTCTAAGCCTAGTGGTACATGACTGTAACTGCAAGTTCTACCCAAGGGACTCTGACACAATATTCATCGGATAGCACACAGACACTCGTCCCTATGCTGTCCAATATACATGGGCAACATACAATATACATGGGCAACGGACATTCATGTTCTTTACATGTCCTGTTTCTCGACCATGAAGCGGGCAGGAATAGGGCATGCCATGAGTTTTTGCACGAAGGCCATGAGTCCATGTTGAAAAACATCCATGTGTGTATATTCATCAACGTATGGTTGCAGCACACTAGACTGTATACTCACAATGGAGCAGCTTCAGGGCAATGATGCAGAGCTAGCAGGCTGAAGACTCTTCATCCCAGACACGTCCAAGAAGTAGTCATATATTATATGACTACTTCTTATCCGTGTAGCGCCGCTTGGGCTATAATGAGTCAGCGCAATTTCCCACATATCTAGTGGCCCCAAAATACACTCAATGTGCCATGAGCCTAACTTGTAGATTTCCCTTTGTTTAAAGAGGTTGTCCAGGTCTGCAAGACTGATTTGACCTATGCTCAGAATAGGTAATCCATAACTGATTGGTGGGGTCCGCCACCCAGGACCCTAGTCAACTGCTTGCCAGGTAACTCATTTGGTATACAGAGCAGGAAGTACACGGCTCTGTACACTTTACAGTGGCCTGGCATGGTATTGCAGGCACAGCTCCTGTGAAGGGAGAACACCTGCAATATCAGACACAACCTGTGGACAGGTGTGGTGCTGTTTACAGACGGAAGCAGTATATATTTTTTCTCTTGCAACCCTTTTGGTTGAATATTAACCCACAGGGCAAAGGGATTTAATTAATGGATCCATTATAAACTTTACACCCATGTAAATATAGGTGAGCGGCATAGACTTACCTGTGTCGTCCTGTCAGGGAGTATGGAGCCGTACTTTGGACTCTGTTTATAATAAGGGACGTTTGTGGGACTTCTCGGGTTGTAGCCCCAGCTTCTGTGGTAATGGGGTGCTGGTTCCCATCGGATAGGAGACCACTGTCTCTGGGATCCCCAGTAGCCATTTCGACTAGGACATGGATTGTAATGTTGAGGACTCCAGTTGGTCTGAGAGGCTGGCCGCTTCCTGCTCTGCCAATTCTGATGGGGCGAGCTCCAGCTTTTTGTTATGTTTTTTTGTGATCGGGTAAGGTATGGTGCCATCTCCCTTCCTCTAATGCCAATGACTACGGGAGACTTTCAGTGTTGTGCCATAGTTTAGCTTGGCCTGTAGTAAGCAAATACAATAACAGAATTATGAAATGCTTCCCAGTCCAATCCCAAAAAAGGAAATAAAAGCAGTAATCTTTATCTTAGGAGGTAGTGAGGTGGCCTGTAGTTGTTGGGGCATGATGAGAGACCAGTTGGGGTAGACTGGTACAGCTGCCGGGAGAGTCCTACTGAAAGTAATGCAAAAGTAGGCCGTACTTTTTCATGAATCCCTTCCTAATGTATGCTGTTAATGTACGACGCATGTCAGGTATCTGTATGAAGCGCCCCCGGGGGCTGAGCACACAACATTCACAGCAAGTGCCTGCCACCTTTATCAGCTGCTATTGGAGATAACATGGGTGCCGCTGTCCAGTCTGACAGCAGTATTTAAATGCGTCAATTGACGTTCAGGGATCCCTAACCCCACCCTAGGGAGCCGATCGTGTGACATGGCAACTAGAGGCCTTCTGAATGCCGCAGGCCTGCCATGAATAATCGCTTATCAAGACGTGCCTGGTCAGAATACAGTATAACACAATAGTATAGTATTGCTTTATGCTGTATGAATGATCAAACAAATGCATATTTATTCCCTTGTGAGGGCTAAAGAACAATGATTTTTTTTTTTTTTTTAAACTTATGAAGAATAAAAATATTAAACCCTCTTCCCAGTCGTCACATTAGAAAATGTAAAAACAATGTAAAAAGTGCTATTGCGTCCATAAAAAGCCAAATTTTAAAAAAAATTAATTGTGTACGGTGAATGGCAGTATACTTTAAATGGCACCATTTGAAATATATAACTCGTCCTGCAAAAAACAAGCCTTATGTAGCTACATCACTGGAATAAAATAAAAAATGTTGATTTTTAAAATTTATTTTATTTTTAAAGAGGAGAAAAAAATGAAAAATGGCAAAAATAAAGGGTTGAAGCAGGAAGGGGTTAGACGACACAGGTCATTTAAATTGCAAATGTAACTTAGAGGTAGAGGAACTTTTCCTCCATAGTATAGTAGGCCATTTTTTCATTGCCGGTAAATGTATTCCAAGCAGATACAACGTGCCATCATTGTACTTGATGAAAAAAGGGTGTCGGCTGTCCGTCGTGCACAAAAGGATACAGAATGTTTACAGAGATGACAGCATTAAGTGCAATGTGAACAGATGGAAGAAGTCTAAAGAAGGGAAAACGCCATTGAAGACAAACCAAACAGCAGACCATCAGCTACCTGCACTGACACAAATAGTCAGCGAGTGGAAGAATTGATGATCTATAAGCATGATGCACAACTGGACTGTGGTCGCAATGCCATACAAAAGATGGTGAAAGACTTGGCGTATTAGAAGCAGTGTGCAAAGAGGGTACCTCGGAAATTGACACCCAATTTGAAGGAGAGAAGAGTGGAAGTCTACTCGGATCTGCTGGAAACGTTTGAAGCTAGTCAAGACACCCTTTTTTTCGATCTGGTTTTGGGATGAAATATGGGCGTATCGTTTAGATTCTGATGCAAAGAATCAATCCATGAAATGGTGTTGCATCTCTTCTTCAAGGCCTAAGAAGTTCAAGAGCCAGCTGTCGGCACAAAGTCATGGTGACCGTTTTTTCGATAAGGGGCACCATTCCCCATGATTTTCTGGAATATAGCTGTGCCTTGACCAGCAAGAGGTACATTGAGACATTCCATAAGCTTAGAGAACCTAGAAGGAGAAAGAGAATTAACAAGAATCTCAAAAAGGATCCCACAATCACCATGACAATACATGACCACACACATCTCTGACCACACCATTGTCAAATTAGGCAGGTCTGATCTGATCTGCCAGAAGCATTTGAAGCTAATCAAGACAAGCAGAAGCAAAGAATCAATCCATAAAATAGCCTAAGAAGTTTAAAGGGGTTGTCCCGCGCCGAAACGGGGTTTTTTTTTTTTCAATAGGCCCCCCGATCGGCGCGAGACAAACCCGATGCAGGGGTAAAAAATAAAAACCGGATAGTACTTACCCGAATCCCCGTGCTGCGGCGACTTCTTACTTACCTTGCTAAGATGGCCGCCGGGATCTTCACCCACGGTGGACCGCAGGTCTTCTCCCATGGTGCACCGTGGGCTCTGTGCGTTCCATTGCCGATTCCAGCCTCCTGATTGGCTGGAATCGGCACACGTGACGGGGCGGAGCTACGAGGAGCAGCTCTCCAGCACGAGCGGCCCCATTCAGAAGGGAGAAGACCGGACTGCGCAAGCGCGTCTAATCGGGAGATTAGACGCTGAAATTAGACGGCACCATGGAAACGAGGACGCTAGCAACGGAGCAGGTAAGTGAATAACTTCTGTATGGCTCATAATTAATGCACGATGTATATTACAAAGTGCATTAATATGGCCATACAGAAGTGTATAGACCCACTTGCTTTCGCGGGCCAACCCCTTTAAGAGCCAGCTATTGGCAGAAAAGTCATGATGACTGTATTTTGGGATGACAAGGGGTTCCATTCCCTTTGATTTTCTGGAATGTAGCTGCAGTGTGACCAGGGAGAGGTACATTGAGACACTCCAAAAGCTTAGAGAAGGAGAAAGAGAATGCAGAAGAATCTCAAAAAGGATCCCACATTCACCATGACAATGCGTGACCACACACATCTCTGATGAGGCGATTGTCAAATTGGGTAGGTCGGTGGTTCCCCATCCACTGTACAGCCCGATTTATGACTTCCACTGAAGTTGATTTTTTCCAATGATGGCCAGTCTTCCGGGACAACAATTTGATGACACGGCTGAAGTAAAAGTGCCTGTGAGGAAGTGCGCACCTCAAGTTCTTTATAAAGGGGATTCTTGAGTTGAATTCAACATTAGCATAAGTACATCGCTTATGATAGAGACTGTGTTGAGTAGTACCTTTTTGTACCGAGGAAGAGCTCCTCTTCCAACATGTGTAATTTGAATTAGCTATGTTATTTAATAAAAAAAGTTTGACCACTTTTGCATTACTTTCAATTTGACCTTCCATATTTAAGTCCATACTAAATCATTCTTCCTCGAGTCCTTCCCCTCTGAGTGGTGCCTGAATTGAAAGCATTAAGGCTCAGACTGCCATCATGGCATCTGTTTTTATGTATGTGGGGTTTTTTTTTATCCTAAATTATTATTCTTGACAAAATTTCCATAGGTTACAAAAATTGTCCCTTTTGAATTTTTTGATTTATTTAGATATAGTCCCTTTTTAGTATTTTCTATTACTTCTATGATTAAAGTATGGGCTACATTTAAGCAGATTTTACAACTAGATGGATTTACTACTAACACCCCCCTTTGGAGGAACCCCAAACTGCCAGAGTATTTTAGGTTGGAGGGGTTTTCACCATGGGACAAGAGAGCGGTAATCTTTCTGGAACACCTACATTCTGGGGGTCTTTTTTATAGTTTGGAACAATTCAGTTATTTTTTTCTAGTTCCTTTAAGTTACAACACGTATTTTCTCCTGAGGCCTGGTCAGTATCTGTACTTACCGTTCAACGCCCTATGGTGAGCTTTCTTGGGTGTTTGGGAGTTAGAAAGGTGTAATATCTTTCTAGATAGATGCTTTCCTATTACTCATGGCAATTCCCAATAAAGGCAAAAGAAAAATGGGAGAAAGATTTGGTGAAAATAATTGGGCTGCATGTTGCGTATGATTTCGATGTTATCCCTATCTGAAAGTCAGCAGGTATCACATTTATATCTAGTACATAGAGTTTATCATAAACTATTAAAGTTGTTTAATATGGGTTTTAGATTTGTAGTATGGATGGTGCAGAGTTCCCTCTCCTCCCGGACAGTGGGAGATTTTGGGAGAAGGATACAGGAGGTTATAGCTTTGGAAAGGTGGATATATAAAAAAGGAGATTGTTTGGCTAAGTTTAAGGAAATATCAGGATGATGGTCTGGTATATAAAATCGGTAGTCAGTATTAAGTGTTGGTTGCATTGCGATCGTGAAGAAATGTTGGTGGAATGGAGAGGAGGTAATGGGAGAGAAGAGAAGGTGGAAGAGAAGTAGTTTTTTAATTTTTGTTTTTGTATTTGTTTAGTAAGATTTGATAGGGGAGGATATGATTAATTTATGTACAGTTATGTATAAATGTGTTAACGGCCAATTCTGCAAATTATAATTTCAATAAAAATTAAATCTTTTTCATATTTTATTATTTTTAACAATATTCAAACAGTTCTCTAGGTTGGGCCCTTTTTTCATGGGCCGAGAAAACGTCTGTCATTAAGCTTCTGCACGCATAAAAACTCAACAGCGGATTGGCCCATGTAAGCAAACGGTTCATCTATGAACGACTGTCTGTTTACTGTGAATTGAGGCGGGCAGGCCAAAATATTTTCCCCCATCTAACATTATTTCAATTTTAAGCACAGTGCAAACATATGCATGAAATAACTGATCATATCATTAAAAAAAGACCTAAAACCATTTTGTTGATACTAAGTTCATCTTCTAAAGCATTAGAGGTGTTATGGGAACCAAATGGATTCCCTCTAATTTCACTGTGCTGCTCCAAATTGATTATTGAGAAGATCATGCATGCCAGTAACGGACAGTGACACAATGTCTGTCAGCATCAGTACGCTTCTTGTTTAAGATCATCATCATGGTACAAATATACCCTAAATGATGCAGCAATACAAATACACGCCCCAAACATCATAACTCATGGTTGGCTTAGTTTGTAATGACTAACATATGTCAACGCCTTAAGGTGTATGTTACTACTAAACGTGATTTCTAGGAAACAAAACTAGAATACACTTGTTAATATCCCTGCCCGGCCCAAAGAATGCGAAGGTAGAGGGTAAGGAGCACCCGCTGTTATGACGGTTGGCGTCCCATGGCTTCTCGTGAAAAAGACATCTGGCGGGCAGGGCTATGCCCTGGGAACTGTGCGTGGGAGATGCCACACAAGAATCCAACACACACCAGTGTAACAATATTGAAAAAGTTAACCATGTAGCTGCTAGCTATTTGCTAAGATGGTAGATATACTTATATATGAGTGTTTGCATAGGCTGATGTGAAAAACATATGAAAAGATATATGTATGTACAATAGAATACATATATTATTGCTATAACAAAGGTTTTATCCTCCCTTCCTCAAATGTGAAATCAAATATATAGTATACCTTATTTTCCAAAAAAACACTATGCTCTATACTAATAAATTCCATAGCGTTAGGCCACTCTCACGCATCCGTTTTTTAATGCGATTACTGCGGCGTTTTGAATGCTGTGGTATAACACTCATTGATTTCAATGGAGCCTCGCAGATATGTACTCGAATGCGCCGCAATTTTCAAATGCTGTCGGCTCTTATTTTCAACATTTAGTGCACCTCATTAATGGAAACTGCCTCCGAAAACTAAAGTGAAATCGCGGCAAAGCATCAGCATGTGTGAGAGTGGCCTTATAATTTTGTCAAACTCTAGTGCTACAAAGGCTCATTGATTGTAGTTAGTTGTTTCAGTTCTGTCCAACCAGGACCAATCCCTAAATATCACACTTGATTTTTCTGCAACTACGATTCGCTTTGGCATTAAAAACGCATCACATGCGTAAATAAATAAAAAAATCACGTGCTTTTAATAGCTAAAATGGTAAAAAAAAAAAACGCATCGCACTCACATGCGAATTGTATTGCATGGAAGTACAATGGGACTTTATTCCTTGCTCCCAAAAAGAAGAATCGTCCAAACATAGGGCATGCTGCAATTGTTTGATCTCAGACTCTCAGTCCGATAGCGATCACTCATGTGCGTTAACCCATTTAATCTCGGGTTCTTTTCACGTGCGAGTTCTTTCCCTGCAATCGGACAGAACTTGAGCTTGAAGATTATGCATGAGCACACCCAAATACAACTGTCCAGATTCTAGTCGTTGAAATAAGTTCTCAAAATGTTTCCCATTTCTATCAAAAAAGTCCCTTTATAAATAACTACTTACCTTGAGTCAGTGGTCTTCTCTCTGCTGGTATCCTCAGTACAAGTGAGGCTGCTGTGCTCCGGGCTCAGTATATATCTTCCACCAACTGTTATGAAAAGTGATCAGTAAACAATGGGACATACAAAGGGGTCTTCAGTAGTTTCACCCACACCTTGACCAGTGATGCTGTCCTTCTGTAAGTCTGACTATATGATAAGACAAATTTACCACCAATTGCCATGGAAAGTGACCAATCAACAACTGGATATTCAAAGGTGTCTTAAGGCTGATATAGACACAACGATTTTCGCTCAAAAATTGCTCAAAGCCGTCTTTTGAGCGATAATCGTTGTGTCTAACTGCACTGACCATGCAGTTTTCGTTAAAGAATCGCTGGTCATTCTCTTTCAGCATGCTGGAAGAGAACGGTCAGCCTTCTCAGGAATTCACAGCGGGATACAGCTGATACTATTTTCAGCTGTATCCTGCACTCTGAACACAGGAAGGGTATGAAGAACACAGCAGTCCAGCTGTGTTCTGCATACCCCAATCGGAGCACTCAGCTGTATGCTCGGAGCGCCCGGCTGTTAGAGAACAGCTGGATGCAGTACACAAGCGGCCCTGCTTGTCTTCTGCATACCCCGCTCGGAGCGCACAGCTGTATACTAGCTGGGCGCTCTGAGCAGAGAACAGCTGGATGCAGAAGACAAGCGGCCCCACTTGGAGTGCAAAGGGATCGCTCAACATTTGAGCGATCACCTTGTGCTGTAAAGGCACACAACGATTATTGCTCAAAAGTCGCTCAATAGACCTCTTTTGAGCGATAATCATTGTGTCTAAACCAGGCTTGAGGTAGATTCATAGACATACCTTGTCTGGTGCAACAGTTATATGTGAAAAGCCAACTGTAAACCAAATGATTGTTAGTTGACCGCCCTATTTGAATAGTCGCTAGAGCTTAAAAATGACCTGTTTGTGTGCTTTTGCACACAATTGCTCAGTTTCATGGTCATTGAAGCACTCGCCACCCTGCAAAGTTGTTGGCTAGTCCTTGAAAGACAAATTGCTTGTTTACACCAGACAATAATTAGTCAACCAGGGACTATTTTTAGGTGAAATGAAGCAGCTAGTAAACCAATTTTCGCTCTTCACCAGTTGGTGGCCGTGTTCACAGGGAGCAACTGTCCCTTGATTTCACTCATATTGAGTGACCATTCCGATGATGTGAAGTTGCCTCATGTTAAGCCACCTGTGATACAACCAAGTGATGATTGGACTAACACTACTAATATAATCGCAGCAAAGTAAAACCTTTTTATGTATTAAAGATATTTTTCTTCATGTTATCGTGATGTTTCAGTACAATTCACTGTGAGGATCACTGGTTATTGTTGTTCATATGGGAAATGAATATTGTGAAACCGACCCAAAACATTACTTATTTTCAAGCACCATTGATTCCAAAAATATAGATAATTGACAAACTTTAACACATTTTTAAAAAGTACAATAAACCTGATCTAAATGGAAATGACTTACAAACTGGCACAGGGGGAGGGAAGACCCTGCCCAGAAGGGCTCACGGTCTACAAGGGGAGGGGTAGGAGGCAGTAGAGGCAGGAGGGCCTTGTAGGCTGTTTTGAAGAGATGTTGTTTTTTTCTTCTTTAGATCAGTGGGGGAAGACAGTCTGATGGCTTGGGGTATTAAGATCCAGAGTAAGGGGGACTCTTGGGGAAATCTGAGGCGATTGTGTGCAGAGCAGAGAAAGACAGCTTGTGAGGACCGGAGATGTGAGGAGGTATCTGGTAGAAGGGACAGGTTGTGGACAGAAATGCATGGAGAGGACAGGTTGTAGACACTCTTGTATGTCACTGTAACATGTTGAACAGAAGTCACAGGGCAATGGGTAGTCCGTGAAAGATCTGAGAGAGAGGCAGAAAAGTGATGAGAGGAGACGTGGATTAACCAGGCAACAGAATTAAGGATGGGTTGGAGAGGTGCAAGAATCTTAGAGGTGATGTTGCAGTAGTCTAGGTGGGAGATGATGGGGTACACACAAACATTAGTCAGGGGTTAAGGAAAGATCCTATTCAAGAGATGTGTTTTGAGTTGGAGGTCGGAAGGACTTGTATGTGCAGCTTGCAGAACAGAGCAGAATCAAAAGTTAGTGTTTTTTACCATGGAGTGAGAAATCGTTGGAACAAGTAAACAATGACAGTCATTTGCTTTAAATTTCTGTTGGTTTTGATCCACTTGAGAATTCATTTTTCTCTCAATGATGATTAGGTGTCAGGTCCAGCAGCCCTAAACCATGATGTTCCCTTCACCGGGTTTCACAGTTGGGATGAAGTTGGGACAGCACTGTTACAGTGTTCGCTAATGATAGGACTCCCGGCAGGGATGAAAGAATCCCCTGCCACAGCTGTGGCAGAGGACTGCAATGCTATCCTATTGCTTTTAATGGGGGCTGGCGCTGCTGCCATCCCATTGAGACTAATGGAATGAAGGCAACCCCTGCACCGATGAATTTCGAGGGGAGGAGTGGCCTTGATATATAGGCCCTACCTCAAAAATGATCCCTAGCTGTTAAAAAAAAAAAAAAACAATTTAACTCACCTAGAAGCGCTGTCCAGCTCTTCTCCCCGTCAGTCTTAATCTGTTTTCTGGTGGCCAGGGAATGAAAAATTCCCGCCTCCAGAAAGCGCTGCCTCTGATTGGCTAAGCGCTGTGACCAATCAAAGGCAGTGTTCAACCATTCGTTGAATTCAATCCCCGACCACCAGCTTTTTTTTAACCGCTAGGAACGATTTTCAGGGTAGGGATTATATTTCAACCCCCCACCCCCTAAAATCGTCACTTCAGTGGTTGCTTTCATTCCATTGCTTTCAACGGGGTGGTAGCAGCGCCGGTCCCATTGAAAGCAATGGGATAGCATCGCAGTCCTCTGCCACAGCTGTGGCAGGGGATTCTTTCATCCCTGCGGGGAGCCCCGTCATCCTTGAACACTGTGCTGATGGGACTCGTCTGACCGAGGCCTAAAGAGGCAGCGTGAAAGTACTCTTTAGGGCTCCTTCACTCTAGCGAGAAAATTGCGGGATTGTCTCGCGATGCGAGAGTGGGTGAAAACACTTGATTATGAAACCAATGATTTTCAATGGTTTCATTCTCATTTGCGATGTTTTCACTCCTGTGATGTTGCGTGAGGGAAAAATCACAGCATCTCGTTTCTTTTTTCGATATTGACCATTTCAATGGGGTGGGTGGCAACAGCGTAGTCAGAGAAGCGTTGTGGCCATCTTGTTTCTCCAGGCCCCGAGGGTTGCTTTAAATATACAAACTTATTCCAAACCTGGGTTAATGGGGAAGAACTGGGAAGAAGGGACACTATTGGGTAAGGGGTTGGACGGTCTGTACATACCGCATAACTGTTGTGCTGAATGTTCACTGACAAAGCTGTCGGGGAGGGACAGGATGCTTTTACCATCATACATAGTAAATACCTGCTCCTATTAACAGGGTGAGGCCGGGCTCACACGGACGGGTCGCATTCCACATGTGATCCAATGGAAAATAATTGTGAATGATCGCCGATGCATGCGGTTTTCTGTGCAGCTGTACACGTATGCACAGCATATTGTTCATGCGGAAGAAAGTTTTCTCTCCCCTCCATCCTGCATTCCGCCTTTTCTATCTGTTCTATCAAGTTGCAAGCATTTCCGGCACTGATACGCAATGTTTATTTGCGTATGGGCTGCGGATCGCTCGCATCCATTGACCTCTATTGAGGCCATCCATGCGGAATCCGCTTTAAAATAAACCATGCTACGATTTATCTTCCGATTGTGGAACATGCAATTCGTACCCGTGAGTGTAAAGGAAAATTCGAAAATGCATGTCTTTCAAATGCCCGAGTTTTACCGCGTCTTCTTTGTGCGGACGGTGATTGGTTTGTGTGAGACCCCCTTAAGCTGTCAGGGCATCCTGGGTGATGTAGTTCAGCAACAGCCGGTCGTCAGTGACTGAAGTATAGTATCCTGTTGGGTGAGACATTGCCCAGATAATCCTTTCTGAGGCTCTTGTTCTCACCAGACCCAAAGTCCCGGACAACCTCCGTAAGCACCAAAAAAATGTTGATGTGCTACTAAAATCGCCAGTAAACTACAGTTCTTGTCCGTAATTTAGCGTAAGGGAAATGGATTTTTAGTTTTCATTTCAGCCTCATGGTGGCACTGTTGTTTGATGATCTCGTCTGTACTTGTATTAGTGTCCACTTGGTTAAACTTCGACTCGCACCAGAAAATTTGCAGGTCAGGCTGCCAATGACCTGTCATTATATGGCGCAGCTTCTTTGTTCCTGTTTAACCAGACTATATTTTTAAGGTCTCTGTGTACACAATAAATTTCTGACTGGTTTAACCCCTTAGTGACAACCAATACGCCTTTTTACTGACCTCATTAATGGGTTTTAACCCGTGCAAATGAGGTAGATGGAACAATACCTCTGCGGCGCCACCTATTGGATGGTAGCCCAGGGTTTTCAACCTGCACAGGTCTTTTTTTTTAACTACAACTTTTTATCTCAAAGTGTTTTATTAAGATTTTCAGATTAATAGTACAGTTTGCTCTAACATATCCCCACGCAGGGGGCAACATAAGGTATAAATCAGTACTAAATCAGCCTTTGAAGAGTAAAGAGTAACAAAAATAAAATAAAGAGCAATAGTAAGTACACTTAACAAAAAGAGTAACGGTTGAGATTCCACACTGGTTGGTTATGTCCAATGGGTTGGCTTGTTTGTATGCCATCCTCCCTCCTCCTCCATCCACTTAGTCCAATTCTCCATGTGGCGCAGTATATCTTTAACTCCTCATTGATGTGTGGTCCTCCACCCTCAAGTCTCATCCGTTCAGCTTCTCGCTCCATCCGTCTTATCAATATATATCCGGAACATTTTGTTTATCATCTATATTTGGGGTGTCGGGGTAAATCATTCCCTGCAGTTCGCCCTCTCATGCTCTAAGGGGTCTAGCAAGGCCTGGTATGTCCAGATATTCTGCCCAGGGTCTCCAGGTCTTCAGAAAGAGCTCCATACTGTCTTCCCTCATGGCCGACAGCTTTTCGTAAAGCGTCATTCTTGATACCCTTGCAATAATTGGTTCTAGGGAGAGAGTGGGCTTCATCCATTGGGGTGCAATATAGGTTTTTGTCGCCATACATATCTGTTGAGATAGTTTTGTTGTTGATTGTTGAAGCCTTGTCGACCAGGAGACAGACAGACGGTGCAAGGTGGAACGTCTTACCCAAGACCCTGGAGATAAGTCTGGACACCCCCCCTCCATAGCGTGACAACCGATGGACAGGACCACCAAATGTGGGCTATTGTGCCCAGGTTGTTGCAGCCCCTAAAACAGTTCGGGGAAGCAGATGGGGAGTATTTGTGTTTTATTGTAGGAACTATGTAGGACCTGTGTAAGATTTTAACTGAGGATTCAGCGAGAGTTACCTGATGACTGCCTTTTGCAATGAAGGTGCAACAATGTTGCCAACGAGGTAGGGAGAGGGAGATGCCAAGGTCCGACACCCAGCGTTGCATGAAGGGGAGTTTGGTTTCTGCGAGTGGTTTGTTCATGCTAGCATAAAGGGACGATATTAGGCCTGATTGAAGTGGGGCCCATATGCATGCTCCCCCGAACGGCGTTGGGGTGGTAGGAGGGTCAGTGGAACCCAGCAAAGAGCGAAGGAAGCTGTGAATTTGGTTAAGTTCAAGCCAAAGGCGATTTGGAATGGAATATTTATCAATCAGTTGCTGTGGGGAAAGGAGTTTGCCACATGCTATAAAATGGTAGACGAATGTCAGGTGGTTGGTTCTCCACCACTGATTAGTTTTCTTCTTCTAGGCTTAAAGGGAAGGCTTGGTTAGGAATAATCGGTAGTAGCGGGGAAATAGGCGATATCATAGCATATTTATATCTATTTCTCCTCCATATCAGGAACTGGTGAAAGGTTAGTGGGGCTAACTGATGGATATTTGTAACTTTCCAGTTTCTATCTCAGAAGATTGCCTCCAAATCTACTGGAGCCAGGAGAGCGGCCTCTACATCTACCCATAGGGGTCTTCTGCTACCTGCGAACATGGTGGGGATTTGTGATAGTTGGGCTGCCACGTAGTATTTTTTCAAATTGGGTACGGACAGGCCGCCGATTTCTTTTGTGGTAATGCATTATTTTTTGCTTAATTCTGGGCTTTTTGTTTCTCCAGATAAAATGGAATATGGAGTTTTGCATTTCCTGTAATTCTCTTGCGGGAAGGCATCTAAATGGGTAAAGTAGACGGGGCAGGACGTTCATTTTAACTGAGTTGATATGCCCTATCTATGAGATGGTGCGCTGACTCCATTTTTTTAGAAGCGAACAGAGGTGGGTAATTCCACTTGTATAAAGTATCTAAGTTGTGGGGGAGTTTAATGCCCAGGTAAGTAATGTAGTGCGGGCATGCTTTGAATCCGAAGTTTAATTCTATAAGTTTCTGGGAGTGAGAAGGTATATTATGGAAAAGGGCTTACGTTTTTTCCATGTTAACCACCAGTCCCGAAACCTCCGCAAAAGAGTCCAAGGTTTTTATTAGATTTGGTAATGGAGTGAGTGGTTTATATAGGGTGAGGAGGATGTCGTCCGCAAATAGGCTAACTTTATTTCTTACCATCACACCTGATACATTCGTTTTTTTTCTGATGATCTGGGCAAGGGGCTCCATCGCCAGGGCGAAAAGAGCTGGAGACAGAGGGCAGCCCTGCCGAGTCCCCCTCTGCACTGATATTTTGTTTTCTATAGAGGTAGGGAGTTTTAGCCCTGCTGAGGGGGTTGAATATAATGTACATAAAGCTGTAATGAAGTTTCCTTGGATTTCTGCCTTCCCCAGTACTGTGACTTGGATGATTACTGACAGTCAGGCTAATGCTCTAACCCCTAGGAGAGGCGAAACCTCAGATTCTTGCCGTTTAACCCCTTACATGCCAAAATCAATAGTAACAGCAGCATCTAAGTGACAGAGGAAGGGAGCTCTTTCTGTCACCCATCAGCAACCTGCAGTGCAATCACAAGGTACCAATGGATTCCCGTGGCAGCCGGAAACCCTTCCAAAGGCCTCCATATTTACCATGTAGCTTAATCTATTAAACCCTGCTTCTGGCAGAGTCTGATATGCTGCTTAGTATAGAATGCACTATATAAGTAATGCAGTGTACTATCCTAGCGATCGAACGATCGCATCTTCAAGTCACCTCGAGGGATTTCAAAATAGTGTCTCCACCAAAAAAATGCACTAAAAAGCAATCCAAAAGTCACATGTATCTCATAATGGTACCAATAAAAACTACAATTCTTTCTGCCAAAAACCTCACTTTACATAACTCCATTCCCGGAAAATAAAAGCAGTGGATTAGAGATGAGCGAGCACCCAAATGCTCGGGCCCGCGTTATTTGAGTCAAGCTTTTCTTAAAATTCGAGAGCTCTACTCGAGTACCGAACCCCATTGACTACAATGGGAGACTCGAGCCTTTTTGTATGTGGGACGCCGGGTGCTGAGCCTTTTTTTTCCTAGGTTCATCTCTCTCTCCCCCTCTCTCCTGCCTGCCAGACAAATTTGCCAATGACACGTGCTGCGTCGCGGCGGGGTCAAAAACTAGGACGGGTTCAATCACGGCTTGATGCTCGTTCGAGTAACGAGCATCATCGAGTACGCTAATACTGGAACGAGCATCAAGCTCGGCAGAGTATGTTCGCTCAACTCTATGATGGATCTTAGAATGCAATGATGCGGATTCAGTGTTTTTTCTTTAAAAATTTGTTTTTTATTGTGCAAAAGTAGTAAAAAAAAATATATATATAAACTTGGTATCGCGGTAATCATGCTGATCCACAAAAGAAAGTTATATTATTTTTGCCGAATGGTGAACGCTGTAGAAACGAAATCAAAAGACAATGGCGGAATTTCTGGACATTTTTTCCGTTGAGTATATGCTTATTTGTTGGGGAAGTGCATGGGGCTTGGATTAGAATATACAACTCGGACGCCCCCTTTAAGTGAAGCCTTTGGAGAAGGTGGAGTTAGAGCTGATCCAAAGTTCATTTCCCTCTTAAAGGTGTTTTATTTTCAGAAACTTGTTCTAGTGAAGATCCCGCACACCCGCTCGTCTCGGCCACTAGTTCTGCCCAAGGGTCCTCCACCATACGTGGACTGTAATAGTGACTGATGTCTTTGTGGTTTCTTCTGGAATGTGCCTGTTAGAGTAGAAGAGGGACATTTTAATATGGGTTTTTCTAAACAAGACCGTTCCTCTAAGCCTAGTGGTACACGACTGTAACTGCAAGTTCTACCCAAGGGACTCGAACACAATTTGCACCGGATAGCACACAGACACTCGTCCCTATGCTGTCCAATATACACGGGCAACGTACATTCATGTTCTTTGCATATCCTATCTCTCGACCATGAAACGGACATGCCATGAGTTTTTTTTCTAAAATACTCATATGCCATTAGCCTAACTTGTAGATTTCCCTTAGGTTAAAGGAGTTGTCCAGCTCTGCAAGATCAATTGAGCTATTCTCAGGATGAGATAGGTCATCAATATCTGATTGGTGGGGTCCGCCACCTAGGAGGCTACCCAGTTAGCTGTTTGCCGGACAACTCGTTTGGTATACAAAACAGGAGGCACACAGCTCCATACACTTTGCAGTGGCCTGTCATGGTATTGCAGGCACAGCTCTTGTGAGTTTAATTAATGGATCCATTATAAACTTTACACCCATGTAAATATAGGTGAGCGACAGAAACTTACCTGTGTTGTCCTGACATGGTGTATGGAGCCATACTCTGGGCTCTGTTTATAATAAGGTAAACTTGTGGGACTTCTTGGGTCGTAGCCCCAGCTTCTGTGGTAATGGGGTGCTGGTTCCCATCGGATAGGAGACCACTGTCTCGGTGATCCCCAGTAGCCATTTGGACTAGGACATGGATTGTAATGTTGAGGACTCCAGTTGGTCTGAGAGGCTGGACGCTTCCTGTTCTGCCAATTCTGATGGGGCGAGCTCCAGCTTTTTGGTGACATGTTTTTTTGTGATGGGGTGAGGTATGGTGACATCTCCACTCCTCTGATTCCAGTGACTGTGGGAGACTTCCAGTGTGTTGACATAGTTTATCTTGGCCTGCAGTAAGCAAATAAAATAACATAATTATGAAATGTTTGACAATCCAATTAGTTAGGAGAATCGTAGTGAAAGTAATGCAAAAGTAAGCAGAAGTTTTCCATGAATCCCTTGTGTGTATGTTCATGTACGGAGCCTGTCAGGTGTCTGTATGTAGCTGGGTCTGGAGCTGAGTCCGCAACATACACAGCAAGTGCCTGCCATCTTTGACAGCCACGATCGGAGAGAACACTGTTCATGGCTGTTAACCTTTTAGATGCTGCTGTCAGTTCAGAAGATTATTTGCGTTCAGGGGTCCCTAAGCACCCCAGCCCACCCACCCCACTCTTCCTCGATCATGTGTCATGGCAACCAGACACCCTCTAAAGGCCCTAAGGGCTACTATGAATAATCACCTGTCAAGGTGTGCCTCCTGCATGTCTTGATAGATTGCTGGTTAAAACACAGTATACTGCAATATTAAGGTATTGCATTATACTGTATGAGTGATCAAATGATCTCATATTCAAGGCCCTTGTGCGGACTAAAGAAAAATGTGAAAAAAGTAAGTTGTTGTTTTTTGTTTTTTTAATTCTAAAGAAAAAATGTCAATTGAAAAAAACTTTTTTCAATCGTGACATTGAAAACTTAAAAAGTGGTATTGCTGCGTCCGTAAAAGTCCAAATAATTAATATATCACAGTTAGGGCTTCTACCCACTAAGGTTTTTTTAATGCTGCGATATCGCTGCGGTTTTTTTCAATGAGACTTGCTAATGTTAAAATCACATCGCACAAAAATCACAAAAGCACAAACTTGCAATTTTTGTGCGATGTGATTTTAACATTAGAAAGTCCCATTAAAAAAACGCAGCGATATCGCAGCGTTAAAAAAAAAACAACAAGTGGGTAGAAGCCTTTAACTGGATACGGTGAATTGCAGTGTACTTTAAAGGATACCATAGAAATATACAACTTGTCCTGCAAGAAACAAGCCCTTACGTAGCTGCGTCGCTGGAAAGAAGCGGTATTGTTGCGTCCGTAAAAGTCTAATTAATTAAATATATAGTATACCTTATTTTAAAAAAACACCACCCCCATAATAATAAATTCCATACCGTAATAGTTTGGTAAAAATATAGTGTTACAACTAGAGATGAGCGAACGTACTCGTTTAGGGCGATTTCGCAATCGAGCTGCACTTTTTTCGAGTAACTGACTACTTGGGCGAAAAGATTCAGGGGGCGCCGGGGGTGAGCGGGGGGTTGCAGAGGGGATGGGGGGGGGGGGGGAGAGAGAGAAAGAGCTCCCCCGAATCTTTTCGCCCGAGTAGTCAGTTACTCAAAAAAAGCGGTGCTCGATTGCGAAATCGCCCTAAACAAGTACGTTCGCTCATCTCTAGTTACAAAGCCTCATCACTTGTACTTAGTTGTTTCAGTTCTGTCCAATTTTTGACCAAGATCTTAAACTAGAACCAATCCATTAATATCGCACTTGATTTTTCTGCAGTTGTGATAGGTTTGGCGTTAAAAACGCATCACATTACTGTACATGTGTGAAAAAAAAAAAACACGTGCTTTTAATAGTTCAAATGGTTTTTTAAAAAAAATGCATCGCACTCGCATCCGAATCGTATTGCATGCAAATAGAATGTGAATTTATTCCTTGCTCCCATAGGAAATAATGGGCCATTCACCCAAATAGCATTGAAGAATCAACCAAATGTAGGATATGCTGTGATTTTTCAATCCCGGATCGAAGTCCGAGAAAAAATTCACCCATGTGCATTAACCCATTTAAACTTGGGTTCTTTTCACATGTGAGTTCTGTCCCTACAATTGGACAGAACTGAAGCTTTAAAATCGTTTGTATGAATACGCCCAAAGACAACTGTCCAGATTCTGGTCATAGAAATAAGTTCTCAAAATGTTTTTTGCTATCAAAAAGTCGGGGGGTAATAGTGAGTTTCCGGGGATCTGACTGCGGCTCCATTCACTCAGGGACCCCCGTGTAGACCTGGGACAGTCATCAGTTGCTTTTACACTGGAACAAGCATCACTGACTTGAATGGAGGCAGACTGGGTCAGGGATCGTTCCGGCCTGTCCGCCTCCATTCACAGTAAGCAGGCAGTCCATAAGTGAACGGCTGCCTGTTTACACGGAACGATATTAAGTTGTCTGCATGCAAAAACTGAACGATGAATGAGAAGCAGACGGATGGTGATTGTTCAGATTTTCGCTGGATCACGGGAATCCGAACCATAATGGTTCCATATAAAAGTCCCTTTATAAATAACTACTTACCTTGAGCCAGTGGTCTTCTCTCTGCTGGTATCCTCAGCACAAGTGAGGCTGCTGTGCTCCGGGCTCAGTATATATCTTCCACCAACTGTTATGAAAAGTGATCAGTAAACAATGGGACAGACAAAGGGGTCTTCAGTAGTTTCACCCACACCTTGACCAGTGATGCTGTCCTTCTGTACCTCTGACTATATGATAAGACAAATCTACCACCAATTGTCATGGAAAGTGTCCAATCAACAACTGGATATTCAAAGGTTAAGTAGATTCACAAAGACACACCTTGTCTGAGCAATACAAAGCCAACTATAAACACAATGATTGTTAGTGGACCGCCCTATTTGAATAGTCCCTAAAGCTTATTAATGACCTGCTTGTGTGCTTTTGCTCAGAGATTGTGGTCCTCTTGTAAAACGCAGCCAAAACATCACTTATTTTCAAGCATCATGAATTCCCGGGTGCTGTATGTATGAAAATGGTTTACATACAATATAGAAGACAAAAATATGGAAAATTGACAAACTAGAACACATTTAAAAAGTACAATAAACATGAACTAAACGTAAATGACTTACAAACTGGCACGGGGAGAGAGGACCCTGCCCGCAAGGGTTTATGGTCTACAAGGAAAGGGGTAGTAGTGGCAGCAGGGTTTATGCCACCTGCACATGGCGGATGCTTAATCCCACAGCAGAATCCGCCCATGGCAGTAGTGGCATCCTCTCTTGTCTTCTTCATCTGTACTACGGATGGTCGCGGCCAGCTGCCATTGGACATGCGCAGTACAGATTTTTGTAATCTGGAGATTACGTGTGGGGAGGTATCGGAATTAGAGATGAGCGAGTATACTTGCTAAGTCACATTACTTGAGCGAGTAGTGCCTTAGCCGAGTATCTCCACGCTCCTCTAAAGATTCGGGGAGCGGTGGGGGAGGAACGGAGGGGAGATCTCTCTCTCCCTCTCTCCCCCCCGCTCCCCGCTGCAACTCACCTGTCACCCGCGCCGGTCCCCGAATCTTTAGGGACGAGCGGGGAGATACTCGGCTAAGGCACTACTCGCTCGAGTAATGTGCCTTAGCGAGTATACTCACTCATCTCTAATCGGAATATAAGGCCAGATGTATAGAAGGGACAGGTTGTAGACAGTCTTGTATGTCATTGTTCATATTTTGAACTGAATTTACTGGGCAATGAGTAGTCCGTGAAGGATCGGAGAGAGGCAGAGGAGTAACGAGAGGAGAGGTGGATTAACTGGGGGTGCAAGAATCTTCGAGGTGATGTTGCTGTAGTCTCGGTCCGAGACGATGAGGGTGTACACAAGCATTAGTATTGACTTTGGGTTGAGCAAAGATCCTATTCAGGAGATATGCTTTCAGTTTGAGGCGCTTGAAGAACAGAGCAGAATCAAAAGTTGGGGCCCTTTACCACGGAGCGAGAAATCGTTGGAATGCATGAACGATGACGATCATTTGCTTTAAAATGCTTCTTTTTACACACTCAGATCGTTTCCATTCACCATTCTTCATTCACTTAGTCGTTGGTCTTTCAGTGGACTGTGCCAGTGAATGGGAATGACTGAATAATCACTTTTTACACATAAAATCTTTCAAACCGTTATTTTGAACGATGATTTTTTTTTATGTGTCTGCATAAAAAGACAAACGATAAACGAACACAATATTATTTGCGTTTAATCGCTGGCCGTGTTCACACTGAAGGATTGTTAAGTTTCACACAATCTAATGGATTTTTTTTTCTAAACTATAATCGTTCTGTGTAAAAGGGCCCTGAGGCCGAGGACTGGTGGGAATGAGCGAAGCGTGGAGCCACTGATTGGGATTGATCGGTCTGGTGGTGTGGGGGGGGGGGGGATGGGATGGGACGGGAAACATAATGGACTCTGTTTTCACCATGTTAGGTTTCAGAAAGTGAAAGGAGGATCTATCTGAAAGCAGAGAAGGGTAACATTTGGGCCAAAGAGGTAGATTTGAGTGTCATCATTGTAAAAGTGGTACTGAAGGTCATGAGTTGTCCGAGGCCAAAGGTGTAGATGGAGAAGAGTAGGAGCCAGAAGACCGAAAATGGAGAGACACCAACGGGAGAAAAGAGGAGGAGGACGTGGTGTGCGAGCAGATTAATTCTTTGTTTTGGAGTATGTTCACACGTAGTGGGATTTAGTGCAGATCTGCACCAAAATCTGTTGATATGTGCACCCTTGGGTATGCATTTTGATGCAGATCCGCAGCTGATTTCCTCCTTTCAATTGAAGGGGTGAAGTCGGCTGTGGATGTGCGCCATGATGTGCACTGGTGGTGCGGATTTGACACAGGTTTGCAGAAAATCAGCACTTTCTCTGCTGCATGTGAACTTACCCTCATGTAAAAAAAACTCCCCAAACGGGCCAATTTCTAGTATTTTTAATGTAGCATTCCATGATGATACTTGTTGTTCTGTAGCTAGCGTGGAGCTGCCAGAGCTAGGTGGCTACTGATGCATAGATTTGGCTATTATCATTCCTATTTAAAACGCAATAAAATATATATTTTTTTCTGCAAGCAGATTGATTTTCACTGTGGAAAACTAGATGATCGTAACTAATCTGAATTAGCATTTCCCTATATATAGGAAATTCTGTTATTAAAGAGGTCGTCTCATGAAGGCACGCTTTTAAAAATGGAACTCAGACTGCTGTCCTGCAGGTCCAGCTTCAGAAACCCCAAATGATCAGCTGCTATGCCTGAGCCATACATTTCTCCTACAGCGCCCACTGCAGGAGACATCTAAGTATCACAGGCTGACCATTTACCTAGATGTCTGGCCATGTAATATATGAATGGGGTGGATCCTGAGCTGGGGTCCCATCTATGACATGCATATGCCCTAATAACACATATGTGAATGGGTTGTCTTCATGAGGCCACAGCTTTAACCAATAGTATTGTCTAACTACTGAGAACGTTATTTAATAGCCCTAATGAGTGATTGTTTTATCTCCATAGGTGCAGCAGTCTCCACTATGAAGAGATATTGGTGTTCACAACAGCCGGAGAGCCACAGGTTGGGTCGCTGCTCTAGGGCAGTCCTCGAGCCTCCCCAACATGCCATGACTTTAGGGTGCTTTTACACGGAACGGTTAGCATTCACAAAATTGGACTTTGAGCGATAATCGTTCAGTGTGAACCTGGCCAACAATCGAACAATGGACGGGAATTCGTTCACTTATCGTTTATTCATTCCACGCGATCATAAAAATCATCGTTGACTCATTCGCTAGTCGTTCAGTTTAAATACCGATCATTCATTCGTTCTCAGCGAATGTGAACGGCTGAATGATCCTACAAAAAATAAGTAAACTATTTATCTGTGTGTTTAAACTGAACGCACGAGCAAACTGTAGCTTCTTTTGCTCAGGCGAACGATTTCTTGCTTAGGCCTTACTCACACAGGCTGTTTTTTTCCGCGATCACCGCAGCGTTGTCAGCGCTGCAGTATAACGCTCCCATTGTTTTCAACCGACCCTCTCAGACAGGCACTCGATTTTCGATTGGGGTCTGTTCTATTTTTTGGCGTTTAGTGCACTTCATAAATGATGGAGGGAGCTGAAAGCCGACGTTGGCCAAAAACTAAAGTAAATTACGGCAAAGGGCCGCCATTGAAAACACGGCGCTCTGACGAACGCCTGTGTGAGGGAGGCCTTAAGGATATCCTATAGGGGGAAAGGCTGCGGCAATTGAGACCCTGACAATAATGACATCACCTGCGTAGGACTGAGGAAATCCTGAAAACATGACCTGTTGGTGGGGTTTAAGGCCTGGAGTTAAGAGGCACCGAGCTATGGTGGTCTTGCTCTTAACTGCAGCATTTACATTTTTGGGGGATATTTCTTCATTTGTTGGCTTTAAAAGTAAAAAAGAAAAGGAAAACTGCATTTAAAAAAGTCCCAGGTTTGTAATAAATTAACAAATAGACTTATGTGCAAAGTTTTCATTCTTCTGTCAATTCTATGGAAGGAAAACTTAATGCATGGTAAACACTGCCGCACCCGACCTCCCCAGAAGCCAGCAGGGGGGGCACTCCCTGAACTGTTCTGCCCTCCTCCATTGTTCTATACTATCTCACAATTATAATTAGATTACAGCCTACATCCCATCAGAGGAAAAACTGGATTTACACAGGACAATTATCATTTGTATAGTCACTACAGCTAGATAGTGTATGAACAACTTTTTTAACCCCTTAAGGGACCGTTCCTTATTTTTTCATTTTTGTTTTTTCTTCCCCACTTTCAAAAAATCATAACTCTTTTATTTATCCTTTGACGGCGCTGTCTGAGGCCTTTTTTGTGTGACGAGTTGGATTTTTAATGGTACTATTTAATGTACCATATAATGTACAGATTTTTTTTTTTTATTTCTAAGTGGGGTGAAATGGATAAAAAAAACCATAATTCTGCATTCTTTGTTTGGGTCTTGTTTGTACGGTGTACTCACTGCCACAAAAATGACATGATAACTTGATTCAATGGGTCAGTAAGATTGCAACAATACCAAATATATACATATAGTGTTTTTTTTTTTTTCTTCCACCATAACATTTTAGTTTTTCCACTGACATAAGGCTGGGTTCTCACAGGGCGGATTCTCGGCGGAAATCTCGCGGTTTTGCCGCGGTGAAATTCCACACAGAATTTCCGCGGCAAATCTGCCCCGTGTGAACCCAGCCTAATTGTGTGACGGCTCGTTTTTTGTAGGGTGTACTATAGTTTATGTTGGTACCATTTTGAAGCATATACAACTTTTGGATTGCATTTGATCACATTTTTTTTTGGAGATGGGGTGACCGAAAGAGTGCACTTCTGACGTTGTATTTTTTTTTTTCTCACGGCGTTCACTATGGGGACCATTTGCTTTGATAGATTGAACTTTTATGGATGCAGCGATACCAAATAATTTTTAATTATTTAATTTTTAATTCTAAATATGGAAACATCTTTATTTTTACTTTTATGTTCTCTAAAATTTTTCTTTACTCATTTTTGCATTTTTTTTTAGTCCCCACTAGAGATGAGCGAGCACCAAAATGCTCGGGTGCTCGTTACTCGGGACGACGTTTTCGCGATGCTCGAGGGTTCGTTTCAAATAACAAACCCTATTGAAGTCAATGGGTGACCCGAGCATTTTTGTATATCGCCGATGCTCGCTAAGGTTGCCATTTGTGAAAATCTGGGCAATTCAAGAAAGTGATGGGAACGACACAGAAACGGATAGGGCAGGCGAGGGGCTACATGTTGGGCTGCATCTCAAGTTCCCAGGTCCCACTATTAAGCCACAATAGCGGCAAGAGTGGGCCCCCACCTCCCAACAATTTTTACTTCTGAAAAGCCCTCATTAGCAATGCATACCTTAGCTAAGCACCAGACTACCTCCAACAAAGCACAATCACTGCCTGCATGACACTCCGCTGCCACTTCTGGGTTACATGCTGCCCAACCCCCCCCCCCGCACGACCCTGTGTCCACAGCGCACACCAAAGTGTCCCTGCGCAGCCTTCAGCTGCCCTCATGCCACACCACCCTCATGTCTATTTATAAGTGCGTCTGCCATGAGGAGGAACCGCAGGCACACACTGCAGAGGTTTGGCAAGGCTAGGCAGCGACCCTCTTTAAAAGGGGCGGGGCGATAGCCCACAATGCTGTACAGAAGCAATGAGAAATATAATCCTGTGCCACCGCCATCAGGAGCTGCACACATGGGCATAGCAATGGGGAACCTATGTGCCACACACTATTCATTCCAGTCAGACCGCGTTTTTTTATAAATAGTCACAGGCAGGTACAACTCCGCAATGGGAATTCCGTGTGCACCCACAGCATGGGTGGCTCCCTGGAACCCACCGGCTGTACATAAATGTATCCCATTGCAGTGCCCTGGACAGCAGAGCTAACATCAGATTAAATGCAGGTGGGCTTCGGCCCACACTGCATGCCCCAACCTGACCGGGGTTTTTAATTCATAGACACAGGCAGGTACAACTCCCTATTGTGAAGTCCCGGTGGACCGACAGCATGGGTGGGTGCCAGGAAGCCACCGGCGGTACATAAATATATCCCATTGCATTGCCCATCACAGCTGAGGTAATGTCATGTTTAATGCAGGTGGGCTTCGGCCCACACTGCATGCCCCAGTCAGACTGGGGTTCTTTAGAAGTGGACACATGCAGTTACAACTCCGTGTGGACCGACAGCATGGGTGGCTCCCTGGAATCCACCGACGGTACATAAATATATCCCATTGCAGTGCCCAGCACAGCTGAGGTAATGTCATGTTTAATGCAGGTGGGCTTCGGCCCATACTGCATGCCCCAGTCAGACTGGGGTTCTTTAGAAGTGGACACATGCAGTTACAACTCCGTGTGGACCGACAGCATGGGTGGGTGCCAGGAAGCCACCGGCGGTACATAAATATATCCAATTGCAGTGCCCAGCACAGTTGAGGTAACGTCAGCTTTAATGCAGGTGGGCAAAAAATTAATTGGATTACACTGTAGGCGAGGGCCCCAAAAAATTGGTGTACCAACAGTACTAATGTATGTCAGAAAAATTGCCCATGCCCAACCAAGAGGGCAGGTGAAACCCATTAATCGCTTTGGTTAATGTGGCTTAAGTGGTAACTAGGCCTGGAGGCAGCCCAGTTAAAATAAAAAATTGGTTCAGGTGAAAGTTTCAACGCTTTAATGAGCATTGAAACGTATAAAAATTGTTTACAAAAATTATATGACTGAGCCTTGTGGGCCTAAGAAAAATTGCCTGTTCGGCGTGATTACGTGAGGTTTCAGGAGGAGGAGGATGAATATTATACACAGATTGATGAAGCTAAAAGGTCCACGTTTTCGATGGTGATAGAGAACAATGCTTCCATCCGCGAGTGCAGCCTACGTATTGTTTAGGTATCGCTGCTGTCCGCTGGTGGAGAAGAGAAGTCTGGGGAAATCCAGGCTTTGTTCATCTTGATGAGTGTAAGCCTGTCGGCACTGTCGGTTGACAGGCGGGTACGCTTATCTGTGATGATTCCCCCAGCCGCACTAAACACCCTCTCTGACAAGACGCTAGCCGCAGGACAAGCAAGCACCTCTAGGGCATACAGCGCAAGTTCAGGCCACGTGTCCAGATTCGACACCCAGTAGTTGTAGGGGGCAGAGGCGTCACGGAGGACGGTCGTGCGATCGGCTACGTACTCCCTCACCATCCTTTTACAGTGCTCCCGCCGACTCAGCCTTGACTGGGGAGCGGTGACACAGTCTTGCTGGGGAGCCAGAAAGCTGTCAAAAGCCTTAGAGAGTGTTCCCCTGCCTGTGCTGTACATGCTGCCTGATCTCCGCACCTCCCCTGCTACCTGGCCCTCGGAACTGCGCCTTCTGCCACTAGCGCTGTCGGATGGGAATTTTACCATCAGCTTGTCCGCCAGGGTCCTGTGGTATAGCATCACTCTCGAACCCCTTTCCTCTTCGGGTATGAGTGTGGAAAGATTCTCCTTATACCGTGGGTCGAGCAGTGTGTACACCCAGTAATCCGTAGTGGCCAGAATGCGTGTAACGCGAGGGTCACGAGAAAGGCATCCTAACATGAAGTCAGCCATGTGTGCCAGGGTACCTGTACACAACACATGGCTGTCCTCACTAGGAAGATCACTTTCAGGATCCTCCTCCTCCTCAGGCCATACACGCTGAAAGGATGACAGGCAAGAAGCATGGGTACCCTCAGCAGTGGGCCAAGCTGTCTCTTCCCCATCCTCCTTATGCTCCTCCTCCTCAACGCGCTGAGATATAGACAGGAGGGTGCTCTGACTATCCAGCGACATACTGTCTTCCCCCGCCTCTGTTTCCGAGCGCAAAGCGTCTGCCTTTATGCTTTGCAGGGAACTTCTCAAGAGGCATAGCAGAGGAATGGTGACGCTAATGATTGCAGCATCGCCGCTCACCATCTGGGTAGACTCCTCAAAGTTTCCAAGGACCTGGCAGATGTCTGCCAACCAGGCCCACTCTTCTGTAAAGAATTGAGGAGGCTGACTCCCACTGCGCCGCCCATGTTGGAGTTGGTATTCCACTATAGCTCTACGCTGCTCATAGAGCCTGGCCAACATGTGGAGCGTAGAGTTCCACCGTGTGGGCACGTCGCACAGCAGTCGGTGCACTGGCAGATGAAACCGATGTTGCAGGGTGGCAGCGTCCATGTGGGACTTGCGGAAATGTGCGCAGAGCCGGCGCACCTTTCCGAGCAGGTCTGACAAGCGTGGGTAGCTTTTCAGAAAGCGCTGAAACACCAAATTAAAGACGTGGGCCAGGCATGGCACGTGCGTGAGGCTGCAGAGCCGCCACCAGGTTACGGCCGTTGTCACACACGACCATGCCCGGTTGGAGGCTCAGCAGCGCAAGTCAGTGGTCGGTCTGCTCTGTCAGACCCTGCAGCAGTTCGTGGGCCGTGTGCCTCTTCTCTCCTAAGCTGAGTAGTTTCAGCACGGCCTGCTGACGCTTGCCCACCGCTGTGCTGCCGTGCCGCCCGACACCGACTGCTGGCGACGTGCTGCTGCTGACACATCTTGATTGCGAGACAGAGGTTGCGTTGGAGGAGGAGGAGGAGGGTGGTTTAGTGGAGGAAGCATACACCACCGCAGATACCAGCACCGAACTGGGGCCCGCAATTCTGGGGGTGGGTAGGACATGAGCGGTCCCAGGCTCTGACTTGGTCCCAGCCTCCACTAAATTCACCCAATGTGCCATCAGGGAGATATAGTGGCCCTGCCCGCCTGTGCTTGTCCACGTATCCGTTGTTAAGTGGACCTTGGCAGTAACCGCGTTGGTGAGGGCGCGTACAATGTTGCGGGAGACGTGGTCGTGCAGGGCTGGGACGGCACATCGGGAAAAGTAGTGGCGACTGGGAACTGAGTAGCGCGGGGCCACCGCCGCCATCATGTGTTTGAAAGCCTCCGTTTCCACAACCCTATACGGCAGCATCTCCAGGCTGATAAATTTGGCTATGTGCACGTTTAACGCTTGAGCGTGCGGGTGCGTGGCGGCGTACTTGCGCTTGCGCTCAAACACTTGCGCTAGCGACGGCTGGACGGTGCGCTGAGAGACATTGGTGGATGGAGCCGAGGACAGCGGAGGTGAGGGTGTGGGTGCAGGCCAGGAGACAGTAGTGCCTGTGTCCTGAGAGGGGGGTTGGATCTCGGTGGCAGGTTGGGGCACAGGGGGAGAGGCAGTGGTGCAAACCGGAGGCGCTGAACGGCCTTCGTCCCACCTTGTGGGGTGGTTGGCCATCATATGCCTGCGCAGGCTGGTGGTGGTGGCTCCCCGGCTGATCTTGGCGCGACAAAGGTTGCACACCACTGTTCGTCGGTCGTCTGCACTCTCAGTGAAAAACTGCCAGACCTTTGAGCACCTCGGCCTCTGCAGGGTGGCATGGCGCGAGGGGGCGCTTTGGGAAACAGTTGGTGGATTATTCGGTCTGGCCCTGCCTCTACCCCTGGCCACCGCACTGCCTCTTCCAACCTGCCCTGCTGCTGCACTTGCCTCCCCCTCTGAAGACCTGTCCTCAGTAGGCTTAGCAAACCAGGTGGGGTCGGTCACCTGATCGTCCAGCTGCTCTTCCTCCGAATCCTCTGTGCGCTCCTCCCTCGGACTTACTGCCCTTACTACTACCTGACTGATAGACAACTGTGTCTCATCGTCATCGTCCTCCTCACCCACTGAAAGCTCTTGAGACACTTGCCGAAAGTCCTCAGCCTCATCCCCCGGACCCCGGGAACTTTCCAAAGGTTGGGCATCGGTCACGACAAACTCCTCCGGTGGGAGAGGAACCATTGCTGCCCATTCTGGGCAGGGGCCCGAGCACAGTTCCTGAGAGTCTGCCTGCGCCTCAGAATGTGTCATTGTAATGGAGTGAGGAGGCTGGGAGGAAGAAGGAGCAGCAGCCAAAGGATTCAGAGTTGCAGCAGTGGACGGCGCAGAAGTCTGGGTGGTCGATAGATTGCTGGATGCACTTTCTGCCGTCCACGACAGGTCCTGCTCACACTGCTCATTTTCTAATAAAGGTCTACCGCGTGGACCCATTAATTGTGAGATGAATGTGGGGACGCCAGAAACGTGCCTCTCTCCTAATCCCGCAGCAGTCGGCTGCGATACACCTGGATCAGGAGCTCGGCCTGTCCCCACACCCTGACTTGGGCCTCCGCGTCCTCGCCTGCGTCCACGTCCTCTAGGCCTACCCCTACCCCTCAGCATGCTGTATTACCAGTAGTGCAGAAACAGAACGCTGTAATTAAATGTGCCGCTTATTGGCCTGTGGTTGGAGGCTGACTTCGCTTACGGAACGCACAGCAGACCCAGGAAAGAATTTTGCGCAAACCTGCTGTAACACTTAGCTGGCTGCGTATGAATTAGGACAACTACCCCCAGCAGAGACGCAGTACACTGAGGACGGTCACAGGCAGCCCAAATAGATTTTTTTTCCCCAAATTTTTTTGGAAAAGCCCACTGCCTATATAGACTGTATATGTCTTTCACTGTCCCTGCCTCACCACTACTGGCCCTGGACTATGTAAAATTACTGCAGACTGTTTCCCTCTGACAAGGAATACAGCGGTGATGTAAGAGGCAACACAGAGCCAGGAAAGAATTTTGCGCAAGCCTGCTGTAACACTTAGCTGGCTGCGTATGAATTAGGACAACTACCCCCAGCAGAGACGCAGTACACTGAGGACGGTCACAGGCAGCCCAAATAGATTTTGCTTCCCAAATTTTTTTGGAAAAGCCCACTGCCTATATAGACTGTATATGTCTTTCACTGTCCCTGCCTCACCACTACTGGCCCTGGACTATGTAAAATTACTGCAGACTGTTTCACTCTGGACAGGAATGCAGCGGTGATGTAAGAGGCAACGCAGAGCCAGGAAAGAATTTTGCGCAAGCCTGCTGTAACACTTAGCTGGCTGCGTATGAATTAGGACAACTACCCCCAGCAGAGACGCAGTACACTGAGGACGGTCACAGGCAGCCCAAATAGATTTTTTTTTCCCAAATTTTTTTGGAAAAGCCCACTGCCTATATAGACTGTGTATATATATGTCTTTCACTGTCCCTGCCTCACCACTACTGGCCCTGGACTGTGTAAAATTACTGCAGACTGTTTCACTCTGGACAGGAATGCAGCGGTGATGTAAGAGGCAACGCAGAGCCAGGAAAGAATTTTGCGCAAGCCTGCTGTAACACTTAGCTGGCTGCGTATGAATTAGGACAACTACCCCCAGCAGAGACGCAGTACACTGAGGACGGTCACAGGCAGCCCAAATAGATTTTTTTTCCCAAATTTTTTTGGAAAAGCCCACTGCCTATATAGACTGTATGTCTTTCACTGTCCCTGCCTCACCACTACTGGCCCTGGACTATGTAAAATTACTGCAGGACGCAATGCTCGGCACGGCCGATATACAAAAAAAAAAAAAGTGCAACACTGCAAAAAGCAGCCTCAACAGTACTGCACACGGTCAGATGTGGCCCTAAGAAGGACCGTTGGGGTTCTTGAAGCCCAAAATCAATCCTAACACTCTCCCTATAGCAGCTCCGGCATCAGCAGCACTTTCCCTGATCTCTGTCAGAATGCATCTGTGGCGAGCCGCGGGAGGGGCCGATTTTTATACTCGGGTGACACCTGATCTCGCCAGCCACTCACTGCAGGGGGGTGGTATAGGGCTTGAACGTCGCAGGGGGAAGTTGTAATGCCTTCCCTGTCTTTCTATTGGCCAGAAAAGCGCGCTAACGTCTCAGAGATGAAAGTGAAAGTAGCTCGAACATCGCGTGGTGCTCGTCACGAATAACGAGCATCTCGAACACGCTAATACTCGAACGAGTATCAAGCTCGGACGAGTACGTTCGCTTATCTCTAGTCCCCACAAAAAACATAAACTTATCGTTAGATCGCTCATGTAGTAAAATTTAATATCATAGTATTAAATTATACCGTGATGTGACAGGCATTCTTCCAAGCCGTGCCACAGACTTCTCTTGATAGGCAACCAGCCATGGCAGTGCTGGGGGTCTTCAGAGGACCTGAGGCTGCCATTGGTGTATATAGTAAATCCATCTCATTTCAAAATCTGCTTAAATGTATTCCATAATTTAATTATTATAATAACTGTCAGATATAGCCCTTTTTTCCTCCTTTCATCCCTCTCACATCCCGTTATAGGGGAGCTACAACCTGTCATTTTAGAAATTAAAGGGGTTGTCCCGAGGCAGCAAGTGGGTCTGTACACTTCTGCATGGCCATAATAATGCACTTTGTAATGTACATTGTGCATTAATTATGAGCCATGCAGAAGTTATAAAAAGTTTTATACTTACCTGTTCCGTTGCTGGCGTCCTCGTCTCCATGGTGCCGACTAATTTTCGCCCTCCGATGGCCAAATTAGCCGCGCTTGCGCAGTCCGGGTCTTCTGCAGTCTTCTATGGGGCTCCGTGTAGCTCCGTGTAGCTCCGCCCCGTCACGTGCCGATTCCAGCCAATCAGGAGGCTGGAATCGGCAGTGGACCGCACAGAAGAGCTGCGGTCCACGGAGGAAGAGGCCATCTTCAGCGGTGAGTAGAGAAGTCACCGGAGCGCGGGGATTCAGGTAAGCGCTCCGGTGAGCTTTCTTTACCTCCCTGCATCGGGGTTGTCTCGCGCCGAACGGGGGGGGGGTTGAAAAAAAAAAAAACCCGTTTCGGCGCGGGACAACTCCTTTAATCTACCATTCAACCCCACCCCATTTATTTCTCCCCACCCCTTCAACTGCTGCAAATGAGTCGCAAAAAAATATATCCAAACGTTTGGCATATCCAACCCTCCAGACAGTTTATTCCTTTGAAGGGGCTCGAATTTAATTCTATCAGATATCTTATCCCATAATAAACTCCTAAATATTTTATGGAGTCTAAAAGAAATGTCGTAATGGAATCCAAACCGGAGAGTTTTGAAGTATATAAAGGAGTTGTGGCATCACAATCATTTTAATATTTCCCCTGCCCTTTATCAACAATGGAGATGATTCCAGACCTTGATCTTATTCTTAAACTTTCATACTAATGGAAGCAATTTGCAGCAATATAGTCTTGAACCTTAGAAGATACCACAACTCCCAAGTATTTGAATTTCTTCACTATTTGCAATTGCGTATGTTCCCATGAATAGTCTACCGGCATGGGATCTAAAGGAAGAATTGCAGATTTCCCCTAGTTAATAGTGAGACCCGACATCTAACCAAATATATAAAAATGGACATAATAGGACTCCTTGATCTACTCTCATCCTCCCTGTACATCAACAGATCACCTGCCTACTGTGAGATACTTTCCTCAATTTCTTCAAACTCTATCCAAACTAAATTCTGACCATTCATAATCAATGACAAGTAAAGTGGGGAGTGATCAGACACCGTTCATAGTAGTACTACTCTACGAACATAATGAAGCATAGATGGAGTACCTATCGGGAGATCTATTCTGGAAAGTATTATGGCAACTGGAATAACAAGAGTATTGTTGAACTTCTTGATTTCTCAATCTCCACAGATACCAAACCTTCTTTTAGGCACCCTTGTCTATCATCCAGAGCGCAGAGTTGCTCTAAAGATGGACTTACTCTCTACAGAATTGGACATGTCCATGCATTATATGCAGTGGACGTTGACTTCAATGGAACTGCATGGAAGTTGAACACTCACCAGGTTCACCCACAATTACAGCTGATCTTTGATGGTCCAGCAGTGGGACACTATTTGATGAGTTTGTCTGGGGATCCTTCTAATAAAAAGACATCCAACAAAGTGGACCAACATGAAAGGAGTTTTGCTATAACTTTTTTTGTTGTTTATATATCTCCCATAGATTATAGTGTACAATGACCACAAATATACAAGAAACAAGGGACCTGAGGACACCAATTTTCTGGATATCTAGTGGTTCTCAGCAGGTGAACCCCTAGAGATCAGACATTTATGGCATAGCAAATGTATAAGCTACTAATGTTAAATGTGGCACCCCAAACCCACTCTTCTGACAGAGTTTTTGGAATTGTTATGGATGCCAGTACTTCAATTGCCACAGTCTCGTGAAAATTAGACTTTAGAGGAATGTAATAACATGTTATCCTCTATCAAAAGGATAGGGAATAATTTGCTAAGCAGCAGGGACTCCACTCCTGGGACCTCTCCTGATCCTCAGTAGGGGAATCTGGAGGGTCCTTGCACACCTCTGTTCTCCCCATTTGTTGAAATGAATGGAGCAGCAGTGCGCATGTGCAACCTCTACTGCTTGCATTGCGAGATGCTCCAGACCCCAGACGGTCAATTCCAGTTTTAGGGCCCGTTCACACTAGCGTTTTTGTTTCCGTGTAGCTGTTTTGTTGCAGAAAGAAAGCGTAAATGAAAAACGGAAGTTTGCGAATAGATTTCTGTTTCCTTTGGTTTTCTATTGACCGAAATATATAAAAAAAACGGAAATGTTGCGATTGATTTTGGTTCTGTTTTATTGAACTGGAAACAAAAGTGACGGAAAATTGACAAAGGTTTTCACTTTCAATACATGCCTATGGGTACAAAAACGGAAGCGTTTTTGTTCTGGTTAGCTGCTCCCACGACTGAACAGCAAGACAGAAACAAAAACCGCTGGTGTGAATTTAGCAAAAAAGTTATTTTTGTGGTGTCGCTACAGTTCAATTTCCATTTACACCTAAGAAAGTTGCAGCATTATAGCAGCTCCTGATCACCGGGTCTTATCATAATGGAGAGACGTATGTAGACAAAGCTCTTAACCTGATACTACCAGAGTAATCTGTACTGTCACTCGAGTTCACAAACACTTCCAGCTATGACCACAAGGAGGCGCTAGAGTCCAATAGTTTGCCATTATAATTGTGCTAAAAGGGTAGCGCTGATTTATAAAATGGTTGGAGCTGAAGTAGGAGACAGGATTTTTATTTAAAGAATGAACTTGTCATAACCGAAAAATAAATCGCACGGCCACGTTTCATGGAAGAAGCCAGAATTAAACCTATGGGGGAGCCCGGCAGGATTATTTTTGGGGTTTCCCATGATAAAATCGTGCATGAAATCTGTACAGGGCTGTTGTGGAGAAACCCTTTTAGAAGAGCAGTTTCACATGTAGCATTTTTGCCTTTTTTTCCAGCTTTTATTTTAAAAAAAAAACACAGCGGTCAGATCACATTTTTGTCCGACAGTAGATTGATGACGACCTGAAGGTTGCGAGTTCAACCCCTGCGTGGTTCAGGTAGCCAACTCAAGGTTGACTCAGCCTTCCATCCTTCCGAGGTCGGTAAAATGAGTACCCAGCTTGGTGGCCGTTGATAAATAAAAAGTTACCTGAAAGAGCTGCGGAATAAATTGGCGCTATACAAATAAGATTATTATTTTTTTTTTTTACAATTTTCACATGATGATCAGCGGAAATTGTGTGTGAGCAGCAGAGGCAACAATTGGCCGTCCACAGATAAGGCCACGATCACATCTGCCTTCAGAGCAGAGCCTTCAACTGTGAATAGCGGTTTTCTTGACTTACAATGTTCGCCCAATTATGTCATTGTTATCAGAAGGGTCCAGAATTGGTCCATGTATTGTTGAGCCCAATGAAGTCAGGCACATGATCTGACAATGATCTTCATGTCTATAGGCGCCACTCTGGGTGTTGGGAACAATTAGATTTCTTGGACACTTTAATTGTGTTTCCCAAGGTAAGCCAGGAGCCCTACTCCTGGCTACATAGACTTAAACATGCATGCTTTAATATGGATGTTTATGGGTAAATTTTTTTAGGTAGAAATATGTGATTTTTTTTTAGGGCAAATTTTCTATGGAAAGCAAGGAATGAATCTGAACCCTTTCTTAAAGGCATTTTCTCTTGGTGCAGTCAGATGATGAATCTAAGTTGCACACTGAACAAACTCGCTGGATCACGGAATCTGAATAGTAATTGGTTAGTGTGAATGCCTGAACAATCCGAACAACTGTCTGTTTACTGTGAATGGCGTCGGGTGGGCAGGAATGATGTCCGACCTGCTCTGCCTGCTCCATTCACTGAGTAGTCAGTGCTCCCATGTGGAAGCACTGGAGCGATCATCGCTGGGATGACGGTCAGGCACTTCTGCGCTTAACAGTTGTCCTGTGTATAAGGGCCCTTATAGACAAACCCTGCAGAATATGTTGGCACTATATAAATAAATATCATTATTATTAACTAGTAACACACAGGCAGTTGTGCCATTAATATCTGTTAAGTACACTGAGTAAACATCAAACAGTGCAGGGAAAAGTAAATCCGTGTCCGAGCTATAGGTCAAAAGATGTTTCATTTAAGGAGATGAGATTTGGAAGTGTGGGTTTCACTGGTGCTTTGCCCATTAAATAAAGGCATACAAAGCCTGGTTACTGACAAATCTGTTCTTCTCAAGAAAGACTGGTTAGTGTGAATTATGCCCGGATGCAAACCCCCTTTCAGAAGACCACAAAAGACATATTATAGAGATGCATGAAGCTAGAACAGACTACAAAAGTATTGGATATGTATAATAATCCACAGTTAGACAAGTTATGTAGAAATGGAGAAAACACAGAACTGTTGCTAATCTCCATCTTTATGTCTGGAGGCAAAAAAAATCACTGTACACCAACACCAAAACTTCATCCCAACTGTGATGCCTGATAGAGGGAGCATTATAGATTGGGGCTAGAGTGGAAGAAGCATCATAGTTTGGAGCACTTTGCTGCCTCAGGGCTTAGACGCCTTGTGATCACTTAGGGAACACTGAATTCTAAGGTGGATCAAAACATTGTACATGAGAATGTAAAGGCAACAGTCCATGATCTCAAGCTGAAAAGACGTTGGATGATGTAATAAGATAACGATCCCAAACACACAAGTAAATCCGCTAAAGAATAGTTGAATAAGACGAAAATGTGTGCTTTGGAGCAACTGAGTTAGAGTCTTGACCTTAATCTATTAAGATACTGTGGCATGACCTAAAGACGGCTGTGCACACAAGGCATCCCAGAAATATTGATTAACTGAAATGCATTTGAAGGGAACAATCCAAAATTCCGGAAAACTGGAAACCATTGCAATCATTTCCACCAAACAAGGGGGATTTATAGGTTATTACATTCAAGGGGTTCACTGTTTGTCATCGTTTATTTATCGTTCATTGCTCGATCATCCGCTGCATTTACACTGAACGATAATCATTCAAATTCAAACGATCTAGTGAATTTTTTTTTTTAATGATTATCGATCCATCTAAGTGCACCTTAACACAGAATCCACCGTTCACAATATATTACAGTCACAGCTCACCTCTACCCCCTCCCTGCACAATGTTTGTGCAGATTGCAGAACAGGCCTTGAACTGTTTCCCATAGAAGACAATAGGTTATCTCCTGTCCATTGTGCGGCCGCAGGGGGCTCCCATAGTCACGTACAGAAAATAGAATAAAAATCTGCAATCGGAAAAGAACAGATTAGAAGAATGGAATGCGATTCACTATCTGGCTTTAATTGCTGACAACATATAAGTGATACGTTTTTTTTTAACCTTGTATGATATGGAGCTCAGTATCAGAAAAACGGGTTATAAAACTGTACAAGTTTTGACCTATTTAGATAAAACAATGGTGGGTGGACATGCAAAGGGGAAAAGCAGATGTGATCCCTTCCAATCTGTGTCCCAGTCCTACAGTTATGGGAATCATCTTACAGCATTACTGGAATGTCTGCTAAATCTGTCTCCTTTTTCTCCCTTTCAAAAATAGCCAGCGCCATTAGCAAGTAGCTGCCAAGGATGGGAAATAAATTCAAGAGCATATGGCTGACATGGCACATAGGTGGGTTTGATGCAACATTCAACTGTTAATTTGTGCTGACAAGTCCACTTTAAATAGGTCAGAAAATTTCCAGTGAAGTGAATGGTTGGCTGCTCTGTCTACCAGACGAACAAGTAGGAATCATGTTACTCTGTTCTTACATTTGCTTTATTAATTAGTGCATCTGATCCTGCAAATGGGAGATAATATACGTGACCATTCAGGGAACTCGTGCTGATACCAAATGTTCACACTTGGATACAGTATATACGTCGATCCCAGGTCTACAGGCAGTATGTCTTGGGCCTCACGCAGACTGGAAACTGTCAGATCCACATTGGATTTTTCTGACATGGATCTGACAGCGAAATCAGCATCATTTTAGCATTCTATTGAATGCTATGAAAATCCGCACTACTCAACACAATTTTTTCTGCAAAAAACAATTGACATGTTGGGCTACAGCATGTACACTTGTCCCATTTACAGAGAGTAAATCCCCTTGCCTATCCACATCAGAATCCTTAGGCCTCATGTCCATGGGGAAAATCAGGCCCGCTATGGATTCTCCATGGAAAATCTGCAGCGGGTCCCTCCTGACCGCGGATATGAGGGCTGAAATTAGAATAAACTCACCTGCTGCTGGCCGTGCGTGTCTTCCCTTCTTCGCGGCCGGATCTTTTTTCTTGGCCCGGCGGATGTGCTCGGCACGCCGGCTGTGTGCCGCACACATGCGCCGGGCACAGCCGCCGGGCCGAAGGAAGAAGATCCGGCCGGGAAGAAGGGAAGACATGCGAGGCCCGCAGCAGGTGAGTATATTCTGCGGATCCGCATCTGCAGGGAAAAATGACATCCGCAGGTATTTAACTACCTGCGGGTGTCTAATGCATCCCTATGGGGCACGGATCCGGGTGCAGGAAAAACGCTGCAGATTTTAAATTAGAATTTGCAAGTGGACATGAGGCCTAAACTATCAGATTCATGTCGTAAAAATCCAATGTGGATCTGAGCGTTTACAGCCCGTGTGAACAAGATTTGATTCACAGCAGAACTCTGAGGCTATGTATACATGGGCAGAAACTAATCCAGTTTATTCAGTGCTTGGAGACTAGTGACTGGGGGGGGTACTCGCTCTGTTTTCCAACACACTCCTATTCTTAACCTAAACAAAATGACTCCACGCATTAAAATGGCTTGTAAAGTGGGGGAGGCCACAGCTTTATTAACTTTATTTTTACCTTAAACATTCCTTTAAACTTTTTAAAACTTTAACCCCTTGAGTGGCATGCCTGGAAATTTTCCAGGACGAGCTCCACTGCTGATAGTGATATAGCCCGGAAGATTTCCGGGCTATGTATCACTATGGGAACTGCAGAGCACAATGCCACAAGCTGTGACAGTGTGCTCTGCCTGCACAGACCCACAGAGAACAAAGCAAGGGCTTTGAAAAACCAGCAGAAGATATTGCCGATCTGCCGGCAATCTCCTGCTTCTAAGTCTCCTGCTTTGTTTACAGGTTGGCATAGAGACCAACGGCTTGTCAGAAGCAAGCCGATGGTCTCTGTGGCAGGGAGAGCTTGGTGCTTGGCTGTGAGAGGACAGCTAGGTACCAGCTCTTACAGCAGAGATCAGAGAAAACCTCCGATCTCTGCTGTGTTAACCCTTTACATGCTGCAGTCTATGTGACTGCAGCATGTAAAGGGCTGTCACCATCGGACCCCCGGAATGTGATCAGGGGGTCCTGATGGGTCCCTGTGGAAGTCCCCTAAAGGGACAAATTAAATAAATAAATAAATTTAAAAAAAGTAAAAAAATTATTTAAAAAATTATAAAAACGGTTGTCTCCCTTTACTTTGTAAAAAATCAAAAATACAATCACACATGTGGTATCCATGCGTCGTAATGACCCAGAGAAGGAAGTTAATACATTATTTAACCCCTTATTGACATGCCCCCTTTTTTTCTTTTTTCCCCATTTCTTCTTTTCCTCCCCCCTGTTTAAAAAAATCACAACTTGTCCCGCAAAAAACAAGCCCTTATATGGCCATGTCAATGGAAAAATGAAAAAGTTATGGCTCTTGAGACGCAACTGCAAAATTAGTTGCAATTCAATGATTAGACCATTTTAAAAAACCTGCCCTGGTGGGCACGACAGGGTGGTAGGAAACCCGCCACTCAAGGGGTTAAACCTTTCCATCCTTCAAAACCACCAAAACTTTCATGAGTCCGAGAAGCGTCAGAAAGCCCTTAAGGCCTCATGTCCACTAGAAAAATACAATCTGCGCGGATTTCTGCGGCGGATGCACTGCCGGTCACCATTAATTAGATTATTTTATTGCTTGCGGGAGATCATAAGCAATGAGTTGAATGGAGCCCATCTGCGCATGATCCGCAGTAAAATGGAGCATGCTGGATTTTTTAATTTCCCGTGCGAAATCCGCAAATCGAATTAAATCACATCCCCGGGTGTTACATTCAATTTATTTGACCGTGGATGGCCAATGACTCCCTATGGGCAAATTTGACTGTGGATCTCACCCGCAGAAAAACCTGCGGATTGGCTAATTCTATTTTTCTAACGGACATGAGGCCTCTTCACTCCAACTCCCAGGTGGGCGGGTCTCCTCTTCACTCTGCTTCTGGTTCCCGACTGCCGCGCTCCTTCTCTTCTTCTCCTACACTTTTCCCCACCCTCTTTCACTTCCCCCATGGTTGCATCCCCCTTTCCTATCCTAATTGTGCCCCCCAGTCCATGGCAGCTTCATTATGCATATTGCTGCCTTACAATATCATGAAACCAAAACCGTCATTGACAAATCATTAAAAATGTATCTTTTATATGAAGAGATGATCACAACCCCCAATGATGTCACTAGGCTGACGCGTTTCCTGTGCCATCCAGCACCCTTAGTCATAGCAAATGAATTAAGATCAACACAAGGTATTTAAAAACATAACACTGGAAATTACTGATTAGAATCCACACGGTCAAATAGAAAGTCACATGATCCAACTAAGTCACCCAAAAAAATTAACAAATGAGAGAATTTTTAAAAATGAAATAGAAAAATGTCTCCCTTCCACCTTCTGATATGTTCTGTGTTCTGCTGTGAATCTAATATGGTTATATGAGATATCCAAATCATTGCATTTTTTTTTCTTGACATTTTAGACAGCTTCCCAACTTTTTTTGAATTGGGGCTGTACATCAGCGTATAAGCGTAATAAAATATCATATTTCATGTTATACACAATATCGTGCACAAATATGGTGAGAGTCTCTATAACATCTTGGCGTTTTTAGTTGACCTTGTTCACGTTGAGTCTTGTATGATCAATGCGTAATTTGGCTGGGTTATTATCACAGGACGGACACATACCATTTTTGTCGATCAGTGTCCGATAAATATATTCTTTAGGCCTCGTTCACATGAGCAACACGGCATCGCTACGAGAAACTCGCAGTAATATCACATCGCTGGTCCGTGCGATATCGCTGCAGTTTCTCACAGTGATACCGTGACTCTGTAGAGCTACAAAGTTGCATGTGGTGCTACAAAGTCACGCAACTTTGTAGCACCGCATGCGAGGATTTTCGGTGGTGGGAGGGCTTGAAATATAAGACCTACCCCAAAAATAAGCCGTAGCTGAAGAAAAAACTAAAAACAATACACATACATCACCTTACAAGCGCTCTCCGACGCCGCAGCAGCTTCCCAGTACTGTTTCTTCCCAGGGTCCTGGTACTGTTTCTCCTCATCGTTTTCTGGCCGGGGATTGAAAATCCTCGCCTTCTGAAAGCGCTGGCTGTGATTGGCTGACACTTTGCCAATCACAGCCAGTGCTCGATGAATGGCTGTGATTGAACCGATCCTTATTATTATGCAAATCCAGACGTAAATCCACAACATAACCTCTACATGTGAATATACTCTGAAAAGAGTTTTTCTGGCTTAGAAAAAGGGGCCTTATTATTTATCCAAAAATAGCACAACTTTTTCCCAAAAATTAAAAGTTGCATTTATCTCCATATGTTAATGCTTAGTGGGACCTTTTTTGGCCCTAATGACATTGGAAACTCTCCATGGCACACTTTCCACTTACATCTGATACATTTTTTACAGCTTTTATTTCCCTCCATTCATCTTGCATCTTCTTTAAGAAAACTTGAAAGACATTTGCATCAGCCAACGTAAAATTGTGCGGAAAGCGTTGTCATTGGGTAGTTGAGCAATGGAAGAACGTTCTATCGAGTGACAAATCATACTTCTCCATCTTCAAATCAGGTGGACATACCTGGGTGTGGAGAATGACAGAGGAATGCCTTTTACCTGAGTGTGTTCTGCCAACAGGTAAGCATGGTGGAGGTTCTGTTATAGTCTGGGGATGTTTTACATGGCATGGTCTCACTTCATTGGTTATAGTGAGAAGAACCATGAACACAGAGATGTACCCTGACATTCTAGACTGCCGACAAACGTGCCAATACTTTGGGAATGGTCGTCCATATTTCCAATAATACAACAGACCTTTTCACAAATCCAGTGCTGTATTATGTTGGTTTGAAAATATGAATATTCCATGATTGGACTGCCTGCACAGAGTCTCGATCTGCATTCTACTGGACATCTTTGGGATTATCTGGAACATCCGGTCAGGATTTCTGAGCAGCGTCCATTTTATTTCAGAGAACTCGCCTGACATTTGCAGGGTGAATAGAGGGAAATACCAGCTGAAGTGTAGAAAGTATGCCACCGAGAGAATACCATTGTATTGGGCCAAAGGAGCCTTACTAAGTATAGTAAATGGAAAGAAATACTACTTTTAACTCTTGCTTAGGTGCTGAATTACCCTTGGCAGGATAGTGTATTTACATGTAGCAGATATGTTGTGGATTTTCCATTTGGATTTGCGTGAGGAGAATCTTCCATGAATTACAGTAATAGCAAAGTGGCCATACAGTCTCGACATATGGCTACTGCAGCTAATCAATGGACGTAGCAGGTCACAGTTGGGAAGTGGTATGGTGAATAGAATTGACTTTATTTTACACCATTCTGACCCTTTAAAAAAAATAAATAAATAAATAACTGTCCGGACATCTCCTTAAGTAGGTTTCCTGGTGTAGAAAACTAATTTTAACCCTTTTCAATCCAATTTGTATCCTGGTTTTCCTAGGGGGCTTACTCTTTTTCTGTCATTATACAGCGGCGCTATCTGCTGGCTAAAGCCAGTACTGCATGAGGTGACACGCTGGATAGGCTCTGACAGCAGAGAGGCTGGCAATAAACAGTAAGAGAACCCCGACGGACGTCTTCCAACATCGGAGCTGTACAGCCCTAAATCATAATGTCTTCAGAGGTCAGACAGTGGATTGGAAAATGTTAAAATACTTCTATTCTGAGTTAACAGAGGAAAGTCACCTACTTTATGACCTCTATCAGCCAGAGAGCGACTACAAAAACATTTTTCTCATTGAAGGACCAAGAACATTGAGGCATTACTTGGATAGCCTATTGATTTCAATTGAAACTGTGTAATGTTTCGTTTTCCATGTGGGGGCGCTGCAGGGGATTGAACACTTTCTGTAAAGTTTGCAACTGGAAATGGGGAATAAAATAGAACATACGGCTGAACTTTGAGGGAATATACTTTTAATGCTTCCCAGTTCCAAGAGATTCACAATGTCACAAGAGATGTGTGGCAAGGAAGACATGTTCTTGGACAGCAAAACCAGTCTATTGTGCTAAACAGCCGTCTTCAGTTGTATCAATCTACTGTATATAGTATGCTTTGACAAGTCCACAACAATCTTCAATTGGCACAGTGCATTTCACCTGTAAAGTAAATTACAGATCAAACCTCTTCTTTTATCCATTCGCACAGTCTGGCTGTTGTAGCTAAAGTGGCTGTATCAACAACAATAATCTACTAAAAGCTCTAAGCATTCCTGCCATCTAGTGATAAAATACAAAACTACATATTATCACAGTTATATCCAGCTGCCAGTAAGGCTACATGCACATCTGGGATGGAGGCTCAGTTTGGAAGGATAAGGTATAAAAACCCAAAGAAATAGGGCAGCACATTGACCACACAGATATTTATACATGTAAATTAAATCACATTTTAGCCCCTTCCCACCCCAGGATGTATATATCCATTCTGGGTGGGAAGGGGTTACTTCAAAATGCCGTATATTTATGTCATATGCATGGTATGTGATTAGGAGCAGTGTATGCGCCATCTGCAAAGGGAGGTGGCTGTGACTGAGAGCCCACTTGCCACTGTAAACCCCTCACATACTGTGATCAATGTTGATTGCGCCATATACAAGGTAAATAGGTAGGGCATTCCCTCTGTAATGTCATAGTCCCTCCTTCATGAAATCATGGAGCAACAATGGGTTGCCATGGCAACTGAATGCCAGTCAATGGCGTCCCGGTCTGCCATAGCTAGTCGTTGACAAGGATAGTGATAATACACTGCAGTACAATATTGCAGTGTATTATCTGAGCAAGCTTGAAATTGCAAGTTCAAGTGCACTACAGGGACATAAAAAATAAAAATAGTCCAAAAAGAAGTGAAATATAGTAAACTGATTTTGCACTTGTCTCCATTTTTTTGTTTAAACAAATAATAAAGAAAAAGTTGGGTATTGTCACATCTGTAACGAGCTGTACATTAAATTGAACACACAATAAACGCTGTTTAAAAGGTTAAAAAAAAAGTCAATGTTTTTTTCTGTTCATTTCATCCCCCCCCCCCCCCCCAAAATAAACTAATATACCCCGAAATAGTAACAAAACTATAGCTCGACACGTAAAAAACAAGCCCCTATTAACCTCGGTTTATAGAAAAGTATATCTATGTCTTTTGAAACAAGGGCATGAAAACTCAAAATATGCACAAAATTTGTGCCCCTAGGTCCAAAATAGACTGTGTTCTTATGGGGTTAAAGGGCCTTTTACATGGCCTGATGAACTGGCAAGAACGTTCCTGGGAATGTTCATGTGCCCAATCATCGGGCCATGTGGAGGCGCCACTGATCACCCAACAAACAAGCGAATGCTAGTTCATTGGATGATCGCATTTTTTATGCGGCACAAATAAATCATCTTTGTTGGCAGAACATCTTCCCTAGTGAACTGGGGATGTGCTGCCAACTATGATGGAACTCTACGGGGACGAACGATCGTATGAATGATCATTTGTTTCCTAGAGTCTGAATTGGCTGTGTAAAGGCCCGGTAAATGAGCATTGATTTCGTTAATTTGTGCTTGTCGACTGCAGAAAGTTGCTCCATATTAAAAGGACTAAAACCTATCTTTTTCCAAGATGAACAAGCCCATTCAACTCCAAATGGGGTGCATTATTGTGTCAGAGCCTGGGACAAGTGTCGGATCCTCTGCTTCTCTAGTGGGCCTGTGAAATCCTGGGTATTGTGCTAATTGCTTGACCCAGCACTAGAAGAGTCCATGTTAATATTTGCCATTGGCCCCTATTCGGTTTAGGACATGCTGAGTGGGATATTAGTATATGAGACGCTGTTAGAGGAAGCATTGCGTAAGACAGAAGACAATAGAACGTCTATGCTGTGATGATATGCAAGCAATTACTGTAGGTTTCTTCTATTACTGGAGACAACATGGCATCCTTATCATTCCCTGGTGCCATGCTGTTTCTTTGATAGCCAGTCTATGCCCCCTTGGCATGGATTAGGTTCTTGGTATGGGGTTGAGGTTAGATATCATTCTAATAGCAGGACGCAGCTGATGAGATGTAATAATTCCAGACTGCAGCCGTGGGGTGTGGGCACTAGGGCAGATTGGCACAAACCCTCTCTGGCACACACATCTCTCTCTTCGTCTCTTTTTTTTGAAGCGCAGCTGAGCCAGAAAAAGGGAGGAGGGGGGTGGCACGTTTTCACCTGCCTTTTTAATTGGATGTATTTTTAATTAATGGGGCTCTAGAGACCAACATGAGACCAATTTTATCCCTGAATAGGGGCTAGGGAGGAATTGGGAGAGGTACGAGGATTGGACCACTGGGTGCGCTTAAACACAAGCTCTGTCATCAATCACATGGCACTTTCACTGTTTGCCAGTGTGAGAGGGACATGCAGCAGATAGTTGATGTCCTGGAAGGGCACAGCATCCCACAGCTCTGTGTGCCAATCTCCACATGCTGCTGCCTTGAGACCCTCCAAATATCTCCATTCGCTCTTCTGTGTCCCAAAGAACGACTGTTCTAACTTTGCAACAGCAGAACCAACTATAGTCCAAGTAATGCCCAGAACTCAAGATGCCACTTCTCTATTTCTATCGGCGTATTCTACAACTCTTTGGAGAAGACCTCTTGTCTATAGCAGGCTCCTTTTTTTTAGTAATGCAGACAAAGCCCTTACTTTTCTGTGCTTATCTCCCCATTATATGCCTATACATTGCACATATTTGTTGATTACTGTGCTGATCCTTCAGTAGGATCGATACATACATTAAAAATGCAGCAAATATAAATGGAAAGCGAGTGCTGACATGTACATACAGTAGCACAGCTGGTCTGGTGCCCTCTCCTTTTGCATCATTGCCTCTCTCTGCCTTCTGGTGGCAGAAGCTGCAGGGCCCGCTGGGGGTAGATTGCAGGCAGAAGATCCCACTGGCACCATAAGCTGGCAGAAGGGCAGCTGCCTGTGAAGGGAAAGAGGGGGTGGGGGGGATTGAGCAGAAGGAACCCTCCTCTCTTCCTGGGGTCAGGTGTGATTTGGTGTATGTAGGGCAGTCATGAATATTTAGTGTTTAACTCCTCCTTGGCAGTGGAGGCACTGTTTGGGCAGGGTGACTGATTGAGGTATGCAGGTGACCTGTGGGTTGGGATGTGCCAGACAGTGGGTGAGGATTTAGGAAGCAGTAGTAGATGGGCAGTGCCAGGACAACAGCTGGTACATAGGTATCAGACACAGAGGCATCTAGCTTGGTGTTTCCAGATAACTCAGACACCCAGTGCCAATCCGAGATGCAATTCAGTCTTTCTTTTTTATTCCTTCCTTGCAAGATCAATTTTAGACAGGCCAAAGCATGAATACAGCATAGCAGAGCTGAGTTAGTCATTTGGCATAACTCATTGTATTGCATGCTTTTTATGGCTCTGTATAGATCGCCAAAGGGGGGGGGGGGGGGGGGGGGGATGTGGATGGAGTTTTTAATATCTCGTTTTCATACAATGCCAATATATGGCCAGCCTAAAACACTGCCCAAAGACTGATCAATGACAAATTCAGCTCCGCTGCATCTGTATGAAGTGTTCTGCTTTGTCTAGCAGACATAAAGAAAGCCTTTGTTATGGATTAGATGTTTTATGTTGCTTAGCGTCACTCCGCACGTGACTGCTCTGCTACATACTAACACGGTGCTCTGCAGCACTGGACTCCACATGATATGTAGGTTTCTAGACATTCGGCAGTGGGGATGGGGGGAACTGACACTTCCGGGCTCTGCTTTCCCACAATGTAGTGCGGCCTGCACTTGCTGTGCGCAATTAGTATTTTTCTGGCATTGTGATGCAGACAGAGTGAGAGGAACAGATGCTGAATCCTCATTGCGTTCCGTGTAACCTAGAGACAGCCTGCTGGCCCTGCCTCCCTCCCTACCATCTCCCCCAATCTCCCCCAAGCCTGACACCTTGAAGGAAGAAAGCCCCCCCCCCCCCCCCCAACTACCAGCACACACTTTCTCAACAAAATATGTTCCCCAGACGTCTTTTCGAAGTCGGTGAAAACTGAACAAAACATCATACTGACAATATCGACAATGTATATGTAATCCAAATAACCCCCCTGAGAGCAGCGGCTATGAAAGATTGAAAATCTGAATGTCTGCGACTCTCCTTCATACATATAGATGTAGAAGTGTACACACAATACAGACTATTCTGTAATATATGGAGTGTTCAAGACTCCATAATAACAACGCTATGTAATAAAAGAGGGCGGAATCTGACAACAACGACTTAGAGGCATCTTGATTTCCTTTTGCCTCTTTCGACGTGTCGAAATCTTTGTCTGTGTTTGTTGTACTCATTGGTAATGTCTAACGTGCGCCCATTTCTAGAACTTTTTTTTACATCTCTTCTACAATCAAGTGCCTTGTTTCTACCAAATGGCGATTTAGATATGAAATATGAGATAAAATGTACAGATCAATCGAAAGACGGGAGTTAGAAAGGAGTCTTGTTTTGTGTGCGTCCTACTGAAAATGATCCGTCTCGGATGTCATCGCAAACAAGTGTTCATCAAATTTTGTGTGTTTTACATATGGATTGATTTCGACATTCCAAAGGGCGAAATCCGCAGGGAATGTCCGCAGACACAACTGACATGCTGTGGCTTTAAAATTTGCAGCGCAACAGATTTGAATTCGCAGCATGTGGATGAGTATTGTTAAAATCTCTTCCACTAATGGCTGCAGCATATTCGCAGTGTGTGAACATACCCTAAGAGCATTATACAGGGAGATAGTGCTAGAAATATAGAGAGAGATTAGATGGGAGGTAGGAAAAATGAAACCATAGATTACATTATATATTGAGAGAGATTAGACATAAAAACGGATAAAAGGTAAATAGAAATTATATCTAGACAAGAGCTAGAGAGATTTTAATAGATACAGTAGATATAAAAAGTCTACACACCCCTTTAAAAAAACTGATAAAGATGAAGCATTTCAGATTTATTTCCACCTTTAATGTGACCCGTTATCTGTACAATTCCATTGAAAAACAAGCTGAAATGATTTAGGGTGGAAAAATGGAAAAAACTAACTAAAATAATGTGGTTGCGTAAGAGTGAACATCCTCTTATATTTGGGGATGTGGTTGTGTTCAGAATGAGCCAATGACATATAAGCTCATGTTATATAGTAGCCAGTACTTCGCTGCCATTATTAACAGGGATTCTGATTTCCCCAATATAAAGTTCAGCTCTTCCAGGAGGATTTTCCTGACATTTTCTCAGTTGGTGCATAAGGGCTTTCAACACATCAAAGGGATCTGATTGTTGGGAGGTATCAGTCAGGAGAAGGGGACCAAAACATGTCCAAGGCATTACATATACCAGGAACAGTGAAGATGGTCAGCAAGAAGTGGAGTAAATTTGGCACAACAGTGACATTACCAAGAACTGGACGGCCCTCAAAAATTGATGAAAAGAAGAGAATTGGTGCGGGAGGCTGCCAAGAGGCCTACAGCAACAATAAAGGAGCTGCAGGAGTTTCTGGCAAGTACTGGATGTGTAGAGCATGTGACAACCATCTCCCGTATTCTTGAGATCTGTGGGGTAGGAGGGAAAGGCGGAAGCCTTTTTTAACATAAAACATCCAAGCCCGGCTATATTTTGCCAAAACCTACACCACATTTACCAGACGTATGTGGTAGAATGTGTTATGGTATGATAAGACCGAGTGTGAACTTTTTGGCCATAATTCCAAAAGGTATGTTTGACGCAAAGCCAACACTGCGCATCACCAAAAGACCACCATACCCGCAGTGAAGATGGCGGAGGCAGCATTATACATGCGGCTGTTGTTCTGCTGCTGGAACTGGAGTTTTAGTCAATGTGGAGGGAATTATGAACCGTTCCAAATATCAGTCCATTTTGGCACAAAATCCTCAGGCCTCGGCTAAAAGGCTGAAGCTGAAGAGGAATTTCCCCTTTCAGCATGACGACGACCCGAAGCAGACCTTTAAATCAAGGAAGAGTGGGCCAAGATTGCCAAGTCAAGATGTGTTATGCTGATAGACACTTACCCAAAAAGACTGAATGCTGTTGTAAAGTTATAGGTACATCAACAAAGTTTTAGTTTTAGGGTGTGGGTATTTACGCAACCACATTATTTTAGTTTTTTTTTCCACCCTAAGAGATCTACTGAAGATAGAGAGATAGAGATCAAGTTACAGCTAGATAACGCATTACATAGATGTAGAAGAAAGATGACCGTTAAATAAACGTGAGATATATAAATAGATAGCTGTGAGATAGACAATAGTTGAATAGATTGATTGATAAGAGGTGGGTAGATACATAACTAGAAGATTAATATACAGCTATAGATATCAGCGTCCATAGATGTAGACCAAACTATCTATCTATCTATCTATCTATCTATCTATCTATCTATCTATCTATCTATCTATCTATCTATCTATCTATCTATCTATCTATCTATCTATCTCATATCTATCTATCTATCTATCTCATATCTATCTCTCTATCTATCTATCTATCTCATATCTATCTCTCTATCTATCTCATATCTATCCATCTCATATCTATCTATCTCATATCTATCTATCTATCTCATATCTATCTATCGATCTCATATCTATCTATCTATCTATCTCTCATATCTATCTATCTATCTATCTCATATCTATCTATCTATCTATCTATCTCATATCTATCTATCTATCTATCTCATATCTATCTATCTCATATCTATCTCTCTATCTATCTATCTATCTATCTATCTCATATCTATCTATCTATCTCATATCTATCTATCTATCTCATATCTATCTATCTATCTATCTATCTATCTATCTCATATCTATCTATCTATCTATCTATCTATCTATCTATCTATCTATCTATCTATCTATCTATCTATCTATCTCATATCTATCTATCTATCTATCTCATATTTATCTATCTATCTCATATCTATCTATCTCATATTTATCTATCTATCTCATATCTATCTCATATTTATCTATCTATCTCATATCTATCTATCTCATATTTATCTATCTATCTCATATCTATCTATCTGATAGATAGGTAGATATGAGTGATGGACAGAAAGGTATGAGATGGAATTAGAAGTAATATTTTGTAGTTGCATATGTGATTGATATGTGATATTAGAGTTATGGAGAGATACATCAGATTGCTTCCTGTCTTCAGCACAATATAGCCCTCATCATGGAAATACTTGGACATAGTGTAGAGTTAGAACCATGTGGCCCATTAATTTTGTATTTTCATTGCTGAGCACAACTGTTATAGTTGTGGTACACTCCGTTGCTCATGATCGTTTCAGTCTACAACTCATCTAATTAAAATTTGTTCTAATGTAAGATGGAGATAAACAATGTAACATGTTGGTTACTGGTTTTTAGCCATTGTTCAATTTTCAAATGTCAGTTCTCAAAATTCTACAATAAAACTTACAGCATTGGGTACAGGCTGATCTCCTGATCCAACAATATATTAGCTGCCTTACAATATGTAGATTATTGCACTTACTATTATTCGCCAAGTATGTATACTTTCCTTTTTTTCTCCTGTTTCTCTATAAAACCCAATAAAAACTATTTAAGACAGATAATGTATAAGGTTAAAGTAAAACGACCCATTAGCAGTCATATTGTATTATATATACATTGTAGGGCACATGTCCTATATAACCATAGAGGTGATTGTTTCTAGACATTTTTGTGATATATGACTGAAAGGGACATCATCTGTCATGCTTGGGTTGATGTAAAGGCAGTCATTTAAAGTTTTGGCTTTCTATGAGTAATGTGAAGATTAAAGGTATTCCTTAGGGCTCGGTCAGACGAGCGTGTGTTTTGTGTACGCATAATGCACTCTTCTTAAAGAACCAATGGGTTCCTATAGAAGCATTCATATGCACAAAATTTGAAGCGCAAAACAGCGTGCACCTAAAAAAACCATAGGTTCACCTTTTGCCGGAGTTTCCATTGACTCCTATGGGAGCAGGAGTTAATGGAAACTCCTGCACAAGCAATAGGTTCCCAGCAGCACCGGCCCCATTGAAATGGGATAGCATGGTGGTCCTCTGCCTAAGTTGTGACAGCTGTGGCAGGGGATTCTTTCATCCCCGCAGGGAATCCCATCATCACTGAACACTGGGACAGTGCTGTCACTGTGTTCAGTGATGAGGGGACCTTTGTGGAGCAGCTGCTCCAGTGAATGGGCAAAGTTTCATGCTTTGCTCATATGAAACTTTGCCCGTCCACGTGTTTTCCGCTTATGCGAGGAGCGCGTTTTTTTCTCGCACATAGGCACGCAAAAAAACATGCTCATCTGACTACGGCCTTATAGTGGTCATTCTTGTGAGACTTTCATGCAACCAAAGATCGCTGTGTAGTCCTTAATCACTAGAATGCTCTTTGCATTGTATATGGGTCACTAGAATGCTTTTTGCATTTTATATGGTCATCAGAATTCCCTTTCCATACATATAATATCCTAGAATTGCATGCATGTCAATAGAATTCTCTCTATTGCATGGAGCATTCAGTCACCAGAATGTTCCATGCAAAATACAGTATATGAGCCAATAGAATGCTTCCTCCGTTGTATGTATCTCACTAAAATGTTTGCTGTACTGCACAAGTCACTAGAATGCTCCCTGCATTACCTATAGGTAACTAGAATACTCCCAGCCTTGCATATCAGTCACTAGAATTCTCCCTGGGTCCACAGTGAAGTTTTTGGGACCTACAACTGACAGTCGTGGCAGCCTGTGACATTCACTGTGACCCCATTGACCTCAATGACAGTGCGAGTTCAGAACATTACACAGCGATGTTTGGTTATGCAACCTCTGTCATTGCTAAAGTCGTGTAGCCCTAGCCCTATGCAATACATGGAACATTATATTGATGCATATACAATGCCAGGAGCATTCTATTCTGATATATGCAATGGAGGGAATATTCTAGTGATACATATGGAATGTAGAGAGTATTCCAGTGCCTGATATGCAATGCATGGAGCATTCTAATAACCAATGTGTAATGTGAATGCATTCTAGTGACCGGTTCGCTGTGCAGGGTGCATTCTAGTGACCAATTTGCGATGCGTGGAGTATTCTAGTGATTTATATACTATATAGAGCATTCTGTTGACCAATGTACGATGAAGGAAGCATTTCAGTAAACCATATACAGTATAGGAAGTATTTTATTGCCTCATATACTTTGCAAGGAGCATTCTAGTGACTCGTACAATGCAGGGAGTTTTCTATTGACCAATATGCAATACAGAGATCATTCTAGTTGCTTATATGTATGGAAGGGGAATACCAATGACCCATATAAAATGCAAGGAGCATTCTAGTGACTCATATACAATGCAGGAAGGGTCCCATTTCAAAGAGCATTCTAATGACCAAACTACAATACAGTGAGCATTCTAGTGCCACATGCAATGCACAACACACACTGATAACGGATGTATTACAGAGTTACTTTTGAAGAGTATGCTTAAAATTACTGATCACATGGTTATACCTATACTGGCCATGTCGAAGACATCTACAAATGTAGAGCTAAAATTAATAGTGAAAAATTAGCCCAGTTCTGGGTTGCACGCTTCTCATTGGCAGCACAAAGCTACAGAAGTGTTAAGTAGAGCTGGGAAACAGAAATAACCGATTGATGGACACAACCTACCACCCATTGAACAGTGGTAATGCCCAGTATTGGTTGTGATACCAGCACAGTTGGACTTTTTAACCACAAACAGTCATTTTAATTATTTCAACTTTTACAGGAAGAGGATGAGAAATAGAAGCAACTTATTTCATGAGACAATTGTCCTGTTATGTGGATATATACGTAGAGAGAATTAGGGGCTTGTTCATATGAAGACTGGTAGAACAATGGACTCATTGTTCTGCCCTCCAGAACACCATTGCAATGAATGGCCACAGACCCCTGTTAGAGAAGTGCTTCGCACAATAGTTCTCTTTTCATCAAACAGAAAAGGGTTGACAGGTTTACCATACTATGCAGAGGAGAATCAAGCTGGCCATAGACATAAGATGGTGCCATGGTGTTCCAAATATGGAATACATTGCTCTGTGCAAATGGGCTGTATGTTGGTGCAAACTCTGATGTCGCCTGTCAGAGAAAGCATATACAATAGATTGCCAAATTTGACAAAAAAACATCTATTGTGTAATAGTCATCCATCCCTGAAGGTGACCATAAAGAGGTTCTTCAGGATTAGGATGAAGACTACTATCGTTTTCCAAAAATAGCACCACTTCTATCCATGGGATGTGTTTGATATTGCAGCTCTTTTCCAGCTAGGCAAATGAAGCTGAATTGTAATACCAGTCACACCCCATGGACACTTTCTAATACTGAACAATCCTTTAACCATTTACAATCCACTGTCTGACGTCTTCCTACATTCTGATTGAAGCCTGTGCAGCACCGATGTCGGAAGATGTCCAGCTGGGTATTCTTACTATATATTGCTGGCCTCTTTGTTGTCCGGGCCTCTCCGGCATGTCACATACTGCAGTATTGGCTCTAGCCAGCAGATGGTGCCATTGTATAATGGCAGAAAGGGAAAGCCCCCTAGGAAACCCTAAGTCCAAAATTGGATTGCAAAGGGTTAATTGTGCGATGTCCTGTATGCTGCTTTCTATTGTGAAAGTATTAAATTATGTTTTATGCAGTAGTATCGTGTGCATAGCAAGAAGTATGTGTGCAAAAAGCACGCAATGTAGTGAAATTTTAGTAATCGTATCAGACATTGAGCATGCAACTTTGTCATGATTAACCTTTGTAATCACACATTCTGTAGACTTTGAATTGTTACCTTGTGAGGGGTTGTCACTAGAGATGAGCGAGTATACTCGCTAAGGCTAACTACTCGAGCGAGTAGTGCCTTAGCCGAGTATCCTCCCGCTCGTCTGTAAAGATTCGGCTGCTGGCCCGGGTGACAGGTGAGTTGCGGTGGTGAGCAGGGGGGGGGGGGGTGAGAGAGATCTCCACTCCGTTCCTCCCCGCTCTCCCCCACTGCTCCCCGCCCCCCGCCGGCCCCCAAATCTTTAGAGATGAGCGAGAGGATACTCTGCTAAGGCACTACTCGCTCGAGTAGTTAGCCTTAGCGAGTACGCTCGCTCATCTCTAGTTGTCACAGTAAGCTCTTGCATTAGAACAATAAAGTAGAATGACTGCTACAAACACACAAGTGTTGTTTCTGTGTTGACTTCTCCGGTGCACCAGCCACACTGACTGATCCTGCAGGAATATATGGCCATATGGAGCTTCTCCCAATGGTAATACCCTATTGTACCTGCTCTAGCTTGGATACAAGATGTGATACGGGTGGGCATAGAGGCTCTAGTACCCTGTTGTACCTCCTCTAGCTTGGATACAAGACGTGATACGGTCGGGCATAGAGATATACAGGTTCTGTATGGTATCCTGCGGAATATTGGCCTATATTTACTGTAACTGAGCCTCTATAGTGTTGAGAACTCGTAGGCTGTCGAAGTTGGTGTACCAGATCGTCCCATATATCCGATATTTAAAAAAAAAAAAAAATCGCTTGTGTGAATGAATGCATTCAAAAGAATGGATTTCATATAGCTCATGTGGATAAGCCCCAAGATTCGTCCACATTTGCTCTAAGGGGTTCCCATAAGGAAAACGCTCCCCTGCGCTGTGACTGGTTGCTATGGGCAACAAAGACAGATTTTCCTTGTAGATAGCCTTCATAAGGCTACATTCATGCATTCTCGGCCGAGAAACCCATCCCAATATCGCGCTTGTCAATGTGCGTTTTCCCCTCGGATGTGAGGCGTTTCATGTAATTCCGCTCCGACCTCTGTGTAGAGCACGCTGACGGCAAGCGCTTACTTAGCCGGGTCCTCAAGCGGTGGACCCCAGAAATCTTCCATTGATGACCTATCCTGAGGATGCTTCATTAATAGTATTTGCGTCTGGAAAACCCCTTTAACATAGGCGTCCCAAACCCATTTAGACCTTATCTATGAAAAGTATATTACAAGCTAAACTCCCTTGTTGCCCCTAGCAACCAATCACATAGCAGCTTTCATTTCCCCAGAGCAGTTTAGAAAATGAAAGCTGAACTCTGATTGGTTGCTAGGGCCAACAAGGCCTGTTTTCCTCTTAGCAAACAAGGCCGATATGGGCTGGGAGTTTGTAGGGAAGACGTACAATTCATTTTCATTTCGAGGGTATTTGCCATATGTTCACTTCAGCTAAAGAGGCATGAGGTAAATGTGGTGAATTAATACACTGCGCTCTCGTGTGCATTGCTTCAGGCAACAAAATGGCTGCCCCCTTCATGTGTGGATAAGGGATCACCTTGTATACATACAGACTGCAAGAAACACAGGACTTCATCGTTTTAACTAAAACCTCCCCATTTTGTGTTATAGTTGCACATGTCGCAGAGCGTCTCCCCTTCGCTTCGCACCTTGATATATGCCATTAGTGCCTCCTCCTCCTCCTTCGTCTTCCTGCTTTTCTCTCACCCGTCTGTCACACTTCTGGATGGCGCCGTCGCTCGCTATCCTTTCTCTTCTCCTTCTTCGATCTGCTTTCCTTCGTTGTTGTCTCTCTGTCAGCTAGTTTTTTTCTGTGATTGCAGGCACTGCATGGTAATTAGTGCTAAACTCATTTGCACAAGTACAGTTAATTGGCTACAGCAATTAATTAATGTGTTGAAAATTTGGCACCAGAAGAAGGGAAAAAAAAGTTTGTCATAAAACAAAAGAAAGTGAAATTACGGCGTCCGACCTCCTTCTAGGGTGGGTTAGCAACGTAGCCCTCGTGCAAATCCTGGTGTAGGCCTGTGTCGTATCCTACGGGGGTTACATATCAATCACGCTGTACTATCTAATGACGTTAAACTAAATCCGTAAGCAGATCCTAGGGTCATATGGTATATCGTAAGCAAATATAACACTCCTTTTCACCGAGGCCGTATGGTTGCCCTTAAAGGGACGTTTATAAGGGCTCATTCACACAGGTGTATTTGCACTCCGTATTACGCGTATAATACAGTCAGATTAATCCCCTTTGATTTGCACAGGTATTCAGATGTGTGAAAAAAAATTTCACATCATCCCAAAATTGCCCATCAAAGTCAAAGGGGTCACATAAATATGCACGATACATGTGTATTTCTTGCTTTTTTTTTTTTTAGCACATGTGAATACACGTGCAAAAAAAACACAAGTAGATCCAACTAAACTGTGAATACACGAGGTCTATGAAAACTTTGCGTATTTCAAGAACCGAAACTGCATACACTTATGTGCATGAGCTCTAAATGTAACTACTCCCTAACATGGCTACGGAGCTTTTGCACTATGTTGGGGTTTCTCCCTTTCCACCTCTTTAGCGCTAAGCTTCCTACCTTGGAGGGTGGCTAGTGTGCCCGGGTAGGGCTGGCAGAGCTGGCGCCACCAGCTGTGAGTTGCTGTACAGAGTGGTGTGAGGTGCGTGCAAGAGCTCTGAATCCCTGTGCTGGCACTGCCCCCTCTGCCAAGCTGATCCATCTGCAGCTGGACCTTGTAGGCCACATAAAATGATGTGGCGGGCCGGATTTGGCTTGCGGCCCTTTAATTTGACACCTGAAATATACCCTGTTATTTAGTGAGCAGCTATTTTGTTAGAGACCCCCATTGAGTAGTACGTTGGACCTCTTTTGACCTTCTGGACCGCAGCAGTTCGTTGTTGCATATATCTCACTAGATGTTGAAACTGTTCTGCGGGACTAGTGGCCATGTGGACAGCAGAGGGTCTTGCAGTTGCCACAAATTAGATGGCGCTAATGACATGTTCTGACCAGCTGACAGGAAGGGGTCATAAATTCACGCTACTTGCACTGGATCCTGACCATCTTATCAACATGGTGCAACAGAAATCTGGATTCATCTGACCAGGCAATGTTTTTGCGCTAATTAGTGATGTCATTTTTCTGCTCTTTTGCCCACTGGAGTCTCGCCTTTCTGTTTCTCTTAGAGACAATGGCGCTAAATCTGGTCGTCTGATATTATAGCCCATCCTTCCTAAGGAACAATGAGTTGTGCATTTAGATGGGTTAGTTTGAGCCCCAAAGTGGTAGTTGGCTGCAGATTGCTTGACAGCACTATCTGTCACAACGATTCTTGACATCCTCTTTTGACCCCTTCCTTCGACTAAATTGTTTACATCACCTTTCAGCGGATGTCTTTTCTTGATCACACCATTCTCAGTGTATTCTCGCCACTGTTGCACGAGAATAGCCCGCAAGTTCATCAGGTTTTAAAATTCTGGCCCCTGCTAGTTTAGCACCGATGACCGGGCCTCATTGGAAGTCGTTCAGATCGACGGGTTTTCCCATTCTAATATGGATCCACACTGACACTGATCCATGGTAAACTTGCTTACTTGATCTTATGGTGCACTCCAACGTGACGAGTCTAATTTCTATCCAGGGAAACTTCAATCGTGAATAGGCTGGTGTCTCTAATATGGCTATGTTCACACATAGTGTTTCCGTTGTGGATTTTGGTGCAGATCCGCAGGTTACATGTGGATTTAGATGTAGATTTGACCTCCGCATGTGAAGAGGTAAAATCCATAGTGTAAATTGACACGTTGCGAATTTAAAATCTGTAGCATATTTCAATCTCGCTCCGGATTCCTTGCAGATTCTGCACCATGTTAATGAGCTTTGTTACAGGGCATCTGTCACCACCTTTAAACTCATTAACTACATCAAAGGATATCCAGAGAGTTGTTTTTTATACTCACGGGGCGCCCTGTTTCCGTGTTGTGTTCCTGGGGGGGCAGTGCTTTTCTTTCCGGTAAAATACCAGGCTGCTGAGCGGAAACTGAGTGGACCCTATAATAGTCAATGGGGTCCATTCAGCTCTGTTCAGTACCGTCCTAAGACGGACCCGCTCAGCCAGGGGATTCCCCTTTCCTGCTCCTCGAACGGAGCTGGAAAATGGAACCCCTGCCATGAATTTGAAAGTGCCCTAATGTACCCATACTGTGCCTATTGGATGTATATAGGGCTAAATTGCACTGCATTCTTTTTAATGGTATTCTATAAATATACGATAATATATAATAATATGTGCCTCCACTCGTTTCATTATACTAACAGAGCCATAGGAGAACATAGAAAAGACAGGACTTCAGAATGAAACCACCTTCTGGTACAGATTTTTGTCACCTCACTGACCCAGGACCATAGAACCTTGCACTTGGTGGTGGGTTCCCTTTTCCACCTCTCAAAGATAAGGTAGGCATGATCTCAGGCATGGTTATGGTTCCACTTCCTTGGTTGCTAATATTTCAACACTATGCAGGTAAGAAAACATCTTTGGCCAAAGTTTTGCCAAAAAGTTGGGCTTTTCACAAACTTGTATGCCTGAGGATTTATTCACACAAGTGTTTTTACGCGGCTATGTAGGCGTGTTTTCACACTTGGCCGAAAAACATGACTATCTGAGGCATTTGATTCCAATGCATTTGTTCACACGGGCGAATTTGTGGCACATAAAAAGGTCACATCGTAAAAAATAGCACAAACGCGACCAAAATCGGCGTCACTTTTACACCCGGACGGAAAAGATAGTTCTGGTTCTATCTTTCGACCGATGTACGCTGGCGGCTCCCATAGCTGGAAAAATAGGGAGCGGGAGGCAGTTTAGCAGCATCTAAGGCAGGGAAAAGCTTACAGGTGCCTCTGTTTAGGCATTTGAAGTCATTCCGTTGATTTACGCCGAATGAGGGATTTCCGGGCTGTGACATATTTTTTCACTAATACGTCGCACCCACTAATTAAGCTCCGTACTTGATCGCGTCATTTCTTCACGCAATTTTACGGCGCGTGCGGGCGACCATAAAAACACATACGCTCGTGTGATGGAGCCCTGAGAGTAAGGGCTTCTTCACATGGCAATGCAATTTACACCCGCAACCCCAGCAAAAATCTCATGAACGGAAGGTAGCCGCAACCAAGTCACAGCTGCATCTCCTGTTTAAGTTCCCCTTCAAATGGGCCGGGTGCGGCGTATATATGCCGCAGCCCCGGATACCGTTAGGCGGGGAAGCTGTGCTAAACTCTCTCCCCCTCTCCGCTCCTTGCTGGTAAAGGGATGGGGCGGGAGTTAGTATGTTAAACTCCCGCCCTGTTCCTCCCCCTCCCTTTGCTGTCTACCGACAAGGTGCGGAGAGGGGGAGGGAGTTTAGTAGAACGGCTGCTAAACTCCCTCCCACCTCCCTTTTCCGGCAGCTTCCACAGGCTCCCATTGGAGTCTATGGGAACAGCTGACATATTCCGGCCAAAAGATAGATCTACACCTATCTTTTCCGGAAGGCGTAAAATCTGCTGGCCAGAATGAGCATTGTGTGCGCTATCTTTTCTGGACAGACGATTTTACACCCCCAAAATTGCCCACCTGAACAAATGCATTGGAATCCAATGCATCAGATGGTCATGATTTCCAGCCGGTTGCCGCGATAAAACGCCCATGTGAATAAAGCCTAAGACCAAATAGGATGGACGATGGGTGGCCACAGCAAAGCAGGTTGCCATTGTTTTCTAGCAGATCATTGAGCATTGTTTAATTCTTGTTCATTGTAAAAGGCCTGAAAAACTATGCAAGAAATAAAACAATTTGTAGTGATCTGTTAGAAAATCCTGGGTTTTTGGGCACATTACGATTAGGTTTTGCTCGCCCCATCTGGCCTTACCCATATGATACTTGAATAAAGAAACACAACTTGATCGCCTGAAACTGTGGCGCCTTGGACGTCTTATATTACCGGATTTAGCATTGCAGATCAGGTGATATATAATTACCAATGTAATGAGCGCCGATCAACAAGCATGTCAATTGGTGGTCATTTAGTTTTCCTCTAGATGGGCCAAGAAACAGCTTATGGGAACAAATGACCATAATTATCCATAATATTATAATTATAGACCGGCTGTACATCTCCACATGGAGAGATGTACAGCAGATCAGCGACCATTTTTATGCTAGCTGTAAGTCACGGATAAGCCAATGAACGAGTATTCGCTTATTTATTGGCTGATTGGAATCTTTTACATTGCCAAGTAATCGGGCCAAGTAAAAAAGTGCCTTAGGGTGCGTTCACACGAGTGCATAAACGGCGCGTTTTTGCGCCCAATCGTATAAATGTGACCATCTGAGGCATTGGTTTTCAATCTATTCGTTCGCACGGGCGATTTTACGGCGCGTAAAAACGGCAACCCGAAAAAAACCCGGAACATATGCGACCGAAACGCATATTCGATGGCCGAAAAGATAGTTTGCAAAGTAGGAACAAACGATAATACGCTTTCTAGCTCTGGTCATGATCGCCGAAAAACGTTCTTTCCGGCGATTAAACGCTGCGCACGTGTGAACGTAAATACGCCTACGCTCGTGTGACCGCGCCCTAAAGCCCACATATTCCTGGGGATTTTTAAATGAGGGGGGTGATTTTCAAGTGCGTTGGTATCCATAACACGGATGGGAAAATAACCTGCACTTTCTCGCCTCTTTTAGAGCGCATTCAGACGATCATATATCGGCTGTGTTTTCATGGCCAGCCCATATACGCGGTCCCTCTCTGCAGGGGGAGGAAGCTGGGAGAGCCGGGAGCAGTGCTCTGAGCTTCCGCCTCCTGTCCACCCCCTCTCCGCCCCTCGCCACTATTCGCAATGGGAGGGGGCAGGATGGGGCGGAGCTACGCCTGGGAACTTAGCATAAAAAGCAAACGATGATCAGCCTGTATAGACAGGCAATCATTCATCCATGAACGACTGCCTGTTTACTGTAAATAGAGGGGTACGTTCGGAAGCGATCTCTGGCCCGTGCTGCCTCCATTCACGGAGCAATAATTGCTGGGACGAGTCTCGAGTGCTTAAGCACTTAACAATCATCCCGTGTAATCCCTTACAAGATAAAATTCTGCCTGCCTGCATTCACCACTTGGGGGCGCTTACTGCAAATCCACAACGTAATTTTTTTTCTGTCAGTGAATAGAGATTTGTTAAAATTCCATTTAGTAACACTGTACTGTACAAAGTTATGGAAAGTTTGTGCGTAAAACTTCTGCAACTAGTATGCAATGTCTGAAACCAGCTGAGGCATCTCAGTTAGGGTTAAATTAAGATCGCATCACACGGAAATCGTGCGCAATGGGATTTTTAAAATTGCTCCTATAGAAAAAAATGGAAAATATCACCCAAAAAATAGGACATGCTCTGATTTTTCTATCTTGCAGTATCACTACGAGAGAAAACCCACCTATGTAAAAAGACCCATTGCAATTAAGGCCTCCTTCCCACGAACGGATTTCCGCTGCGTAATTCGCGCCGGAAATCCGCTGTGTTGCCCGCAGCTATTAGGTTCTATTGAACCTAATAGCTCAGCGCTCACGGTGCGGAATTCCACCGCGGAATTCCGCACCGTGAAATCTCCCGTCTCACCCGCGGCATGCTCTATTTGCCGCGGGTGTACGCGCAGACGGCTTCCATTGCAGTCAATGGAAGCCGTCTGTTCATGCTATCTTCCGTTGTAGCACAGCGGAAGATAGCGTGAAAACGCTTCCCCGCCCACCACTGCCGCGTCATGTGACACAGCCGGCTGCATCATGTGATGCGGTGGGCGTGTCACATGACACGGCGGAGGTGGGCGGGGAAGCGTCATGCGGAAGCAAGGACGCCGGATCCGCAGGTAAGTCTCCTGGGGGGCGCCGTGACGGGCTCCGCCGCGGAATTTCGCGGCGGAGCCCGTCACGGCCGTGTGCAGCCAGCCTAATGGCTATTATTTTTTGTTAGAGTTTTGTACGTCTCATAGAGCACCAAACCCACGCGATAAAATTGCCCTTGGAAATATGGCCTGAGACCTTATGTACACAAGCATATATCGGCCGCGTTTTCACGGCCGGCCGATATACGCTTCCATCTAAGCAGTTCCCCACTTCCCTCTCCCTCACCGGCTCTCTGCCTCTCTCCTCCACTCCGGTGTTTGCAATGGGAGAGGTCGGGATGGGGTGGAGCTAATCTCCGCTCTGTCTCGCCCACTCGCATTGCTGGCTGTGAACAAGGGAAGGGGGCGCGAGCTTAGCTACACCCCTGCCCTGCCCACTCCCATTGCAAACCGCTCCGGGTGGGGAGGGGAAGGCAGAGAGCCGGTGACTGGGAGGGAAGGGGGAAACTGCTCAGATGGAAGCATATATTGTCCGGCTGTGAAAAAGCTGGCCGATATACGCTTGTATATAGCTCTTAGGGTGCATTTACATGGAGGACTTCCATGCACAATTTCTGAACGTTGTGAGATGCACAGAAATCGCACGTAAAAAGAGACCCATTATTTGCAACATAGAAAAAAACTATTTTTTAGGTGATATTGCCCATTAATTTCTATGGGACCAAAAAAACTGAAATTGCCTCGCATTTGCATGCAGTTGCAATTTTCATGCGCGTGCAATGCGATTTCCCCCCCCCCCCAATGAAATGGCATGCAGTTATTATTCGCATGTGATTTTACATGCATAAAATTCACGTGTGTAAAGGGGCGATGTATTTTTCTTGCAAAATGCATCATAATTGCAGGGAAAATTGTATATTTGCCAGTGTGATATCGGTCCGAGCTTCTTGGACCGTTATTGCACTCACCCGTGTAATTCCAGCCTTGGAGTGAGTGTTTTCCCTTTGGCTAATAGATGAGGTTCCTGCATATAGAGCGTATACCTCTCAATTAAAGGGACATGGTCTGGTATGTTGTGCTGTTTCTGGAACAACAGTATATCTTTTTTTTCTAATCCTGGACAAACCCCTTTAACTCCATGGTCGGGTCAGGATTGAACATGCTGGTCATTTTGGGCACCAATATACAGCAATTTTGGGACATTTAATTATGATGCTACTCGGAGACGATTGTTGCATCTAAATATGTAATAATATCAAAGTATCAGATTAAACCCAAACCTATTCTATCCCCTCGATGTCCAAAAAGATTTCCCATTGAAGCCTTTTCCATTTTGAAGTTTAATTGGGAAACCATGCCAGCATCTAGACTATTGGGAGATGTGGACATATGCTTAACAATACATGCACAATCTGTTGCAGGGTCATGTCTTCATTATACGGGAAATTCACCTCTCCGTGATTTGTGAGAAGATGCCACCAGTACTGGTCCTTGAGCTCAAACCCCTGCTGTTACCTAAATCCAAAGGGCTGCTGAACATTGTGGGTCATTATGTCCAAGAACCATGTCTAGGACACCCTGCAGATGGTATAGTCTGACACCTCAATTGAAGCGAGCGGATATTCTGCTAATCCAAAAGGCCAGGGTATGGCAGAAGGGATTCTGGAATTGGTGCATGGGAAAACTCGCGAGCTTTCACACACTGAGGAGCATGCGCTGAAATGCACTGAAACGCGCTGGAACACAAGCTAGCGTCCGGTTACACGGAGACCGTGGACGTCACTTCCAGACGCTTTGGCACTTTTTTTTACACTCCAAAAGTTCAATTGAAGGCCATATCACTTCTGCTATATATATTTATATCTGTCACATGGACATTATAATTACTGCTTGAAAAGGGGGGCAGCTTAGTCCCAACCCCCCAAAACGCATTGCAGAATACCCCATGTTTTTTATCCACTGATTTTATTTTTCTTTTTATATTTGAATCTTATTTTAATAATTTTATTCATAAATTTTATTTTATTATATTTTTTGGTGTTCCCTCCAATAAACACAATGTCAACATTTCAATACTTGAATTGTTGGTTTCCGTTAGGCCAAGCCACGTTATTTGGATACTGCCTTTCTGGACACAAGGCGTTAATGGAGGTCCTTATGGGACTACATATCTCCCTGGTGAAGTACGGAATATACCATTCAGTCTTCTCAATTACTAATGCGTTTTCCTTCCAAGACTGTTCTTCAGCACTTTGAGAGCCTTTTATTGTTTCTTTATCCTACCTGTTATCCCGGACCACTGGATTGGATCGGATGGCTACAACTGGCGCTCTCCAGGCTGGATGTCCACATTGGACAAGGATCCTTTGCCACCCAATGAGGTTATACATAGAAGGCTATCCAGGCTGTCAAGTGTTGCAGTGCACCCGCAGGCAGAGGGGTGACCCCACTATGCTAGGTGAGTCTGCACATTTACTTTTTTTTTTTTTCATTTGTGGGCACTGGTTTTTTTTAGACATCTAATTGCGCAACCCTTTAAGTAATGGAAGCTTACGATCTTTGGAGCTATCCTTGTTGCATGGTCTATATCAATATATATAAAGGTGAAAGCCCTCACTGACTGACTCGCTCACCCACTGACTCACTCGCTCACTCATTGACTCACTCACTCACTGACTCATCATTAATTCTCTAACTTCCCAGTATCATACAAACATGAAATTTGGCAGGAGCATTCTTTACATCCTAAATAGGAAATGTAAAGGAGTCGCAACTCGATTATTCAATGCTAATTGGAAAAGTAAGTGCACCCCTATGTAATGTAACTTCCCGGTGTCGTACAAACATGAAATTTGGCACGACCATTCTTTAGGTCCTAAATAGGAAAAGTAAAAGGGTCACAACTCGATTATCCAATGCTAATTGCAAAAGTATTGGCACCCCTACGTAATATACCTAATTTAATTCTCTAACTTCCCGATGTCGTACAAATATGAAATTTGGCATGACCATTCATCAGGTCGTAAATAGGAAAAGTAAAGCGGTCACAACTCGATTATTCAATGCTAATTGCAAAAGTATTGGCACACCTACGTAATATACCTAATTTAATTCTCTAACTTCCCGGTGTCATAGAAGCATGAAATTTGGTATGAACATTAGGTAGGCCCTAAATACGAAAAGTAAAGGGTCGCAACTTGAATTTTTCAATTCTAATTGCAAATGTAAGTGCACCCCTATGTAATGTAACTTTCCAGTGTCGTGGAAGCGTGAAATTTGGCATGAGCATTCTTTTGGTCCTAAATAGGAAAAGTAAAGGGGTCACAAATCGATTTAATGCTAATTACAAAAGTAAGGTACCCCTATGCAATGTAACTTCCCGGTGTTGTACGAGCGGGAGGTCCTAAATAGGAAAAGTGAAAGGGTCACAACTTATTATTCAATGCTAGTTGCAAATGTAAGTGCACCCCTATGTAATGTAACTTCCCAGTGTTGTTAACCTGAATATTGAGGAGACATGGGAGCCTTCATGTCTTCTCTGTGGAGTAAGTTTACTCTTTGATTACTATGTTACCAAGCATATGTAGTAGCAGGAGCATTTTCTATTATTTCATCTGCATTTCTTGTGACCGAAGTTTTATGGCCCTGGGTATCTCCGTTGTCGCTCTCCCTGCTCCTCTGACACCTCGCGGGAAACCTAGCTTGCGATTATCTTTGAAGGCCTACTTGGACCTGCGGTGTGGAGGCCTGTCATCTAGAGTCTAGATGGGCCTTCTACACCAGGTGAGTCCACTTCTTCTATACAAGTTTATAGTCTATTAGCTGCATATAGACTCTTCCTTGAAGCACGGGCACAATTATTTACTCCTTTACTGGGATAAATTAGGCGCATCTTGTCTAGTTTTAAGCTAAAAAAATTTAAGACCGCATTAATTAATCTGCCGCATTATATATGGATGTGTAGATTCCTCGAGAACCCATTTCATGTTGTTTCATATTGCTATATAGTATATTCACACTGTGTATTAAATATGTCCGAATAACAGAAAGATGTCCCATTCTGGTAAGATGTAGATTATCACCTCTTCAGAGAGCCTATAGAAGGAAATTACTTTATGGGGTGAAACAAAAGAAAAAACTCTTCCCGAGGCAGACATATGTGGGACTTGCACAGCTGCATAGGGCCCTTGTAGGCAATAGGGCCCGCTCTCACATTAAAAGGAAAATTACACTGCTTCTCATTGTCTGTCACCCTGCATACAAGGGACTACACTAAGGCTAGATGCACACTAGCCATAACTGAAAATTGTGCCCAACATTCTATTGATCATCCGTGAAATGGACAGCAGTTGGACATACCATGAATTTTTTTACACGGACCATCATGTGTGAATAAACTTCCATGCATATAACCTCATGGGCTGTAATGGGGCTGTATGTTGTCTGTGAACAGCACACAGCCCCAAAAACCCTAATGTGCCATGCCAGAGGCCTAAGACCAGGGGCGTAACTATAGAGGGTGCAGGGGATGCGGTTGCACGTGGGCCCAGGAGCCTTAGGGGGCCCATAAGGCCTCTCTTCTTCATATAGGGAGCCCAGTACTATGACTAAAGCATTATAGTTGGTGGATCTGTTACAGGTTTTGCATTGGGACCCAGAAGCTTCAAGTTACGTCTCTGTGCAGCATGGTTTCGGTATGGGTACGGGTACAGATACAGATAGGGGGGGGGGCAGCTCACGTTTTGCATCAGGGCCCCTGAGCCTTTAGTTACGCCCCTGCCTAAGACTATGTAAATATGTAATGTATATGTTGCATATTTCTGCCATGGATATGCCTGTGGAAAATGCGCAGCATATCACTGTACAATAAAAATGGATGAGACCCAAAGAAATATCATCCATGCTTAGTACTAATCTGCAACATGACTTGCCATGTGTAGCAGGAAAAATCTGCACGAAATCCGTTTACAAATTGACATGATGCGATTGTCAATGTACAGTGGATATAAAGTCTACGCAAGATTTCAGCTTGTTTTTCAATGTAATTGTACAGATAACGGATCACACTGAAGGCGGAAATAAATCTGAAATGATTCGTCTTTGTCAGTTTTTTTTAACATGATGACTACCTGGCATTTTAGCAGGGGTGTGCAGACTTTTTATATCCACTGTATGCTACAGATTCTCACAGTGGATTTCTCCCTTTGCGATGGATGTGTTTTTTGGCACTCCAGATCTCCAATAGGTTCGCTACAGATTTTTTCTCATCGGGAAGCACGCTAAGGCCGGTTTCACACGAGCGATAAAATCGTGCCATTTTCACGCGATGCGAGAGTGAGTTAAAATGCAGAATTATGAAACCAATGATTTTCAATGGTTTCTTTCCCATTTGTGATGTTGTGATTAAAAAATAAATAAAAAATTGCAGCATATCCTATCTTTCTACGTTTTGCTTTTTTTTTATCACCCATGTTTTCCCCATGGAGCCTCCTTGTTTTTGCATCGCAACGCACGAACTTGCAATTTTTGTGCAATGCTTTTTTAACATTGCTCTTATTGGCTTTTCGTTCAATAAAATTGTGCAATTTTATCGCAGGTGGGAGCAGTGCGATGTCAGATTATTCTCAGGAAACCGCATCCTTGACGCTCAAAAATTGCATGAACGAAGACTCAATTTTGCTGTGATTTTCTCGCGGCGATATCGCGATTGCCAGTGTGAAGGAACCCTAAGGTTGGCTTCACACAGGCAAGAAATGAGGCCATACACATGAGCAATGTCTTCCTGCATAGCACCGCGATGCCATGCAAGAAATAAATCATGGCATGTTCTATCTTGCTGCGTGCTCTCGCCTCACAACATCAATTGTTTACAATGGAGCCGGCAGCAGCATCGCCAGTACCATTGAAAGCAATAGGAGAAACTCTACAATCCTCCCGCCATGGCTGAGAGCTGCGGCAGGGGATTCCCTTCATGCCCGAAGTGATGCAAGGCTGTTTTGACATGAAAACGCCTCACAACCTCAGCGATTTCACATGGCGGGGAGCGTGATATGGGGGTGGGATTCACGGCCCTTATATTGCGCTTGCCCGTGTGAAGTTAGTCTAAGGGTTTGCTGCCTTTACCAATCCATCACTGGTATACCAATATACATTACAGCCATTTGGGGACAGTCGCAGATTGGCCAACTATAACACTACTCAGAGAGGATTTCATGCACCTGAATCGGTGGATTGGCACACCAATGATGGATTTTTATAGAAAGCCCTCACTTTTATTGGATTGGCTTGGGGCCCTCAGTTTGTGTTCACCTTTACCTGCTCCAACCAACTGCAATCAATCACAACTAGAGATGAGCGAGCACGCTCGGATAAGTCAGTTACTCGAGCGAGCCTCGCTCTTCTCGAGTAACTGCATTCTTGTCTGAGCGTGCTCGGGGGGTGGTGGGCGTCAGAGGGGGAGAGAGTGAGAGAGATCTCTCTCTTTCCCCCGCGATACCCCCCGCTGCCCTCCCGAGCACGCTCGGACAAGAATGCAGTTACTCGAGAAGAGCGAGGCTCACTCAAGTAACTGACTTATCCAAGCGTGCTCGGTCATTCCTAATCACAACCTTTTCTGCCATGATTAATGACTTACATACCATAGTTCATTCTGCACTGTGTCTTTCTTGGAAGACTTTACCGGATGCAGTTGATAGCCTGCACCATTATTATGTTTGATCCCTAACAGTGGCCATTGTTTTAGAAATCATGACATCACTTTCCATTGATGAACCCCCTACAGGAGATTGTTAATGGCCAAACGTCCAACCTGTTGAATGGAAATGAATTAAATCCTTATTTTTTTCATTAGGTCACACGATGCATATTAAGTCACATGCTCAACTCTTTCCTGCTCCATGTGGAACTTGACCATGCATACCAAACAACTAGTAGTTGGACAGGGAAAGGTAATAAACCTTAGACTGATATGTCTCTTGAGATATCTTGGACCTAACAACCATGAGTTGCTACGAAGTAGAAAACCATAATGTAACAGTCACTATCTAGAGGACACAGAGCTGTTACCTTGTGATGATTTTTCATGTGTACTTGAACTACTCTTGTTCAGGACACTTCATATACAGTATAACATACTCACAGATGAAGTGGGCAGGGTACTTTTACATACACTATCAAATGTATTTGGACCCCCATATCAGTAGAATGGATTGTATATTATTAGCATGTCATGCCTCCTAAACCTGAATATGTTATGCCAACAGTAAATACGGCGGAGAATCCGTTATGGTCTGTGGGCATTATACGTGGCATGGTCTCGGTCCATTGGTTGTAGCAGCAAGAACCATGAACACGGAGGTGGAACCTGATATTCTAGACAATAATGTACTGCTGACAACGTGGTAATACTCTGGGAATGGTCAGCCATACTTCCAACAAGACAACACAACGTGTCACAAATCCAGCGCTGTTTTGTTGGTTTCTGGATATGGATGCTTTACGATCGGTCTGGCTGCACAGAGTTCCCTCCCTGAACCCTACTGGACATCTATGGGATGAACTGGAAGGAAATATGAACAACATCCATCTTCTTTGAGAGAACTCACCAGACCTTTGCAGGATGAATGAAGGGAAATACCAGCTGAAGTGTATTAGACGCTAGTAGAAAGTATGCAGAGGAGAGTATCTGATATCATTAGGGCCAAAGGAGCCCCACTAAATATTAACATTTGGAAATAAATACTACTTTTTATTCTTGAAAATTACTTTTGGTAGGATGGTTTACTCTTCTATGGGGATGGTATGTGTACTTATGAATCTATGTACCAGTTCCATGGCTCTTTATCCACGGATGGCCACATTTCATTAGTGCATACACGATAGAACATCTCAGCCTATATTTCTAGAAAGCTCCTTTAAATATCTGCATCATATGCTATAATACAGTAGTGATCCAGTTTACATGCCATTGGGATTAGAAGGTTTGCTTTCCAGGTTTTGCACAGTGTGCTGGGTATTACTAAAATGCATATATACCATCATACTGGTATTCAGTGCTGTTATGTTCCTCCTTAACAATGTCTGGACCTGGCGTGTTGTTCTCCTAAATAATGCAGCGTGTTCATGACATACTCAGTACTTCTATACAGTACAATGTCTTCATTATCAATGCCTATAGATACTCAGTACCACTATGCGGTACGGCCAGTCTAGTGGTTGGAGGATGCTATCGGCTCTGCAGAACGCCCTTGGAAGACGAATGCATTTTCAGCAGAATAATTAAGTTAATTAACAAATTCGCATGCATATTCATCGCCTATTAATGTGTTCTCAGCTCAGCTTGACGAACGTTTTGGTTATAACCAGCTCATTAACATACTGAAATCTGCAGCTATCCAAAAAAATACAAGGGAGGGGGGGTTGAGAAGGTAGGAACATACAGAGACAGAGCAATGTGCACATGCATGGCACACGTGTGCATCTGGGCATACAGTAGAGAAGATGTACCATGGTTCACAATGTTTGACTTTATTAGTGTAGAAATGTCTTCATTATCTCTGAACTGGTTCTCTCCGTGTCTTTCTATCTCCATCTCTCTCTCTCCCTCCTTTCCTCTCTCTCTCTCTTCCATATTGCCCTCTTGGGGGAAACCTTGGAATCTCTGCCAACTTCGCTCTCTCGCTCCATACTGTCATATGTTCCACTATTGCCTCTTTCTCGTCTCTCTCTAACAGTTAAAGTCTGACTGTCTCTAGCTCTTTTCATTCGTGTCATAAACTCTCCCCCCATTCTTGCTGTCTCGTGAACCCTCTCTCTTTTTCGTCTGCCAACTTGTATATTCACAGAAATGCCATTTTCAGGGACTCTCCAAGGAGCGATCTTTAAAGCAGTAAGGTGTGACAGGGGGCAGCGCCAGGTTGGCACGGCCTAACTGCAAGGGGGGCAAGGAGAGTGAGAAAGGGGTCCAGGCAGAGATACAGTCATGTTTAGCATCACTGAAAAGGGAGAGAAGAGAAAACGAGAGGAGAGAGAGATGGGGAGAGACTTAGCAGCTGTCACCCTAATTCCTCTAACTCTCTGTTTGTGGTCATATTAGAACAACAGATTAGGTTCTGGCTCAGCTCTCATTTATTTCTGACACACGATAATATTCTGTATCTTCATCCACAGCAGTTTGTGCCGGCAGGTGAGCGGAGGGCATATGTATTCCTGAGCAGAGAGGGCACCGTCGAAAATTCACTAAAATGTCCCATGTCTTGGCATGCAAAGGCCCTGGTGTGCCGACTTGTGCCACTGGGGGCTGCGGTGGTTGCTGGTAGATCTCCGATGACCTTGGAAAGGTAGAAGAGTTGTTTATTTAGATCCAAATCTAGGTCAGATTTTATGATAATACGCAGTACACTACAATGTGAAATTCTTATAGACCCACATGATATTAATGGGCAGAAGAAGGTGGCTACCTGGTAAGAGGCTAGGGTCGCCTTGATGTCTAAAGTAACTCTTGCTCAAAAATATTACTCCATTTATGCTTGCATTTTATATTAAAAAGAGCGTGGTACCAAGTTAGCCAGAAAAATCCATGTGGTGTTAAAGAGGTTTCATGCAAACACAGCGCCACCATTGTCCATAGGGTTATGTTTGGTAATGCAGTTCAGCGCCATTGAAGTGAATGGTAGCCAAGTTGCAATACCAGACAAAATCCTCGGATAAGGGTATCGCTGTGTTTGGAAGAGAGCAGCCAACCCCTTAAAATATTCTTATATTGAAAAAAAAACAAAAGTATTATAGAGGTGATACCTTTACTGGCCAACCAGATAAATTATATTCGCAAGCTTACGAGACTACTTAACACCTCTTCATCAGGTTAGGGGTTACTAGAACCTGATGAAAAAGCCTAATCAGCCTCGCTTGTAAATATGATTTTTCTGCTTAGCCAATAAAGATTTCACATCAGTAATACCTTTTTCTTTTTTATACAAGAGTAGTTAACACCACATTCATTCTTCCATAATATGCAGGGGTATAACTATAATGGATACAGAAGATGCAGTCACACCCACGCCCTGGAGCCTTAGGGCCTCTTTAGAGCTCTCTTCCCTATATAAGGAGACCAATACTTTGAGTGAAGCATTATAGTTGGAGGTCCCTGTTACAGATTTCGTACTGGGACCTAACCACTTCAAGTTATACCTCTTGAAATTTGCCTCCCATAGTCTATTATGGGCCTAAACTGTACTCACATAATCACATTTTCTGTTGCATACCATATTATGGGGGTGTTCTTGCTTGTACGGGGCAATATGGAGCCTTATGGAGACACAAAATTTGTAACTTTGTTGAACCCCTTAACTATCGTTTCATTCAATCCCAACCTCAACGTTTGGCTTCTATTCTATTTTATGACTATTAGTATCATAAATGAATGATGAGGACCATTAAAATCTTATGAATGGTTGATTTATGTGGAGGTGAATGTGTAGGAATGTGTATTATAAATGGCAGGTGATACATTCCACACATGGACGATCGTGTACAGAGATCTCTCCCATCACCTATTTATACCCAGGACCGTGTCTGTAACAAGGGGCATCCTACACTAACACAGAAGGGGGTTCTTTACTGTAAGAGTAGTGAGACTGTGGAACTCTCTGCCTGAGGATGAGGTGATAGCGAACTCACTAAAAGAGTTTAAGAGGGGCCTGGACACCTTTCTTGAGCGTTACAATTAAATGAGGCCTGAAAATATTCCAAGTATGACCACTCTGAGGAATTAAAAAGTAATAATCACATGTCCATTGGCCGAAAATTGTTATTTTGTTACCATTGTATAATACAATTAGTAAACAAACAGTAAAATGTTACAAAGCAGATTTACTAAGCACTGATGAAGGGTACTTTTACATAGTCACCAATAGTCGCCTAAGTGATCACTCACACAAGTGACTACAGGTGACTGTTGGCTCGTGTAAATATGGGACCTGACAGAACAAGTCAGTGAGAATCGCTCACTTGTCAGAGTCACTTGGTTTTTCAGCTCACCTAAAAACCAAGAACCAGTCCTTTATCTATGGACAACTGCCTGTTTACTCTGAATTAAGGTGGGTTTGCCTCCATTAGGTGACTGATAGTTGTTGGGACAGCAGCTGACAGTCGTCCCATATAAAAGTACCCTAACCAGCCAAGTATTTAAATTAGTATATGTACAGAACTATATTATAATGTACTAAGTTTGAAAAATAGTCAAAAATGGAGGTCACCGAGGTTGAAAGAGGCACTTGATGACTTTGATGTCCCAGTTTAAGTGAGCTACATTATTTGAAGAGGACCTATTACATCCTCTGACAAGCAGAATGGGCTGCATACCTCTATACAACCTCGTCCTATTATTCCTCTTGTGTTTTTATTTTAGCCCCCCACCCCTACTCAACCGCAATGGCTTCCATTACTTTTGGAGCCCCATACTAGCCCACTGTCAGGTGGGCGGTCATCCCTGACGTGATGTTTGATTACAAGTGGGTGTTGCAGACCGGTTACTTGACAATTGACTAGCATAGGGCTCTGTATGTAACAGGAGCCATAGCGGGTAAACTGGGAAGGAATGGACTAGAGCAAAATAAAAACAAGTAGAGAAATCAGCGGCGTACAGCTGTAAAGCTATGCAGACTGTCCTGCTTGTTAGAGGCTATAACAGGTCATCCTTAAAAGAACCCTCTGGTTAAAACTGATAAACTGTGTTACACTTAATACAGGGCTTGAGGGGGCGGTGTGGGACATAGGATTCCAAGAACATAAATAGAGATTACCTCCTGTAGGGCTTTAAAAAAAATTGTGAAAAAACAGAATTCCTCATAAAATTAGATCCCCAGAACTCTATGCTGGAGAAAAGAAGGTTTCTACACTAACATAGAAGAGGGTTCTTTACTGTAAGAGCAGTGAGACTGTGGAACTCTCTGCCTGAGGACGTGGTGATGGCAAACTCAATAAAAGAGTTCCAGAGACTCCTGGACGTCTTCTCTTGAGTGATACAAAATTTTAGGTTATACTCACTAATAACTTCAGAAGGATTGTTGATCCAAGCATTTTTCCGATTGCCAGATTGGAGTCAGGAAGGAAAATTGGCTTCTACCTCATTGGGGATTTTTTGCCCCCCTCTGGATTAACATTGGGGGTTAATAGGTTGAATTGGATGGACAAATGTTTTTTTTTTCGCCCTTACATACTCTGTTACTATGTTAAGCATTACTCCATTGTTCATTCAGCTGTCATTCAAGTGTCGCCGCTCCAATGCTCCCTGCTGATCTCTTCTAGTGCTGCCATGATAATGTGCTTGGTTCACCTTGTGACTGCTGCAGCCAATCAAAGCCCTCAACAGTCACATGGGGAATTGTACACACCCTCACTGCTGTACTGTTAAACAAAGATCGGCAAGGAGCACCGGAGTGACGGTACAGGACTGATGGGTGAATGAGTAACTGAGTAAGGGCGTTCTAGTTTGTCCGTGGACAGTTTGTATTTACAACAGCTGTGCATGGACAGTACATGGACTCATTGACTTCAGTAGGCTTTTTCACACTTGATTTTTCTCCATGGACGTGCAGTCTGTGCAAAAAGATCACAGCATGTCCTATTCTTTTCCATATCACCGCCGAAAGCAGAACATGCAATATCCATTGTCCACAAGTTCATGTGCTAGCCAATGGGAGTTATGCCCAAGAAGTGTGAATTAGTCCTAATGCGCTTCTTGTTCTTACTTTTTAGCGATTTTATAAACTTGGGTGTTTCTGAAAACCCTTTTAGGGTGTGTTCATACTTAGCGGAATTGGTGCAGATTTTCCGCAGTAAATTCCTTGGTAAAAATTTGCACTATTGATGCAGATTTTGATATGCAGTTAGCCGCGGTTATGTGCATACTTCCATATATCAATTGAAAGGGTGGAAACTGGTGGGGATCCGGCCCCAAACCGCTTGAAAATCTATAGCAAATGTGTATTTTGGTGCAAATCTGTACCAAAATCCACAGTGCAAAATCTGCTGCAGGTTTTGGTGCAAATCTGTACCAAAATCTGCTACGTGTGAATGTAACTTTAAAGCCCTGGATTGGCATAACACAGCGTGTCTGATTTAACCTAGCACATTCTTTAAATCCTATTGTATCAAGTGTATTCATCCCCATTATTATCAGGGATGTTCTTTTTCACCATACTACATACAATGATGACATTATCCTTCTAATGTCTCATACACCTGATATTCATGAAGCAGCATAGAAATGTATGTCACACCTCTCATACCTCCATCTATACTTATATACATAGGCTCTGGTATTGCGTCACTATATATGATCTCATCATGATAGCTATAATGCAGATATAAGATACGGCGTTATAATAAATTCCCCCTGTTATTGTGGGTGATGCCTCTTCTCTACGAGAACATCCTGTCACCCGTGTAGACATTTTGCCATACATTCTCATGCACTTGCAGACACAATGACATGCTTGCAGACAGACAAAAGTCCACAGTCTCAGATACACTGATACAAACACCGATACACACAAAGACTCTTGTAATCTGTGTATGCAAACAAAAGCAGAGAAGAGAGAGGGGAGAGGGCCATGGGACGGATGCCAAATGTGGTGAGAGAGGAGTTAATGGATCGGGGGGACGCAGCGGAGAGCGCGAGACAGATTTGGGTCTGATCCAAAGAGTTAATGTTCCTTCCATGATCGATTACTTGTCAGATGTGATTTTAAACCAATACAAGATAAATAGCATCATTTCCCCCGCTCGCTTCAGACAGAATTAAGAAGCCATTAGCTAACACAAATTTTTTGGCAAGTTTAATAAAAGCGCAAATTTACATTTGTAAGAAAAGCTCCCCAAGGTATGTTGCAAAGATGCAAATGAGTCAGAACCACCTCTACTCCCCCTCCATCCCCAAAGTATGTCTCTCCCCTTATGCTTTCATGCCAGTCTGTCTTTAAGGAGCATGCTACCCTGTCTTAACCCACAAACACCACCCAGCCGGGTGTGTTTCACCTGTTTTCTACGTAGACCCCTGAAAAAAAAAGCGGGGACTTATTGTCTATTCTGTTTGACCTTGGACTGGTTAACTCAACATGGGGACATAATATTTTTGATGCTGAACCAAGCAAAGGTATGGCATGTAGCTATCTCAACATTTAAAAAAAAAACAAAAACTGAAGGCGCCCCTGCCCTCCAGCATTCACCAAAGCCACGATGGGGAGACAACAAATAGGGTGGTGTCATAATGTGAACAAAGTCGGAAGTGTAGAAAATGATGTGCAGCATTAAGAGGGATAATAGTTGGTCAAACACTTGCAATATGTCAAAATCAGACCTTCCATGTAATGCTATTTAACCAGTAATATGACCCTAAGGTGACCAGACACGTTACACTAACGTTCATGACAATGGGTGATATTAACCAAAATGATCATTCATTCGGTGAAATTTAATAACAAACGATCATTTCAGCCGACCGAAGTCATCTTCTGGAAAAAAGTCAGTCACGGCTGAAATTTTCATCCAATAGTTGGGCGAATAATCTGTAGTCCACGACTAATCATTTTATAAAAGAAGGTTCACAGAAAGATCTCTTCCATCACCCGGTATCACTGAAAATGTATGACCAGTTTGAAGGATAGCCAAAATGTGTATGGGTGCGTTTGTGAAATGATCTTTCACTAATCGTTTAACAGTTGTTCAGCCATCAATCTACTTCTATCAACTATGTATTCACCATTGTTGGATTGCTGGGGGTTCAGCCTTTAGAACAAAGAAATCTCTTGACTGTGGGGTGAACTGCAATACCAGGCATAGCCGTTTGTACTGATGCACCCTAGTGCCCGAAAAAACACTGAGGAACCACTGTGGGGATCCCAAAAGTGACACCAATGGCACATTGATGGCCTGTCCTTTCAATATACCATCAATGTGTAGCCCCCCAATTAAAACCGCCTTTTTAACTCCTCATTCTTGCGATTAATACCTTAAAGGGGTTTTGTCATAAAAAAGAAAAATCTATACTCACCTATTTCTTCCCCCGTCAGTCTGCTTACCACATCTTCCCCTCGCTGAGCTTCTGCAGTTTCCCCTGGGTCACCTCACCGCATGCTGGCTGCCTTGTTATGAAGGCTGCATTCCTCGCATTCTCTTCCGGCCAGGCCAGTGAAGGTTATGTCCCTGTGCAGTAGCATTCACAGCCTAGGAAGGAATCGCATGAGCAGCCACAGCAGTAGATCGGCACTCCCTGTTTGCCTTTGAACTGTGACGTAACGTACATTGGCTGGCAGGAAGCAGTCTGTAAATGTACGTAACCTCACAGGAAGGGGAGGGGAGGTGACCCCCCTGGACTGCAGGAGACAGGAGAAGATCAGTGAGGTAAAGATTCCTGTATCTTTTGGGTATCCTCTTGTATGCGGGTTCCACTTTTGGGACCCACACCTCTACCAGAACAAGAGTGTTGACCTCAGCCCAACTCACCGGTAGCCAGGGTTACAGAAACAGTGAATTTGGCTTCACATAGAATTGAAAGGGAGTTATGGAAAGAGTGTAGCAGAACTCAGGAGTCACTTCTGAGATGCTGAAATAGTGTTGGTCACTACTTGCTGCTCTGTTTCTGTAATACCACTTCTATGGGAGCTACGGAAAAGGCATAGAAGAGCCAATTCAGCTCTTTCCATAATCTTGGCTACCAGTTCCCATGGTGTACAAGCTGGCACTCCTATGTTTAGCTGAGATTTGAATACCCCTTTAAACCCACCATTACACAACCTCTAAATAACCCTATTGTACCCATACCACAGCCATATACATTTCATGCAACTACCTAAAGGTGCATATACACCTACAAAGACTGTTTGCCCCAGCTCCACCAAACACATGAATGTTCGGGTCGGCCGAGCGTTCACATGTCTAGGGACATAAGCTGCAGCCTGACAGCTCTTGCACCAGCTTATCTACTTGGGAACAAAAGGTTAGGATATTGAAATTCGAGGTCCTCCATCCTTCTTTCCCCAGAACATCTTCAGGGAAAAGTTAAGAGACCCCCCATACAGATTTGAGACTCAGTGCATTATTAGCAGGTTTAAGGGACTAAGCACTAATGTGTATTGGGGCCTTAGGTCGTTGACCTGTTTTATCCACTATAGAGACAATACAGAGATCTTAAATAGATTTTAGAATGCAGCGTAATACATTGAAATATAGAATGCCTCTGTAGACTTTGCACTTGTGTGTGCCCATATGTGGGAGTTCATATTTCCAGATGCAATAAAATAGGAATCTGTAATCAGAAGATGACCGATTGCATAAACTGATTGTTTGTGTTAAACTTAAGGTCCTTTTACATGCAAAGATAATCTTTCAAACAACTGAAAGATTTAGTGATCTATTTGCATAAAGTGTTAATGGCCATTAATGGCCATTAACACTTTATCATATGCATTTGCATGCAAAAGGACATGCACATTCTCCACATCAATGTTCTCCTCGTGTATGCTGGAAGTTGTAGTTTCACAACAGCCGGAGAGTCAGGAGTTAGAGACATCTTCCGCATGGGGAAAATTAGAACTCAGTTCTGTGCAGTGACATTTTATTGCATTATGTGATGTCCATTGTAGAATCTGAATCATATAAGAAAAGGTAACGTTCTGCTTGTACTCTGCAGCCCATGAAACGATAAAGTTCTTTATTGCTGCCCTCATGCATTACCCTCTGCAGACCAAGACACGTCCTGTCTTATACTATTAAAGCTCGGTCTCAGTTCTCATCTGCTCGCTCAGCCATTTGACTGCAATTAATCACATCATCATATTGACAGAATATGCTTGTAATTGCTTATAAACGGCTCCCCAGGGAGGAAAGCATCATGTATGTGTTATTAGTGCCTGTACTGTTATAATGGAGCACTGGGAAGTTTCCTTCTGTTTAACTTAACAACACAGTCATGTCCATACAGAATATACAGGGAACCCTCTACTATTCTAATGGCCAATGGAAGATATCCATCCAGCACAGCACATAAAGACTTCTGGTGCTTTTTCACTCACATGCATTCTGGTTTATAGCACCTCAGAAATGTGGTCATATGGAAAAGATTGGAGGGCTACCCTATGGAGATGGTATGAGGCAGAGCTGGTTACATGTGAGGCAAGTCTTAAATGGGAATTCCCATCTTACACCTTTATGGCATATTATCCACAGGATATGCCATAAAAGTCTGATAGATGTGTGTCCCACATTTGAGACCCGCACCTTTCTCATGATCTGACCTTCCTGGCCCAGTTGTATGCAGCAGCCAAGGGTGGTCAGAAGTCTGTAAACAGCTGATTGGTCTGTCGTATACTATAACCATCTGTAACGACAGTGGTAGCACTTTCCCACTTGGCTATAAGCGTGATCCAATGTCTGGAAGTCACACATCAATGGCTTCCATAGTAGAGAAGCAATGACCTTTGGTCCCTAAGCATCTGTCATTTCTGCTGGACAAATGGAATATTCCTGAATTGTCATCGGTGAACACCTAGAAGTGCCTTTAAAGGGGTATTCCAGGCTTTTCCTACTGATGACCTATCCTCTGGATAGATCAGTAATAGTTGATTGCTGGGAATTGATCACTCGGGATGACGATCAGCTGATTCTCCAGCCCACTATCCACGCCCAATAAAATCAATGGGAGCGATGCCTCCTATTATACTTTTGGCCCTGACCGCAACAAAGAGCTGGGAGTTTAATAGAAGGCATCACACCCATTGATTTCAATGGGAGTGAAGCCATCTATTACACTTCCAGCCCTGACCACTAATGATGAAATCTGGCCCCACTGCACTGACAGCGCACAGAGGATCAGCTGATCAATCCACGGGGATCCAGAGAGGCAGATTCCTACCAATCAACTATTTATGACCTATCCCAAGGATAGGTCCAAAACAAAAGCAACGTGGCAGCATCAGGAGGTACAGAAAATGTATAAAAATGTATTCTCCCATAGCAGAAAAAATGACAGCTACGTTTCGACGGGTTGCTGCCACGTTGCTTTTGTCCTGGACTTATCTTGGGAATACCGCTCATATTCCACTGTGGCTGTTGCATCCCCATGGTCCTACCCAGATTGGGGTCTAAAGTGTGCTGCTGATAACTATTTCTTTACTATCCCAAGGATAGCTCATCAATAGTAAAAGCCTGGAATACCCTCTTAATGAATCCTCCAAGACCACCATAACTCCCATAGAAGTGAATGGTAATTAAAGAGACAGCATCACGTATGCCGCTGAGATGTCTTTGTACTCTAGGTGGCAGTTGCTGTTTACAGATGTGTTTTGCCATTTTGTCCATGGTTGGCTGACATGGGAATACTCCTTTAAAGTGGCCATTCAGAATAGATGAATGTTGGCTGAACCCATGGTTTTCTGCAGAACTGGCTGTACATCTAATGTGTATGGTGGTGTCCTGATTCTCCCCGACAGCAGATGTTGGGGAATGAAGGGTCTTGTGTGTTGAATCTCAATCTCAACCGCTCCTTTACCATAATTAACCTAATAGCCGTGCTATAGAATGTCTTAATAAAACTGTTTGCTTTACAAGCAATATGATTGGTGAAGGTTGCAAACTTCAGGGGAAAGGCTGCCTCTGGCACTACTTTAAGCACAGGTAGCTGATGTGTCATGTGTGACCATACAGGTTGCACAGTCCTAAAGCTGTGGCACTAAGACTGGATGCAACACTATTACCTAATGTCTGATGTATTACATAGCAGCCATCAGAACATGGCAGGTGGGACTATGCAAACTACTAGGTTTATTCATGCTTTAGACTACACATGAGGTGGTTGGCATATGACAAGTCTTTCAGCAGAGCTAATAATTAATACATAGCCTTAAAGGGGTTGTCCAATTGTAAACTATTGACTATCCTTAAAATAGGTCTTCAATAGTAGATTGGCAATGGTTTGCTGCACAGGACCCTTACAATAAGCTGTTCTCTTACCTGGTATGTTCATACACTGTGCTGATTTTTGCAGGAAGTGGACTGCTCCGTTTCCGCTGCATTGGTCAGGCTTGGTGTTGCAGGTATTGTAATGAATGCGAACTTTGCCTGCAATACCAAGCCTGGCCACTGCAGTGGGAATGGAGCTGTCTGCTTCCTGCAGAAAACAGCACAGTGCGTGAGGCATTGTCCCAGAGAACAGCTGATTGATGGGGGTCCCAGATGGCACACTCTCGCCATTCTACTATTGACGACCTACCCTAAGGCTAGACCATCAATAGTTTAAAATCTTTTTAAAGTTTGTAATTAAGATAGATATACATGAACCACAGCTTGTTTTTAACTTTCCTGCTACGTCCTGAGGCTTCTTTCGGCTGCAAACATTGTCTGATTGGTAGGAATCTGCCTCTCCGGATCCCCGCGGATTGATCAAGTGATCTGCTGTCAGTGCAGTAGGGCCAGATTTCATCATTGGTGGTCAGTGCTAGAAGTGTAATAGATGGCTTCACTCCCATTGAAATCAATGGGAGTGATGCCTTCTATTAAACTTCCAGCTCTTTATTGCGGTCAGGGCCAAAAGTATAATAGCAGACAAAGACCATGCTACTAGCAGTTCATATCTTGGAAAAGAAATCACTTACAAGAAGAACAGGTTATAATAATTTTGAATCCCTTGAGGTCTGGCCACCTTAATGACCAAAACAATTTTTTGATTTTTCTCTTTACATTCTAGCAGTCATAACTTTTATTTTTTGTCCAATGTAGCTGTTTGAAGCTTTCTTTTACTTTTGTGGGACGAGTTGTACTTTATGTAGAAGAATTTTTAGTACATACCCTGCTTCCTCGAAAATAAGCCCTCCCCCAAAAATAAGCACTACCCTGATTTTTCAGAATTTTCAGGGAGGCTTGAAATATAAGCTCTACCCCAAAAATAAGCCATAGCTGCATTCCATAAAAAAATGCAATATATTACCTAGCAGGCTTGGTCTGGGTCCTCCCGCTGCTCTCCGGAGCTCCAGCAGGCTTGGTGCAGTCTTCAGCCGCCCACAGAAAATCGCTTTTTGGTTACGGGATTTGTAAATCCCACCTCCAGGAAGTGATGGCTGTGATTGGTTCGCGAACACTGCTCAGCCAATCAGTGCAGCGCTCAATGAACCAATCCAATGGCTGTGACTGGTTCATCGAGCGCTGCATTGATTGGTTCGAGTGCTGCTCTGCCAATCACAGCCATGGCGTTGTGCGGGCAGTACTTATGAATTGGCCAATCAATGCCGCAGCTCAGACAATTTATAAATCCCACCTTCTCACTGTGATGGCTGTGATTAGTTCACTGAATGCTGCATTGATTGGCTGAGCAGCATTTGAGAACCAATAACAGCCATCGCTTCCTGGAGGCAGGATTTATGAATCATGTAACCAGTAAGCGAACTTCTGTGGGCGGCCGAGGACTGAAGCAAGCATGCTGGAGTCCAGAGAGCGGCGGTAGGGCCCAGACCGAGCCTGCTAGGTTAGTATAATAAGACATCCCTTGAAAATAAGACCTAGTGCCTCTTTTGGGGCAAAAATCAATATAAGACAGGATGTTATTTTGGGGGAAGCATGGTAATCATTAGCATTTAATTCATATTACTTTTTATTTTTGCAAAAGGGCATAACATTTTTTTGTGGTGCAGCTTTTTCAAGCTATACATTGATCATCATAAATGTTGCTATACATTTATTGGACAGGTTTTTACAGTTGTTATGATACCAAATCTGTGTATATTTTGCTGTGATTTGTAGGACTTATTTAAAGGGGTTTTTCAGGACTTAAAAATTTTATGGTCATGCAATCCTGTAAAATAAAGGAATAATCAAATCTCATCTCCTTCAATGACTCCGTCTAGAGCTGGAACCCTGGTCTCCACCGGTTAGAACCCGGAAGAAACCTGCTGCGCTCATTGTGCACGTGAGCGCGTTTTGCTCATTCACACCTGCATTCGCTATTCCCTTTTGAATTCCATCTGGCCTTTCAGTTTTCGGAACAGAAAAATAGAATAATATGGAAATAATTCTCTCCATTGTTTTCTGCGTTGATTGCAATAGTTTTTTTCCCTGTTTGATTCCATTCCACTACGGTTCTGCTTTCTAAGTGGAACAAGCCCTTAGCCAATCACAGGCTCCAGCAGTCGTTGTAGATAGGGGGTGACTGGAGGAGTGAGGATGACTTTTTTCTTTATGGTACACAGTTCCATAGCCATAAAATGTTTTCTTAAATCCTGGAAAACTCCTTTAACAGAGTTTATTTATTGTAAAAAATACACATTTGGGTATTTTCAGATTTTTTTTAAAATTAAATCTGTATGTCTGTATATTAGACTGTGCACTAATAGTAAGCAGGCCATTGGTAGGACACAGATTAGTCTGTATAGTCAGTTAGCATTGGAGTCCTTCAATGTACTCTGAGCTATCTACCCATACTAAGCATGTGCCTCAATCATGTTATGGGGATTCCCTGTGTTGCAGTCAGTAGAGTCCCCCCTCCTCAGTCTCTCCCTTTGAATGCTGGCATTGATCGTTGCATTCAATGGGGTTAAGTAGCGGATATTAGACGTTCTGATTTCCACCATTGGAGTGGCACGACATTTGTAAAGAACAGCCATTGCCATGCTCCTGAATTGTACGGACATTGTCTCTCTGTGCCCATACAATCAGCATGACCAGTACGCTCATCATTATGCAGCAATTGCCTGGTAATCAGAATAAGCATTCTAGTCATTGGTCCCTCACCATGTTGGTCCTTGTTCACATGTTGTAATTTGCCATTGAATCTGCGTTGATTATGCAGCAAATCCACTTCAATTCCACATCCTATTGATTTTAATGGGAATTTGCGCCATAGTCTATATGGTGCGGATGAAAAAAAAAGAAACTTCCCACCTTGTCTGGATATCCACACGTGGATTAGCCCCATTGAATGGGGCTAATCCATGTTCAGATCCGCGGCATCTTTCATTGCAAATCTGAGGATTATGAGGTGGATTTTCCCGAGTGAACATACCCCTTTAGGGACTATTTGCTTTTATAATATCATTTTTAAGAAGGATTCCTGGAAAATAAGCAGGTCACAAAGTTTCTCACTGCTGGAACCGCCAGCAATCAGCTGTAATCTACAGAGGAACCTGGCTGCAGGTGTTCAATTTCCCTGCAGTGCCACCACAGGGGAAATTAAACATTGCATGGTGCTCATCTGTGATGCGTGGACATGCCAGGTCTTCCAGAGCGAGAGATGTTGTTCGTAGATGCTCTCTGCTTTAGCTAATTGATGGAGGTCCCAAATGATGTACTACCATCAATTAACTCAGAATGTCTCAATAGAGTTTGGAAAATGGGTTGCTAAACCCGACCTTCCCATACAACTTTAAATATTGGTTGCTGCCCTAATATTTTGCTTCCTTGGCTTGGATATTCGTGGTCTTTCACCAACTGCACTCTCTCTTCCTTCATCATGACATAGAGGTCTTCTTTTGACCATTCCCACTGATGATATTGCCGAAAGGTCTAACCCATATAATAGCCTCTGATCCTAAAGACTTCATTGTGGTAGACAGAACATTAGAAGATGCAGTGGGTGGAACGTGCGATCAGTGCATTTTATTCCATAGAACACATCAATATTTCAGCTTCTAAAACATTTCTGAGTCTTTTAATGTCATACGCTCCATTTGTTTGACTCTGTGCCGTACATGTCATATGGAGTATATCTTGCACTGCACTGCTGCCTGGATAAGAAGTGGCTGCTTGACAGATTTACTCCTTTGTAGTGTACTGTAGCTCATCCATAGCATGAAACATTTAAAGAACATTTCCTCACAAAAAAATCATCAATGTCCTTGGCTTCACAAGACAAGTAAAAGCAATTAGAAAGCTACAGAAATTCATCAGGACGGGGATACAAGTACACAAATAATGGGTGGTCTTCAAGCCCAAGTACGAATCTAGTAAAATAGTGTCCAATTCATTATCCGTTTTTATTACACCCAATCAGCATATAGAGTGACAGCGTTTGACAGGTTAAAACACTTAGGTCTTTTTCTGTTTATGATGTTTATTAAGACACTGCAGGAACCATCTTTGTTCTGCACCACCAAGTACGAGGTTCAGGAGAGTTGCAAAAGCTAATATGAAACAGAAATCTTGGTGGCCAGCATCATGTGGCTGGATATGGCCTGCTTCTCCAACTACTTACTGTTGTATAGCGAGGTTCTACCTATGGATCTGCTTGAAGGATTGCATTTTACAAATGTGTGGATACTTATTATCTACATATACTATTATGAGGATGATATGCTCTACACTGAACAATGAGAAATGCCTCATATTATGCAACTACTATCTATATAGTTCCCCCATTTTTCTTTTTAAAGCCAAACCAAATGAATTTCGCAATACGTCATTTCTTTTACTTTCTTTGTTTCTTTTTTCTTTCTTTCTTTCTCACTTCTTTGCTCTATCGTTGCTTCTTTCTCTCTTTCTTACTCTTTCTTTGTTTATTTCTTTCTTTTTTTCTTTTCTTTCCTTTTTCTATTTTTTATTTTCTTTCTGTCTTTTCTTCCTCTTTCTCTCTCTCTGTTTTCCCTCTTTCTTTTCTTTCATCTTGCTCTTTCCTTTATTTCTCCTCTTTCTCTGTCTTTCTATCCTTGTTTGCTCTCTCACTCTCCCTCTCTTTGCTCTTTCTCTCTCTTGTGCTTTTACTGTTTTTTTCTATTTCTCTCTATATCTTCGCTCTTTCTTTTCTTTCCTCTTTCGCACTTTCCTTTAGCTCTCACTTTTTTCCTTCTTTCTTTCCTTCTGTTTTTCTTTTTTTTTCTTGTGTCTTTCTTTCTGTTTTTTTTTTTTCTATTTCTATCTTTTCTTTTTATTTCTCTTTATATCTTCGCTCTTTCTTTTCTTTCCTCTTTCTCTATTTCCTTTATTTCTCACTTTCTTTCCTCTCTCTCCCTCTGTATTGCCTCTTTCTCTGTTTTTCTTTCCTCTTTTGCTCTCTCACTCTCTCTTTCTTTCCCTTTTCTGTATGTAATAATTCACATAATATGTGATATACATAGCATGTTTAGATTGTGTAGTGGTTGGGTAGAGTCTTTTGTACTGAGAAGCCTAGAGAGCAGTGTTGAGGAGTGCAGCTGGTCACCCTTTCTACCAGGATGCACATGGCATTCTGAGAATGTAACTGGACAACCTGTCTGGATGCCAAAGGCACAATGATGTTTGCACGGAAGAAACTGGGCACACTGTCTTGGATAGTAGGTGTACCTATCCAGCCTGCACACTTGCCCAGGGCACCCCATGTGACATGCCAGGACTGTAGAGGTGCTTGCAGTTAGCAAGATCCTGCTTGTCACTGTCAGAGCTCAATCAAACAGATGGGTTACAGCTGTGTGTGCCAGCATGGGGAACAGGACGCTCCCAGCCACTGGGGAGGGGAGAGAAGAGACAGAAGGGAAAGAGCAGGGAACGGAGAGAGGAATAGAGTTGGAAGGAAGAGAAGTGACAGACAAAGGAGAGACAAGTGTCACAACGTGAATGGCAGCCCAGACCAATAAATCATAGCTTGGAAAAAATGACACATATGTTTTCATATTATTTGAAGCTCTTTGCATATAATTCTCCTTTGTGAGCTGTGGACTAAAGGATTTGTGGCCCTTTAAGTGATTTGGGGTTATACTGACCAGATGAGTGAATGAAACATCCAAATAGATACTTTTAGTTTGGCAGTTTTTGCTACACTCAACGTCAATGCACAAAAGAAATGGTAAGGTGTTTAGGTATAGGATAGGGATCATCTCTCTAAATAGGAGCTCTTGTGACACATGAGGAATTCTTCTTTAGAAGCAAGGCTAATGGGGTGTGTCCCCCATTGGAGCCTAGGCCCCCATGGTAACTGCAGGGGCCAAAAGGCCAATCAGATGACACCAGATGGTAGAAGGGGATCCTATTACAGACTTTGCACCGGAGCCATGGAGTTCTACGTAATGCTTTTGTGCATTATTTATATTGAGGTTAATAATAAAAGCCAATTGCAAATAAAGCAACATTTATCAGATGTGCTTAATAATGTTGATGGTAATCAGTGGTTGAAGTTTCAGGCTTCCTGTGAGAAGAACATCTGTGCCAGTGTGTCCCCATGACAACACATCCTACCACTGTGCTTTGAAAGTTTATCGGCTGCGCCAACTCACCCGAAGCAGTGCTCAGTAGTTTCTTTACCGGCCGCTGCTTTGCTTCTGCATCTCACCACTCAGCTAATGGATCGCATGCATGCGCAGGTTCCCAGTTTCTTAAAGAACCAGTGCATGCAAACTACTCCTTACTTCAGCCAATGACCATCTGCCTTTGGCCTTATTGGGTTCCTTCCCACAGCACCCTGGACATGAGCAACAAGGTTCATTAAGTTCCAGAGTCTGCTCCAGTGTGTTTGTTCCTGCTCCATACAGTTACGACCCGGCTTCTGTTCCAGACTTCATCTGCTTCCCACCCTGACCTCTGTCAATTCTCTGCTTACAACTGAACTCTGCCAGCCTAGACACATGTTCTGCCCATGATTCCTTCTTTGTCTTGGTACTGCGACTTGGAAACTTTGGCCTTTCTAGACCCCACTACTCTGGGGGTAGCAACCTGGGGATTCTCTATGGGAAAGTCCACACTCCCTTGCAGTGGTTAAGGGTGAAGGATACGCCATACCTTAGGCTCAGCTTTGGGTACTTTTACATGGGCTGAGAGTTACCCAAGTGGTCATTTAAAAGAGCGATTATAGGCAACTGTCGTAACAAGTAAACATGAGAGCCAACAGGGAAAGTGAGTGAGAATTGCTCACTTGTTGGAGTCACTTGGTTTTTGAGCTCATCTAAAAACCAAGTGACTGTCGGCTCATTGAAACAGGCAGTCATTGATGCATGAACAACTGCCTGTTTACTCTGAATGGAGACGGAAGCCAGAAGAGGTCTCAAGCGCACTCCGCCTCGATTCAGTGAGGGATTATCACTCTTCTGTGAAATCACAGGAGTGATAATTGTTGGGATGGTTGTCAGGTGCCTAAACACCTGATAGTTCCAACCAAAATTACCCTCAGCTTTAAGTCTAATCCATTAGTCCACATCTCCAGTTGCCTGTTGTTCCAGTGGTATTAATAGTGATCAACTAAGCAGGTATCTTCTTTCATTCTTTTACATGTGGCATAAAAATGAGAATAGTTTGTGATCGGGTGCCATAAGTCCCATCGTTGCTATGAAAACATAGAAACAAAAAAGTTATCATGGGGCACAGACCTTTACCTTCAAGCACTGATGACTGATCACTCTAGGTCTGGAACTTGCAATAATACAGAAAAGTTAGACTTTCTATAGGGGCTGTTGAGATTTTCCTGCACTGAACTTGACTTTAATAGAGTCTTGACCTTTTTAACATTTAAGGATTGCCATGGAAAGGAATTGTCTGCTTTACAAAAAATTTTTAGCGTTAAAGGTGATTTTCGGGGCAAAATTTTTTTTTTTGTGTGACCAAGGTAGCTTTGTAATAGGTAATGTGTATTTTTTATTTTACCCCATTCCCTGTCGATACAATTTTATTTTGTCCTAGAAAACCCAAATAATCGAGAGAGGGATCTCTTTTGGACCTACATCAATTGACCGGAACTGAGAGTGACTACAAAGATTGTCTCTGCCACTTGCAAACTGGTGCATTTATGCATTGCATGGACAGACCTTTGATTTCCATTGTGACTATGTAATGCTTTTTGTCTCCTGTGGTGGCGCTGCAGGGAACTAAACTTTTGCTGACAGATTTTTCCACACATTAAAGCTGATCCTTGAGGGTATAATATGACAAGACCAAATGAGATGCTGTTACTTTCCCACAGGAGGGATGGCATAGGAAATAAGACACAAGCATAGTACAGTTGTTGCAACTTAACTCACTTTTTCTATAAAGAGGCACTTTAAGCATGATGGTTGCAAGGTTCAATCACACTCTTGGTGATTATTCACAAAGGCACAATACGCTTGGTGGTATCACTGTGGGCACAATTCTTAGCTACAGTCTCTTGCAAACAACTACACTCTGTTATGAAAAAATCAAGCACCTCGAAGAAATTGTAGTTTTGCTGAAAAACTTGGCTTGCAGTTACACCTCAGGCAGATATGCAAATTGATTAGAGTTGTGGTGTGATTAGATGAATGGTCTTGTCACCTGAGTCCCTAAAAGTGGTTCCACCCTTGCCCTATAAAAAGGGTCTCACAGGCGACTTGTGTGTAGTGATCTCTTCTTCCACTTGTGTAGAGCTTGTTGACCACTAGTCAGACTATGACTATGACTCAGAAAGGAGATTTCACCCAGTTACCTGAATTTAAGAGGGGCGCATTATTGGAACACGAGAAGCTGGATGTATCGACAAATTGCCCGCCACCTGGGCCATTCTGACCAGACCGTTAGGAGGTGTAGGAACCAACGGATACATGAGGACATGCACAAGGCGACCAGGCTCAGGACGCCCGCGACAGACCAGCAGTAGAGAGGATCGTGCAACAAGCATGAGCTGCTCCAACAGTTTTGATGTCCGCCATCCAGAGACAAGTGGCGCCATCGTTGCAGGACCCTGTATCTGTCTCTCCAGACAACTCTGTGCACACTCTCTCCAGATCATCTCTACGGAAGAGCGCACGCACACAACCATCTAATAAGAGTCACGCAGTGTGCAGAGACCGAGCACAGGAATGGGGGATCCTCTGAATAGGAGACACAGTTCCCCAGACTCCCCATTCCCTCACCTTTGTGCCCCATAATGTATTTGATGGGGCTCAAAGGCGATGACAGGTTCCTTTTAATTTTTGGGGACCATTTTAGCAACAGCAAGTTGTCCAAAGAGTACACATATTAAATCTGGTGGCAAATGCCCTTTTACTTACTGATTGTTTGTATCCTTCTGAGATCAATTAAAATGTTGATATATAATTTAGAGAAATCATGGCATTTCTGAGGACGAGTTCTTCATTACAGAAGAACAAAAACACAAACAGTTGTTTTATCTTCCTCATTCCCACCATGTTGCCTTGTATGCCGACAAAGTACCCGAAGCCAACGACGCACTGACCAAGTGATTCACTGCTCACCAACCAATCTCCAAAGCTGTGGAAGGCATGCCCTCCCTTCCTCCTCTGCTCCTGGAGCCAGCATCCGGAAATGCTCCCACTGAAACAGAGAAAGAGAATCTGCAATTGAGTCATCTACCTCCGGAACCACCACGACCTCTGTGTATTTGGGAGCTAACAGCATGCGCCCGCTCAGCTGATCGGTCAGGTCCCGAGCGACAGACCCCGGCTGCTCAACTATTGATGACCTATTCTGATGATAGGTCATCAACAGTATTTCCTTGGAAAACCCCTTTAAATTTTTCCAAAGGTAGGAAAGAAAAAATTTCCACATATTCATCTTGCCATATCATTACTCTCATTTCCTTCTTTAAATGCACACCTAATGGACCCTCAAAACACATGTACACCTCCCCTTTTGCTCTATCATTTAACCGGATCTCCTCTCCATCTTTTTCTGTCTGTACCGCGACTGTCACACCCGTCGCCTGATACCCATCCGTCGTTGCTGCCGAACTTCCACAAGGAGTACTACCCCTTCTAGAAGTCAGTCCCATATTCCGCCTGTTTAACAATTCCCACATACACCCCACCAACTACCAAAAATCATTCCCCACACCGCGTGCACTGGCAATCACTCCTTCGTTCCCAAACCTCCCCTCCAACTATCCCCAGCAAGCGCCACACTTGTCTAAATTTAACAGACAAAACATGGAATTCATCTCACCCGGCTGCACAGGAGCTGTGAACCCACCAGCCGATGTTCCTGCATCCTGACAGGCATGCTCCTCCTCGCACCTTCCACTCCGACATCCAGATCCTGGACAGACTGAAACTGCTCCACAGGTCCTACAACCACCTCTGACCTCCTCACAGCCGATTCCTTCCCCTGCAATGCTGGACCGACCGCCATTCACTGCTATCAACTGTCTGACCTCCGGACCAGCCGACATCTGGACTCTCGGCCTCTTCTTCCCTCCTTGGCCTGGGCCCGCAACAGGATTGCTCACCGAGCGGCTCTTCACCAGATGAGTAACCCATTGTGCGTCCTCTGCTCCCTGCAGACAGTCAAGCACTTAGCCCTGTCCTTTTTTCAGAGCTGGCGCCCGACACCTTGTGGGATTCCTCCCGCCTCTGCTTTTTCCCCCTGGCAGGTGTTGTGGGGAAGACCCCTTTAAAGGCATTTTCTGTTAAAAATCATTTATCACCTACGTACAGGATAGATGATAAATGTATTTGCTGAGGTCCTACCAGTGGGAACCCAAGAGATCTTGAGAATGTAAGTCCCCGAATCCCCTGTGTGAACTGAGCGACAGTGTGCATGCGTGTCAATGCTCCATTCACTTCTATGGGACTAATAAAGATAGCTGAGCACTATACTCGGCTATCTCTATAGGCAGTGATAGAGCATTGGTCATGCATCTCTGCCTTACCGCTCCATTCACACAGAGGACTCGAGGACTGCTGTTCTTATGATTGTTGGGGTCCCAGCGGTTAAATCCCCAGTGATCATACTTTCATCATTTATCCTATAGCTAGGTGATCATGGAAAACCCCTTTATGTTATCATTACTACCCAGGAGAACATACAAGCTATATACAGTATATGAGAGACAGGAGGAACGACATAACATCCTAGAAACTGATGCTATATCAGGGCCTACGGAGGGAGTACAAACATGCCCCATATCTGGAAATCCTACTAAACCCCAGAGAGCGACAGGTCCTAAGCCACTACATACTCAGTGCCCACAGCCTGGCATAGAATCAGGATGGCACAGGCAGAGTTACAAGCCCAGGGAAAGCAGACTGTGCCAACTATGCAACCACATGGCCATGGAGGATTAAACCCACTTCCAGCTATGGTGCCCAAGATATTGAGCAGTAAGGGACACTCACTTAAAGAGACTTTATGATCACTTCCCGGACTTCAGCTCTATGGAGCAGGAAGAGGGAAACACGGCAGCCATAGCAGCACAATGTGTTAGTGCCTGCTGTAAAAATGAGAGAACAATGATATGCCATGGACCCATATACCCCCCCCCCCCCCCTCTAACCTGGAGGTATCCTCAGCCTGATCCCTTACCCCTAGCGCTCAATCCTTATTTTCCACTGGCTTTGGCAATGCCAATGTTTATTGGTTCTGCAAATAAAACATTTTTTTGAATTGATTTTCTGCTAGCTATCCAGTGGCCAGCATGGTGGCTCCGTGTTTAGCAATATTGCACATGGCACTAGGGTCTTCAGTCTGAATTTAGTCAAGGGCACAATTTGCAAGGAGTTTGAATGTTTTCTCAGTGTTCGCCTGGATTACTTTTGGGTAATCCGATCTGCTCTCACATTTCAAAAACATGCTCAAAGGTAAAATGCTTCCTATCAAATTGGCACTAGTGTTTTTGAAATAGGGTTGACGTGGATGAGGGCAATCACTGTAAAGCACTGCAGAATATGTTGATGAATACATCCTAGAACATTGGCTGGGAATGTCTGCTTTCAATATAGCAAGGGTCCTTTTACACTCACCCATATAATCCCAATGAGGAGCGACAATCAAGGAATTTGACATTCATTTAACTGGCCTTCACACAGGCTGATTCATACTCTAGAGTATTTCACTACTCAGTAATTTCACAAGATTTGTGTTCAGGGCAATTAAAGGCCCTTTACACACAACGATGATCGTTCAAAATTCGCTCAAAAAGCCATCTTTTGAGCGATCATCGTTGTGTGTAAATGTGTGCCCATCATGCACTTACTGTGCACTTTTCGCCCATCGCTGAGCTCAGCTCAGCTTAAAATTTGTTGGGTCTGATAAGACGGACCACATGCTGAGTCCTCCACGGGCAGCGCTGATAACATTCTTTCAGCTGCTGTCCAGCTGGAGAACAATAGTGGTGTATTTAGAGAACAGACCACCCACTGTTCTCTAACTACATGCAAATGAAGCTAGTTAGCTACTAATGGACTGATTAGCCCTCACAGCCTTGTACGAGGAATGGTGAGCTATCCCTGCTCAGACTTACAGAGAACTTGTGGAAGGTATGCTTCGATCGGTTGCCGCTGTAATACAAGAAAAAGGAGGGCTGACACGTTACTAAATAGAATAATAAAGCACTTTTTCTGAAAAACAGGCAGTTTCCGAATACTTTTGTCCATATAATGTGCATAAGTGCATGTGACCAACACATCTTTATGCCTTTTCCATTTAGGTACATTTCACCTGCCATTTGCACAGGTACTGGTCATTGGGAGCTGTGCACTGTGTTTCAATGGAGGAGACATGATGATATTTAAGTCACACATACCTCTCTCCATATGCAGACATCTTAAAGGGAGCCTGTCACAACCCATAGCAACATAAACTAAGTTATAGTGCTGTTAGGGGATGTGACAGAGAGCCGGGTGAGGTATTTTTTTAATACAAAATGGCTTCCACGATCCAGCAGTGTCCCTCTCTGAAGTTGACAAGTGACATGAACATTTGACTCTTTTCTGTCCTGTGAGTGAGCTCTCCAATAGACTTGCCTGTATTTCTCGTCATTGAAGACACCATTAATCCTAACCAAATCTCCAAGTCCATGTGCTGGAATGCAGCGCTCAACTTGCAAGGAACCTCCACCAGGCTTCACTACTGCCTGCCGACACTCGTTATTGTACCGCTCTCCACCATGCTTCACTGCTGCCTGCAGACACTCATTATTGTACCGCTCTCCACCATGCTTCACTGCTGCCTGCAGACACTCATTATTGTACCGCTCTCCACCATGCTTCACTGCTGCCTGCAGACACTCATTATTGCACCACTCTCAACCATGTTTCACTGCTTCCTGCAGACACTCATTATTGTACAGTTCTCCACCATGCTTCAATGCTGCCTGCAGACACTAATTATTGTAGTGCTCTCCACCATGCTTCACTGCTGCCTGCAGACACTAATTATTGTAGTGCTCTCCACCATGCTTCCTGCAGACACTCATTATTGTACCACTCTCCACCGTGCTTCACTGCTGCCTGTAGACACTGATTATTGTACCACTCTCAACCATGCTTCACTGCTTCCTGCAGACACTCATTATTGTACAGTTCTCCACCATGCTTCAATGCTGCCTGCAGACACTAATTATTGTAGTGCTCTCCACCATGCTTCACTGCTTCCTGCAGACACTCATTATTGCACCACTCTCCACCATGCTTCACTGCTTCCTGCAGACACTCATTATTGTACCACTCTCCACCATGCTTCACTGCTGCCTGCAGACACTCATTATTGTACAGTTCACCATGCTTCAATGCTGCCTGCAGACACTAATTATTGTAGTGCTCTCCACCATGCTTCCTGCAGACACTCATTATTGTACCACTCTCCACCGTGCTTCACTGCTGCCTGTAGACACTGATTATTGTACCACTCTCAACCATGCTTCACTGCTTCCTGCAGACACTCATTATTGTACAGTTCTCCACCATGCTTCAATGCTGCCTGCAGACACTAATTATTGTAGTGCTCTCCATTGTGCTTCACTGCTGTCTGCAGACACTCATTATTGTAGTGCTCTCCACCATGCTTCACTGCTGCCTGCAGACACTCATTATTGTACTACTCTCCATCGTGCTTCACTGCTGCCTGCAGACACTAATTATTCTAGTGCTCTCCATCGTGCTTCACCGCTACTTGAAGGCACTCATTATTGTTCCTCTCTCTAGCCCTTCAGCCAACAAACTGCCTTCTATTATAGCCAAGCATTTCCCATTTTGACTCATCAGTCCAGATCACCTGCTGCCATTTTTCTGTACCCCAGTTGCTATGTTTCCGTGCATAGTTGAATTGCTTGGCTTTTCTTCTATATCAAAGGAATGTTTTTTTGGCTGCAATTCTTCCATGAAGACCATTTCTGTCCAAACTTCCCTGAACAGTAGATGGGTGTACCTGGGTTCCATTGATTTCTGCCAGTTCTGAGCTGATGGCACTCCTGGACATCTTCCGATTTTGAAAGGGGTAAGCATGATGTGTCTTTCATCTGCTGCACTGTTTCCTTGGCCAACTACTGTGTCTATGGTCCTCAACATTGCTCATATCTTTGTGTTTCTTCAAAAGAGCTTGAACAGCCCATCTTAAAATCTTTGCCTGGGAGAGACTTGCTGGTGCAGAATATCTACCTTGTGTCTTATTGCTGTGCTCAGTCTTTCCTTGGTGTATGATCTATGATGACATGAAACTGTCTTCCACAACCTCATCTTTGTCCAGAGTTTGGCTGTTCCTCACCCAGCTTTAAACCTTCTACACAGCTGTTTCCATTTAAGTTAATGACTGTATTTCAATGTACGTATGAAAATGATGATCATTATCACCTGTTTGGTATAACTGGTTACTCATACATCTGACTAAAATCCTACAAAACCCTGAATTTGTGCAAGTGGACCTAGAAGAACTGATGCTGTTTTGAAAGCAAAGGGTGGCCATACCAAATATTGATCTGATTTAGATTTCTCTTTTGTTCATTCACTCTGCGTTCAGTAACTAAAATAAATTAACACTTCTATTTTTGGAAACATTCTTACTTCGGAGCATTTTTTTCCACACCTGCCTAAAACTTTTGAACAGTTCTGTATGTATGACCGCATGTCTTTGATCCCTATGCACCACCAATGGCTTAGCAGAAGTCCAGTCCTGCTATGATAGTACACGCTCACCCCAAGGGTCTTTATGCATGGTTTTAATCTTCCATAACAAAGAGCTGTTATATTTGGCAAAAAAACCTCTGCCGGTGTGTAGCCAGATTGCATTGATCCGTGTAAACGTGGGTTGTTTACATTGAATATGCTCGATGCAACGTATAGAAGTAAACTATCCAGGTGCAAATAGCTTACAACCCTCTTTTTTTAGCAGCTATGAGTTTTCAGAACCTCATCTGCCTCTTATTCACCTGGCCCAGATTTAGGAGGATTCTCGGCGGAGCCCTATAAGCTCCCTTTACAGTGGGGCAGACATGTATTCTATTATTCTACAAGCCGTTCCCGGACCTTCCAACACTTAAGTTGAATTCCTTTGTGTTTTAAATGCAAAGCCATTGCCACTAAACTGAGTCTCGTGTCAACTGTCCCCCTCCTACATAAATAAAATATATGGCATCTCTGGTCCACATAGGAAGCTGAACTCCCCCTTTCATTGCCCACACTGGCATCATCACTCTTGTCTAAACCTTCCTGAGAGATCCTGCCAAGCGCTGAATGCTTATTCAAGATTTTAGTGGCTTTAACGAGAGCGCTATTTCCTATACACTGAACAGATGTCGTGGAATTTTACATGCACAAAGTGGACTCCTCCTTGCTTTCAGATCCCCCTGTACACCTCCTTTCCAGGCTGGCGCAGGGTTCCGTGTGGCAATGCAGTCCCTCTGGATGGGAGCCTCAGTAACTTGGCTGCAGGAGGTGGCAGTTTGGCTGAGAAAATTCACAGGCAGCCAGTGCAAAATTACAGCCGGAATATGTCTCTATATGCTATGTGATAGGAAAGTGGGAAGGGAGGGGTAAGGGGGACAGACTGGTTACCACCATGCTCTGTGTGTTCAATGGAAAGTGTATATTAGGCCCAAACCAGTTCAATGCAAATGCCATCATGGTTTACTGCTATGCCATTATTGCTTCAGTTCATTATGTAGATAAGATGTAGTCAAAAAGTCTGATTCAGCGCTACATCTTGCCACTGCAGTTTTGTATTGAATTAAGAATAGTGTACTTGAATAGGAAGGCATGGGTGTGCTACACGATGGTATGGCACATGGGACCCTGGGGAACCCGGAACATGGATTGCAATTTGGTGTTGTTGCCCCTGTATGAGAAAGAGAGTAGAACCCAATTGCAGATTTGTAGAGTAACATGTGAGAAGCAGAAATCCACTTTCCACGTCTCTCTAAGTTATGTGGGACCGTTGCTATGATGGAAGTAAGGAAAGCATACTGAAAGTAGCCTTCTTCTGGTAGGATAGGGACAGATCATCCAGGAAGTCATCCACCATCGTCAGCAGGAGATTCAATACCGATCCTGGTTGAGAGTCCCGGGAATGTACACACGTGCAATGAGGTGACTGCGTTAAGTTCTAACCAACACATTCATGTTGAAATTTGCATTGTATTCTGATTGGGTTGTGTTTTTGCTAGTAATTTGCATTGCATCCGCACTGAATTGGTGCTTCACGTGTTTTTGCTAGTAATGTGCATTGCATCTGCACTGAATTGGTGCTTCACCATTCACCAACATGGTCCCACAATGATAGTGTCAGCCCTGGACTGCACAGTCAAATGCCTCCATGCATGTATCAAAGCAGAAGAAGGTCGCCTTGAGTATGTTTTCCTTACTTCAGTCATAGCAGCGGTCCAAGAGAGACACATAAACGGATTTCTGCTTATAACATGCCACTCTTCAACTGGTCCTCTGCAATCGCCCTATGACTTAGGTAAGCAGGTCCTTCTCAAAGTGGCCTCCTTCTGCTATGATACATGCATGGAGCCATTCAACAAGGGCTGACGCTATAATTGCAGATTTCAGCATGAATGTGTGAGTTGGAATTTGGCACAATTGCCTCATTAAACCTATGTTCATTCCAGGAACTCTCATCATGGATGAGTCCCTGAATCTCCTGCAGATAGCGATGGATGACTTCCTGGATGATCAGTCCTTATCGTAGCAGAAGGAAGCCACTTTGAGTTGCTTTCCTTACGTCAGTCACAGCTGCGGTCCCACAGACTAAGGGCGAGCACCCACTGGCGTTTGCGTTTCCCGCGGGGAAAAAACGCAGCGTTTTCGCCGCGTGTCCCGCGTTTTTTCCGCGCGTTTTCCGCGGCGTTTTTCGCGGCGTTTTTGCGGCGTTTTCGCGGCTTTGCCATTAATTTCCATGGAGAAAAATAAGGACACATATGCAACTGACAGTTCCTATGTTAAAAACGCAAACGCAATGCAAAAAAAACGCCAGTGGACAGGAACACATGTTATCTCTATGCCTGTGCAGGAAAAACGCAAAACGCAAAACGCAGGTAAAAAAACGCCAGTGGGTGCTCGCCCTAAGGGCGCGTTCACATGACAGTTTTTGTGTTCAGTTTTTTGCAAGCCAAAACCAGTACTGGGTCTAAAATATGGAAGAACTTCAAATCTTCCCATTTATATTTTCTCTCCACTCCTGGTTTGGGCTCACAATAAAAACTGAATGCAAAAACTGTCATGTGAAAGCGGATTTCTACTTCTCACGTGCTACTTTACAGTTGGGTTTTACTCTCTAGCTCTTGCAGTAACCACAACACCAAAGTGAAATCCATGTTCCGGGGGCCCCCAGGGGCCCATATGCCATACCATTGTGTAGCGCATCCATGCCTTCCTATTCAAGTACACTATTGTCATTTCAGTAAACGACACCAGTACTGAGATATAGCACTGGATCAAATGTTTTGACAACTCTAGTTCTTCTATACCAGTTGGACAGGATGGTACGTAGTGAAGGCCAGGGCTTGATTGTATACATACAGTATATACAGTTATCTGTATAGAATCTGCTATGCACAGTGCAAATGATAATATAATAATTGTGATGTGACAACCGTTTCTGGCTCGATAACAACCACCATTGTGTAATATTTTGGAAGAACATGTTCTTCTTGAATATTAATGGCTGTCTATGCTAGTCACACAACTGTCAATGTCTGCTGCGGTGTCTCAGAAATATTCTGGAAGAGAAGGAATTATTTTTAGTCTTACTGAATATTATGCGCACATTAAAGCCGAACTCCACCGCAATGAAAATTCAGATATAACTGTTATTAACTCCAAAATCCACAGGAGTAAAAACCTGAGAATGCAGGTGTCACTAGAGTAATACCCAGTTTTTTACTAGCACCCATGGTTAATAAGTTGGGAATGAGGAGCTACACAATGGGGAGTGAACGACAATCACTCTGTGTAAAAGCACACAAACAAGAGTCATTCATACAATTTAGTGACTTTCTGAGCGACTATTCAGATGACAGTTGTCCCGTGTAAAGTCATCCTAAGTGAACCCTTTGGAGTGACCTGGATTTCTGCATTGATTACTAATAAAATATGGAATGATTGATATCTAAGTCACACTTATAGACAAACAATCTAACTAAATAATAAACAGTTGTACCATTCATGTTTTTTATTGAGCAACCCCCACATTGCAGGGAAAAAAGTAAATGCACCTCTGTGTTAATGCTTCTCCAAGAGCAAATTGGCAAAAGCTGTTTCAGATGAGACTGGACGTGTGTGCTTTGCCATTTTAATAAAGGCATACAAAGCCTGGTTACTGACATATCTGTTCTTCTTAAGAATGATTGGTTAGTGTGAGCCTTGTCTTGATCGAAACAAATTTCAGAAGATGTGTTATAGAGATACATGAAGCTGGGAAAAGCTACAAAAGCACTGCTAAAGACTTCGGTGTATTTCAATGCATGGCTAGAGAAATTATCTACAGTTGGAGGAAATTCTGGACTGTTACTACTCTCCCTATGAGCAGACGTTCTGTTATGAGTAAAAAATGCAGAAATCCAGGTAATTACAAAGGGTTCAGTTACTTTTTCTTGTAACTGCATGTAGTGTTTCCAGCACTAGTTTGGAGTCCTGGGAAAAGCCAACAAGGATGGACAATGAGATCGGGCAAGCTGGGATTGGTACACAGGATGTCACAGCAGTACAAAGGATTAAGCCGAGATGTGGCCAGGAGCAAGCCAGTGGTCAGTACACAGAGATGTTAAGCAACATAGAGTATTAAGCAGGAATCGAATCAGGAACAAGCCAATGGTCAGTACACAGAGAAGTCTTCTTTGAGCAGGTAGAGGTAGGAGCTGGTTTAAGGGCTGAAGGTTCAGAGCACAACAAAGACACAAGGCAGGAGGGAACAGGGCCAGGTTTATATAGGAAGCTACGAGACACAGGGTGGACCAAGACAGGAAAACACAAAGCCAGGAACATAGAACAGGAGACAGGGAACGAGGTGCTAGGACTCAGAGGCACTATCCAGCATACTGAATAGCTCAATCAATAGAGGTATTGCCTGGAGCATAAGAGGTTACAGGTTCAAGTCTTGACACTGTATATACATGGGTAGGGCATCTTAGCCCCAGGTGAAGGGATGCCTAGCCATGACTCTCGTTTGACAGGGTCCTTACACAAGAGGGATGTCTGGTCACAGACTACTTTGTTTTGGTGACCAATGGAAGAAAATCATTGGTGACCACTAGCTCTGTGCTGTGAAACAACACCCCAAAGCTTGGCTTCCTGTTATTATGACATAGAGGCCTCACTATTCTTTTGACATATACTATGTGCATATTGATTCAAAATGCATATGCTATCCATATGTTGTCTATATTCTTTATTCACTATCCTGTACATAGTGCTACAGTAATATTACCATATCTATATATAGATACAATGTGACAACATCTGTTCATATCAAGTCCATAAGACACCCTGCTGATGGTGCTTCTGACACTGAAACATTGACAATAAAAGTCATTTTGTGAAGATGGAAAGCAATGTGCAGACCTGATCTTTGTGTAACATCTGCTCAGAGTCTGCATGAAGATTCATTGTCTATGTACAGTCTGATTACAGTAACCCTTGAATAGATGCAATGTAAATACACATCCATTGTTACATGTTCAGAGCAGTGTTCATGTAGCACCTATACAATCTATTGTACTGTATCTAGAACTTGTTGATGAATGCCCTCATACTTCTATAATCTATATAACAACATACAGTATCCTACAATATACAACATACCATAAATGACAAATTTATTTAGAGGCACCAATCTAGTCATGTTGAGATCATTCTGCAGAAATATTGGCCCATTCGGACAGGAAGCTTCTTGCAGTTGCCACAAATTAGACGGAGGTTTTGACATGTTCTGAATGGCTGACAGAAAGGGTTCATCGATTCATGCTGCTTGTGCCAAAGTCTAACCTTCCATCACCGTAAGAGACTCTGGATTCATCTGATGAGGCAATGTTTTTCCATTGCTCAGTTATCCAATTTTTGCACTCTTTTTCCCACTGGAGTCTTGTCTTTCTGTTTCTCTTAGACAGCAATGGCACTGGAACTAGTCATCTGCTGTTGTAGCCTATCCATGTTAAGGAATGATGAGTTGTGCTTTTGGACCTGTTAGCTGGAGCACCACCATTGTATATGGCTGCTCTTGGTCAGAACAATTCTTCACATCCTACTCTGACCCTATTTGTTGAAAAGTTCTTTCCATCCACAGAATCCCCTTTCACTGAATGTTTATTCTTGATCATGCCATTCCCAGTGTAATCTCCACACCATCACAAGAGAAAACCCTACAAGGTAGGCATTGGGATACTGGCACTGGCTAGTCTAGCACCAATGACCATGCCCTGTTGGAAGTCGCTCAGATTACTGAATGTTTCCCATTCTAATGTGAATTCACACTGAAACTGATCCACGGAAAACTTGATTTTAAGCTGCAGTCCTGACTTACAGGTTTAATTAAATATCTAATCATGAAAGAGCTGATGTCACTAATAAAGTGGCCATTCAGTTTACAGTATCTAGATCATATAAACTACACAGGGCTAGGTTTTTCTGTAGGCAGATGTGGCCCATAGACAATGCTGCTGGGAGGGGGCCAAATTGAACAGCATGGCTCCAAAGCTTTGCAAGGATGTTGACAGTCAATGACTGAAGGAAGAAATCACATGGGAGCAGCCTCTGAAAATTACTCCATGTGGCTTCCTGCTGTCACTAGAGGATGTGACCAGCCTGAAAACAGGTAAGTACTTTATATTAAATAGTTATAATAGATGAATGCAACTATGTGTCTGTATTTGTACAAGAGGTGTGAATGTAGGCATGGCCATATTTGTGGGAGGAGTTTAATCTACTAAATATTTAAAGCCCCTAAAATATTTAATTGGTTTTGATGCAATGTATATAGCATGGCATGATATAAAGTCTGCACAGCAGCCTAGATATATTACATTGCCCTTGGTCACCATGAACATCATGTATTCCTAATTTCAGTGGTATCACATATATATTGTCTAGTCTACATATAGTGTTCATGTGCCATCCATAACATGACTGAAATACAGACACGTAGCTTGAGGTTCCTGAATCCTAATGCAAAACCCTAGAACTAAGACCTAAACATAGATGTAGACTGGCCAGCTACTATGGAGACCTCAAGAGGGAAGCGACTCAGACCAGGTTGGCTACTTCCTTCATGGGTGATTTTAACCTGTGTCATGATTCTCTCCACAGGCCTTAGAAATGAGGGAAAGGAGATGGGGCAAAATTTTTTTGCCTGTCCCATGTGGCTAGGGTTGTGGTATTGATACACAATGCCACAGGGGGCCACGTTTTAATCCTATTGGTATTCCCTCATCTCTGTGTCTGTCCACCACTGGATCTAACTAACATATATGATGTCATCATTCTGTACAAGGTACACAATAGAAATATAATATATAGCTCCATCAAGCATGATTCAATTTAGGGCTCATGTCCACGGGCGGGTTTGAATTGGGGAATCTCTTATCCGCAGTTCAAGCTGCCCATAGGGATACATGGGCCTCCTCTGCTAAATTAAAGCATGCAGATTTGTTTGCGGACCTTCTGGTCCAGAAAACATTACGCAGAATGCTCTATTTTGCCATGGATCCTGCAGTAACGACTTCCATTGAAGTCAATGGAAGCCGTCCAATTCGCGGCCCACCCGCAGCTGTCACTGCAGACCTGCCACGGATCCTGCAGGAAAGCAGGAGATTTAAAAATATCTCCACTGCGCATGTTCGGCGTCGCGTCCGCCCACATGCCGGCATGACCTGCCCACATCCACCCACACAGCCATGCAAAGGAAGACCCACACAGCCACGCAGAGGATCCGGAAGGATAAATAATGTCCTCTTACCGCGAGCAGGGTGGGATTCCTCAGCGGGGTTCCACTCATGGAATCCGACCCGCCCGTGGACATGAGGCCTTATTGTACAGTATTCAAGAAATGTGTCTGAGTCTATCTATCTATTCCTACTAATACGTGTGGGGACAAATGACACTGCAAAAAAAGAACCTTGCAACTCTCTGCAGTGACTCTGAAGACCTCAGAAAGAAAGTGAATGAACTAGGAGCACAGGTGGTCTTCTCATCCATCCTCCCATTGGATGGCCATGGAATAAGGAGATGGAACAGGATTCTAGATGTGAACAACTGGCTACGTCGATGGTGCTGTCAGCAAAGATTTGGATTTTTAGACCATGGAGCAAGTTATCTATATGATAGACTCCTTGCTAGAGACGGGTTGCGCCTTAGGGTGGATTCAGACGAACGTGCTTATGTGCACAAAAGTGTGCGCACAAAAACACGCGCCTATTAGAACCATTGGTTCTGTATGGTGTGTTCACATGTCTATGTTATACAGGCATGCAAATGCACGTACCTGCAAAACATAGGACATGTGTGCACCATAGGTCCGTGGTGCGTGTCAATATTCCCCGTGGGGAGTCCCCTTGTCACTGAATTCAAAGAATGGCCAAGAGCTGCCTGTGATTGGCTAAGTGCTGTGACCAATCACAGGTAGCACTCAGCTGTCATTCAATGAATGGATGAGTGCTGCCTGTGATTGGCTGAGCACTCAGCCAATCAGATACAGCCCTTTCAGCAGGCGGGGATTTTAAATACCAACCTGCTGAAAGAGATTCAGAGCAGTGCAGTGAGAAGACAGGCTAGACACGCCTGAGCCCCCAGCAGCTGAGGAGAGGTGAGTATATATTTTCTTTATTTTTAACAAATTCTAGGGATGATTTTTCATGGAAGGGCTTATATTTAAAGCCCTTCCCCAAAAATTCCTGCAGGACTTGCCGACAGCCCATTGCTTTCATCAAAAGCAATGGGAGAACATCGTGATCCTCCGCCACAGCTGTGACAGCTGTGGCAGGGGATTCTTTACTCCCCGCTGGGAGTCCACTTGGCACTGATGCTGGCACTTGTGCTGTCACAGTTTTAAGTGACAAGGGGACTCCCCGTGGGGAATATTTACACGGTAGTGGCGGAGAGGTAAATATATATATTATTAATTTTATTTGTTTTACACAAACCAGGGATGATTTTCAGTGAAGGGCTTATATTTCAAGCCCTTCCCTGAAAATCACTGCAGGGGTTAGAGGCATTCCTATTGCGTTCAATGGGGCTGACGGCAGCAGCCAAGGCCCAATTGGAAACAATTCTGCACGGACCTGCATTTATGCGTGTTTGTGAACGTACGTGGGTGCGTAGTTTTGTGCGCACCAATGTACGCATACGCACATGCTCATTTGAATGCACCCTAACAAAGACAGGTAAGCATATATTTGGTGAGCGCCTTGCTTCACTCATCAGAAGAGCTTTAAACTAGAATATAGGAAGCGAAAGGCCAGGCAAAAATATACTACTAATGCATACATTTTAGAACCTCACTATTAGAAGTGGAAAGAAAGAACGAAACAAAAAATTCAGAAGGAAAGCAGAAGAGCAAGAGACATCGATCACAAACTAAAATGTTTTTACACAAATGTACAGAGCATGGGAAACAAACAAGGAGAATTAGAGCTCCTAACACAGGAAGAGAAATATGATGTCATAGGCATCACGGAAACTTGGTGGGATGATACACATTATTGGAATACAACTTATTTATAAGAAGCTGACTTAATAAAAGGGGAGGAGGTATTGTGTTGTATGTTAGGAAAGCATTCATCTCCACAGAGATTCAAGCTTCAGAACATGGTAGTTCTGTAGAATCTGTTTGAGTAAAAATACAAGGAGAGAACAACAGAAAGGACACCATTGTAGGCATTTACTATAGGCCACCTGGACAAGCAGAAGATATTGAAGAACTCTTTCTACATCAGATGGCCAAGCTCTCAAAAAAGCAAAACATAGTGATCATGAGAGATTTTAACTATCCAGACATTTGTTGGGAATCTCTCTCAGGTAAAAGTAATGGATCCAACAAATTCTTATCTATTCTTGCTGACAACTTTAACTTCCAAAAGGTAGAAGAGAAAACAAGGGGATCTGCTGTCTTGCACCTATTTCTTACCAACAGGGAGGAAATAGTTGAGGAAGTAAGAGGGGCTGGGACCTTAGGAGGTAGTGATCATGCTATCCTTGAATTTTGGATAACAAGGAGAGGAGGACCTGAGAAAACTTTCAGAAAGTTTCAGAAAGGATTTCAGAAAGGCAGATTTTAATGAACTCAGAAAGAGGGTAGGAAGGATCCAATGGCTGGATGTTCTTAAGGACAGAAATATCCAAGAAAGTTGGGAAATATTACAAAATGTGATTCTCTAAGCACAATCGTTAACAATCCCTAAAAGAAGGGAGAATGGGAAACATTTAAAGAGACCAGGATGGATGAACACAGAACTCACACACATGCTAAAAAGGAAGAAAAATATGTTTATCAAATGGAAAGAGGGCAGAATATCTAAAGAAGAATATAATGCGGTCTGCAGAAACTGTAGGGCAAGTGTCAGAAAAGCTAATAATGAATTGAGGCTTGAAACAGCAGCCAAATGCAATGGTGATTTGATTAAAATGATGTTGAGAAGGCCGAACTTTTAAATTCCTATTTCGTATCTGTTTTCTCTCATAAAGTAGATGTAACATCAACTTATTTACTCATGCTATTGAAGGAATACAAGAATGCAGGCTATCTATAAGCAGAGATATGGTAAGGGAACACTTAGCTAATAGAGATGAGCGAGCACCAAAATGCTCGGGTGCTCGTTACTCGAGACGAACTTTTCGCGATGCTCAAGGGTTCGTTTCGAATAACGAACCCCATTGAAGTCAATGGGCGACCCGAGCATTTTTGTATTTCGCCGATGCTCGCTAAGGTTTTCATGTGTGAAAATCTGGGCAATTCAAGAAAGTGATGGGAACGACACAGCAACGGATAGGGCAGGCGAGGGGCTACATGTTGGGCTGCATCTCAAGTTCACAGGTCCCACTATTAAGCCACAATAGCAGCAAGAGTGGGTGCCCCCCTCTCCCAACAACTTTTACTTCTGAAAAGCCCTCATTAGCATGGCATACCTTAGCTAAGCACCACACTACCTCCAACAAAGCACAATCACTGCCTGCATGACACTCCGCTGCCACCTCTCCTGGGTTACATGCTGCCCAAACCCCCCCCCCCCACGACCCAGTGTCCACAGCGCACACCAAACTGTCCCTGCCCAGCCTTCAGCTGCCCTCATGCCACGCCACCCTCATGTCTATTTATAAGTGCGTCTGCCACAGGAAAAGCAGGCACACACTGCAGAGGGTTGGCATGGCTAGGCAGCGACCCCCCCATAAAAGGGGCGGGCCGATAGTCCACAATGCTGTACAGAAGCAATGAGAAATCCAATCCTGTGCCACCTCCATCTGGAGCTACACACGTGGGCATAGCAATGGGGAACCTATGTGCCACACACTATTCATTCTGTCAAGGTGTCTGCACGCCCCAGTCAGACTGCGGTTTTTTATAAATAGTCACAGGCAGGTACAACTCCGCAATGGGAATTCCGTGTGCACCCACAGCATGGGTGGCTCCCTGGAACCCACCGGCGGTACATAAAAATATCCCATTGCCCAACACAGCTGAGGTAGTAATGTCGTGCTTAATGCAGGTGGGCTTCGGCCCACACTGCATGCCCCAGTCAGACTGGGGTTCTTTAGAAGTGGACACAGATGCATTTACAACTCTCTGTGGACCCACAGCATGGGTGGGTGCCAGGAAGCCACCGGCGGTACATAACTATATCCCATTGCATTGCCCAACACAGCTGAGGTAGTAATGTCGTGCTTAATGCAGGTGGGCTTCGGCCCACACTGCATGCCCCAGTCAGACTGGGGTTCTTTAGAAGTGGACACAGATGCATTTACAACTCCCTGTGGACCCACAGCATGGGTGGGTGCCAGGAAGCCACCGGCGGTACATAAAAATATCCCATTGCATTGCCCAACACAGCTGAGGTAGTAATGTCATGCTTAATGCAGGTGGGCTTCGGCCCACACTGCATGCCCCAGTCAGACTGGGGTTCTTTAGAAGTGGACAGATGTAGGTTAAACTCTGTGTGCACCTACAGCATGGGTGGCTCCCTGGAACCCACCGGCGGTACATAAAAATATCCCATTGCATTGCCCAACACAGCTGAGGTAGTAATGTCGTGCCTAATGCAGGTAGGCTTCGGCCCACACTGCATGCCCCAGTCAGACTGGGGTTCTTTAGAAGTGGACAGATGTAGGTTAAACTCTGTGTGCACCTACAGCATGGGTGGGTGCCAGGAAGCCACCGGCGGTACATAAATATATCCCATTGCAGTGCCCTACTCAGCAGAGCTAACATCAGATACAATACAGGTGGGCTTTGGCCCACACTGCATGCCCCAGTC